>NC_057813.1:589351773-589669163 GCF_018294505.1 Triticum aestivum | reverse complement strand
GGTGTTAATTGTGCATTCTGCCACCACCTTGTGCTTTACTGACCAAAGCGCATGCTTATGCGCAGTTATGCACAGATTAAGCGTAGTTATGCGCAATGCGTTTCGCCAATGCCTAGAGCCTAGACGCGCTTAAGCGCTCGCTTAGGCACGCCTTTTTTAACTATGATTGCTATCGTGCATACAGCTTTGCTCTTGTATTACTGTATTTACTCATACAAACTTATTTTTAAATTGAAGGATCCAATCGAAACTCCAATGCCACAGCAGGTATGTTCATGCATGTTTCTTTAACAGGCTTGCTCTTATCAATAGCTCTGTTGATTTCAATTTCAATTATTCATACAGTTGACTTCTCATATCATGCACATTACTAGCATCACAACAGAGCAAATAGTGTTGTTGTGCATGTAGACCCGTGGTACCTATCTGAAATCTTGTTGTGTCGTGTAGTTTCCCGCGCTTTGTATTCCTTCACTGTTGCTTTGTCTTGAACTGATATGATTTGAACCATGTCCCTATTTTGATTTGGAAAGACAATGCAGTGACCATAGGACATAGATATATGTTTGTTTGATGCTTTTATTATGTACTAGTACTTATCAATAGAAGACTTGGTAGTTTAATCCTGTACACCTTACTAATGAACTGTTTCACCGAAATGAGTTCCATATACTAGTACATGCTAAACCTGTTATGTGTCTGCTTGTTTCTTCTTTAGAATGCTGGCATAATATTGGGGAAGAGTGCCTCATTAAGTAATGGTAAAGGAAGCAATGCAGAAAAGGTTCAGGATAGTGACACATCCTTATTGGTCTCCAACAAAGCTAATAAAACAGTTAAGGAAGACTATCTCGATGACAGTGAGACAACCCCAAAGTCCTATCTCGGTTTAGTGTTCGAGTTACTGGCCACTACCGCTTGCACAAGCTATTCAAACTCACTGTCTGAATCAGTTCGGTTTCTTGAGTCTCAACTACAAGCTAAAAGACATCGATCAGCTGTTCTGTGACAAGAAGCGGAAGGACTGCGGAAGTCCCTGGAGCATTCAGATGAATACTTTGTGGTGCAACATCAAGTGTTGGGGCATTTTAGCGCCAAACAGGACAAAGCTAATAAGCTTGCTAAGCTTATTGCCAGCATGGTGGATACCATGTTTCTTGAGCTCTTCTGAAGTTGTTTCAGTTATTCTCTTGTTTTGCTGCCGCGTTTATTTGCACTAGTGGCCAATTTTGATGGCCAGTGTATGCAATATCTTGCTTTGTTCCCTATATTTGCACTGGTGGCGAACTTTGATGCCCAGTGGATGTAATATGTGTAATAGCGGTAATAGGCTAGTGTTAATTGCTTGCTTATTTATTTCCTTATTGTCTTGTTTAGTTGTTTGCTTGTAGTCACTGCAGTTCTTTTTCTGTGTTTTTCTAGTGGCCACAATAACCTATTTTTTGGAAACTAGGCCAAAATAATCATGGCAACACACGGACTGTTGTAACCATGGGCCTCCTGCGGGCCGTATGATCCATTGGCCTTCTACGGGCCGTAGGATCCATTGGCCTTCAATACGGGCCGTAGGATCCATGGGCCTTCTATGGGCCGTCCGATCCATGGGCCTTTTATGGGCCGTAGGATCCATGGGCATTCTATGGGGTGTATCATCATTTCGCCAATCATGGGCCGTACTATTCGTGGACAATAACGGGTTGTTAATAGGTCGTATTTGATAACTCTATGAAAACAGCCCAACGGGTTTTTTTCGACATGAAAACGGCCCAACGTATTAACGGGCCACATACGGGCCGACTGTAACCACTGGCTGAATTTGGCCCACAGGCGGAAAATGACAGTAATGGGTCGTAATTAACCGAATCCTGGAAATGAGCCCAAGAATAAATGGGCCCTGAGAAGGCCGAAAGATAACATGGGCTGGAAACGACCCAATGGAATAATGGGCCATTAATGGGTATAAAGTGATACGCTGTTCATTACAGGCCAGTTTTTCCATGGGCCGTTAAGAGGCCGAGGGTTACTAAGGGCCTCATATGGGCTGAAAGACGTCATGGGCCATACATGGGCCAGAAGTTAAAATGGGCTGGAATTATATTGTGCGGCCCAGATGACGCTTCTGGACTAATTCGGATAGGCCGTAAACGGGCTCTGGGATAGCGGGCTGTAAATGGGCTATATGCGAACAGACCGTTAACAGGCTTGCCGTAGGCTTGCCCGCCACCTTTTGACCAAGTCCAATGGGCTGACCTTTTCACAGGAATGGGCCTCTGTTGGGCTGTGCCACATGTCGACATATCATAGGCGCTTTGGGTCCAATGAGTGGATGACATCTGTCCCAACGGTGAGCCGACACGTGTTTCCTCCAGCCAATGATGATTTTACACGTGGAAAATCCCCATTGGTTCGGGCTGTTAACGGGTTATCGGATCCAAAACCGGACCCGATAGCTTAACGGCATTCCGTTACGGTGGAAGCCACGTGTGGGTCACCCTTGATGAAAGCACTTCTGTGACACGCGATTTATCGTCATGGAAGTGGATACTTCCGTGATGATAATTTTGGTAATGTCATGGAACACTTCTACGATAGCATAGGTATGACTATCTTGATTCTGTCATAAATTTGTCATGGATGTACATGCATGACAGAAAACATGACCTACTGTGACAAACATGTATCATCACGGAAGTGTATTTATTTGTAGTGACACCTTGTGATGAGTTCCTGCGGCACCAGCAACACACATAAATAGTCTGGAGAGTCATGGAGGTGATGTGGAAGGTACTCAATCCTTTGATCGCCTGACGATGAAGGTACTCGAGTGCAGTACAGCCACGGAGCAGGTGTTCCATGTCACTGTTTGAGAGGCAGACGGCGACGAGCTCAAGGTGCTTCAGTCGTGGTATAATAAGAGCGGGCGCGTCATTAAGGGGGGTGGCAGTTCCTGAACTTGGCGATGCGCAGCGTGGGCGCGAGGCGGAGCACAGACGTTGGCAGCGATCGCATATGCCCATCATCAAAAGTGAGATCCTCGAGGTGATCTAGGGCGGGGGATAAGAACTAGTCGTCAAGCTTGGCTCGGTCCTTGTCGTTGGAACGGAACTTTCCCACTCTAAAGCCTCTGGTTGGGCCAAGGTGACTGCCGAGGATCTTGGAGAATGCATCCAAGCTTTTGTTATAGCCATGGAAGAGCTCGTGGGTGTCGATGAGGTCGAGAGGGCTGAAGTTCCATAGGGGGGCACCACCGGGAAAGGACGGTTGTCTGTGCCCCATATTTGATTGGGAGGAGGAGGATGACTGTCAACATATCATCGAGGAGGCTGCTGATGAAGTCTAGGCCAGCAGGAGTCGCTTGCGGTTCTAGCTCGCCCCACCTCCGCTTGTTGGCGGGCCTGTTCTCCACCTCTGGAGTCTCCTTGTCAGTGGAGCTTTCTGATAGAAATGGGAGTACAAGGAATATTTAGTTATAACAAGTCAATCGAAAAGTGTATTGGTAACTAGAAGTTATTAGGTAGGAATATAGTAAGAAATGAAGGAAATATGCCCTAGAGGCAATAATAAAGTTGTTATTTTATATTTCTTAATATCATGGTAAATGTTTATTATTCATGCTAGAATTGTATTAACCAAAAACTTGATACATCTGTGAATACATAGACAAACAGAGTGTCCCTAATATGCCTCTACTTGACTAGCTAGTTAATCAAAGATGGTTAAAGTTTCCTAACCATAGACATGTGTTGTCATTTGATGAACGGGATCACATCATTGGAGAATGATGTGATGGACAAGACCCATACGTTAGCTTAGCATAATGACCGTTTAGTTTTATTGATATTGCTTTCTTCATGACTTATACATATTCCTTTGACTATGAGATTATGCAACTCCAGAATACCGGAGGAACACCTTGTGTGCTATCAAATGTCACAATGTAACTCAGTGATTATAAAGTTGCTCTACAGGTGTCTCCGAAAGGTGTTTGTTGGGTTGACAAAGATCGAGATTAGGATTTGTCACTCCAAGTATCGGAGAGGTATCTCTGGGCCCTCTCGGTAATGCACATCACTATAAGCCTTGGAAGCAATGTGACTAATGAGACATGCCGCTAACGAGATTAAACTAGGTATGATGATACTGAAGATATAATCTCGGGTAAGTAACATAGCGATGACAAAGGGAATGACATATGTTGTTATGCGGTTTGACCGATAAAGATCTTCATAGAATATGTAGGAGCCAATATGACCATCCAGGTTCCTCTATTGGTTATTAACCGAAGATGTGTCTCGGTCATGTCTACATAGTTCTCGAACCCGTAGGGTCCGCATGCTTAACGTTCGATGACGATGTGTATTATGAGTTATGTGATTTGATAACCGAAGTTTGTTTGGAGTCCCGGATGAGATCACGAACATGAAGAGGAGTCTCGAAATGATTGAGAGGTAAAGATTCCTATATAGGACGATGGTATTTGGACATTGGAAGTGTTCCGGGTGATACCGGGTCAGCGGAAGGGGTTTGAGGAAACCCCCGGTAAAGATATGGGCTTAATGGGCCTAGTAAAGGAACATACCAGCCCTCTAGTGGCTGGTGCGCCCCCTATAGGGCCAGCCACATGGGAAAAAGGAAAGGGAGAGGAGGAAAAGGAAAGTATGAAGTAGGACTCCTACTTCCTTCCCCTCCCCCCTCCTTCCTTTCCCGCTTGTCCAAATATGATAAGGGGGGCCAAATTGGACTAGGGGCCCAAGTAGGATTCATCCTACTTGGTCGGCCCTAGGCTGCCTCCCTCCCTCTCCCTCCTTTTAATACGTGGGGAGGGCACCCCTAGAACACACATCAATTGTTCCTAGCCGTGTGCGGCGCCCCCCTCCACAGTTAACACCTCGGTCATATCATCGTAGTGCTTAGGCGAAGCCCTGCGCCGGTAACTTCATCATCACCATCGCCATGTCGTCGTGCTGACAAAACTCTTCCTCGTCCTCAACTGGATCAAGAGCTTAAGGGATGTCATCGTGCTGAACGTGTGCTGAACACAGAGGTGCCATACGTTTTGACTACATCAACCGTGTTACTAAACGCTTCCGCTTTCGGTCTACGAGGGTACATAGACACACTCTCCCCTCTCGTTGCTATGCATCTCCTAGATAGATCTTGCGTGATCGTAGGTAATATTTCTGAAATACTATGTTCCCCAACAGTGGCATCCAAGCCAGGTTTATGCGTAGATGTTATATATATGCACGAGTAGAACACAATGAGTTGTGGGCGATAATAGTCATACTGCTTACCAGCAACGTCTTACTTTGATTCTGCGGTATTGTTGGATGAAGTGGGCTGGACTGACATTACATGATCGCGTTCATGAGACTGGTTCTATCGACGTGCTTCGCACATAGGTGGCTAGTGGGTGTCAGTTTCTCCAACTTTAGTTGAATCAAGTTTGACTACACCCGGTCCTTGTTGAAGGTAAAACAACACACTTGATGAAAAATTGTTGTGGTTTTGATGCGTATGTAAGAACGGTTCTTGCTAGAAGCCCGTAGCAGCCACATAAAACTTGCAACAACAAAGTAGAGGACGTCTAACTTGTTTTTGCAGAGCTTGCTGTGATGTGATATGGTCAAGACGTGATGATATATAAATTGTTGTATGAGATGATCATGTTTTGTAAAAGTTATCGGCAACTGGCAGGAGCCTTATGGTTGTCGCTTTCTTGTATGAAATGCAATTGCCATGTAATTGCTTTACTTTATCACTAAGCGGTAGCAATAGTCGTAGAAGCAATAGTTGGCGAGACGATAATGATGCTATGATGGAGATCAAGGTGTCAAGCCGGTGACGATGGTGATCATGATGGTGCTTTGGAGATGGAGATCAAAGGTACAAGATGATGATGGCCATATCATATCACTTATTTTGAATGCATTTGATGTTTATCTTTTATGCATCTTATTTTGCTTAGTACGGCGGTAGCATTATAAGATGATCCCTCACTAAATTTCAAGGTATAAGTGTTCTCCCTTAGTATGCACCGTTGCGACACTTCGTCATTCCTAGACACCACGTGATGATCGGGTGTGATAAGCTCTACGTTCACATACAATGGTTGCAAGCCAGTTTTGGACATGCAGAATACTCGGGTTAAACAACCTATCATATGCATATATGGCCTCGGAACACTAAGACTAAAAGGTCGAACGTGAATCATATAGTAGATATGATCAACATAGTGATGTTCACCATTGAAAACTACTCCATCTCACGTGATGATCGAACATGGTTTAGTTGATATGGATCACGTGATCATTTAGATGACTCGAGGGATGTCTATCTAAGTGGGAGTTTTTAACTAATATGATTAACTGAACTTAAATTTATCATGAACTTAGTCCTAATAGTTTTTGCATATCTATGTTGTTGTAGATCAATAGCTCGCGTTTAGCTCCCTGATTTATTTATGTTCCAAGAGAAAACTAAGTTAAAAGATGATAGTAGCAATGATGCAGACTAGGTCCGTGATCTAAGGATTATCCTCATTCCTGCACAGAAGAATTATGTCCTTGATTCACCGCTAGGTGACAGGCCTATTGTAGGAGCAGATGCAGACGTTATGAACGTTTGATAAAGCTCGGTGTCAGGACCCCGATCCTATGCCACAGCGATCTAGCATGTAACACCTCATATCACTTTGCGGCCTCACGCACGGTATTCCCACGGGTGTCGCCTTGCCAGGCCCGGGACCGTTTGCGCATTTTGGCTCACGTATATGATAGTGTTGCTGGCATCAATATGACAAAGAACCCGGGCTGACATGGCTAGTCGTAAACCCAAAGTGGCACTAACTTACAGGGACATGCATACATGACCCAGCAACAAACGTGTCGGTCATCAGCGAGGGAATCTGGGCTGTAGCAACTGGGCTGTAGCAACGTGTCAAACAAGTCAAGCAAATGTGGAAGCTTAACATGTCTGAGTACAGACATCTAGAAATGAAAAAGGCTGAGAAGCCTGACTATCTACAAGACCCTGCCGAGGGCACAAGATTGTAGCTGAGGTAACAAACTAAACGTCCAAGTCCACGCGGAACTACTAGTGAGACTGGAGTCTCTCTGCAAAAACATAATTAAGCAAACATGAGTAGAAATGTACCCAGCAAGACTTACATCAGAACTAACTACATATGCATTGGTATCAACAAAGGGGGGTGGTGGAGTTTAACTGCAGCAAGCCAGCTTTGACCCGGTGGCTATCCTAACTATGACTGCTAGTAACTCTTTTGAGGTGGCACACACGAGTCCACATATTCACCATATCAATACACCACTATATGGATCCGCTCCCGTCTCCCTACGAGAACGCCATCCATAGCACTCACGCTTATCTTGTGCATTTTAGAGTATCCACTTTCACTTGTCTATGAACTGTATAGGCAACCCAAAGGTCCTTTACTGCGGACGCGGCTATTCCAATAGATGATGTTAACCCTGCAGGGGTGTACTTCTGCACACATGCTATCACCACTTCCGCCGTTTACACGACATGTACTAGGCAACCTTCAAGCGGAAGCCCAATGAGGGTGTCGGCTATGGCCTACCTAAACACTCAAGTCTCTGGTCCAGGTTTGTCGCCTATTCAGGTTCCATCCGCAGGGAGTCCGGCCGAAGTTTCCACATACGGCCCTGAACGATGCGTGCAGGGTTCTCGAGACACCAAACGGGCGCCCGGTACACCGTGCCACGTGCCTACCACATCATAGCCCACCCCTCGGGTCAGCGCTGTGCATGGCCTCCAGCATACTACAAACACCAGAAACTACTTGCAACTCCTAGACAAAGGACAAGGGTGGTTAAGAAGCCGAGAGGGTCCATTGGTTTCGGGCCCAATCCATGGTAGTAACTATTTCATAGATCACAAACACAGAACTCAGTTCCTGAGGACGGCTTCAATGAGACAACCCACCATGTACTTCTACATGGCCTCGCACCGCTACCTTTACCAAATCGTGTTCACGCACTTAGCTCACACACAGTAGGACATGTTCATCACCATTTTGATTCATGCTTGATGAATCAGACCTAACTCAACTATAAGCAGTAGCAGGCATGACAAACAAGTATGAATGAGTAGGCACATTAGGGCTCAAACAACTCCTACTCATGCTAGTGGGTTTCATCTATTTACTGTGGCAATGACAGGTCATGCAAAGGATAAGGGGTTCAACTACCACAGCAAGTAACAGATGTATCGTTGTTGTCCTAATGCAGTAAAAGAGAGCAGGAGCAAGAGAGTGGGATTGTATCGGAATGAACAAGGGAGTTTTGCTTGCCTGGCACTTCTGAAAATAGTATAGTTCTTCATCGGTGTCATCGAACTCATCGTCGGTACGTCATCTAATGAGAGGGGGCAAACACCGGCAAACAAGGAAGAACACAATCAATGCAATGCACAATATGATGCATGATCATGACATGGCAATATTCTATGGTTTGAGCTAATTCAACTAGCAACAAGTTAAATGAAGTTGGTTTGAATCCAAGATTCAAATTCAAACACCATATGTGAAGGTTTAAATGCCATTCGTATGATTTGTGCTAAACAGCAGCTATAAGTTGTTCTAACATGCATGAAAATGGTACAGATGGATAGATTGGATTTTTCTGATCATTTTTCATATATAAATTATTTAATTTGGAGTTACAGTTGAATTTCTATGAATTTTTGAAGTTTTAGCTACTTTCTGGAATTTCCTGATTATTTCAAATCCAAAAAGTCAATTACTGCGTCAGCACTGCGTCATGCTTGCATCTACGAGTCAACAACGCTGACTGGAGTCAAACCTGACATGTGGGGTCCACAAGTCAGTGTCACAGGGTTAAACAGGGGTGTGTTTGGCCTAATTACAAGATTAGTGGGCGCTAGGGCCCACTGTCAGTTTCACCGGGTTAAACTAACCATGGTGTTAGTGGCTAACCTAATCCGCCACGTCACCTAACCAGCGATTAGCCGCTGGTGCTAAGCAGAACATGGCAGCACTCCTCGTCCGGCAATCCCCGGCGACGAGAGCTCGCGCGGTTGGGATCTACGGGTGCAGCGCGATGAGGCACGTCCGGTGGCGGCATCAATGCGGCCTAAGGTGGAGCGAAGCGATGCAGCGGCGACAAGCGCGGCGGCCGGAGCTCGGCTAGATGCGGGCGCGGGGCAGCAGCTCGATTTAGAGCGAATGAGGAGCACGGGAAGAGGCTACGGGGTAGCAGGAACTCGACCAGGTATGCGGCGCTGGCCCACCGTAACGACGACGACGACATTCGCGGCGGCGGCAAGCTTCGGCCGAGGTGGGGAACAGAGCTAGAGTATGAGCGCGAGCAGGGGAGGAGGGGGGTCGGTCCGTGAGCTCATAGCGGTTGCAGCACGCGTCTCAGTGGGCTCGGGGAGGGTCGGATTACGTCGGGGCATTGCCGGCGATCTCGGAGGCCAGAGTTGAACACGATGGTGGTGGGGGCGTTCCCGGGCACCCGGCATTGCATGACTCGGTGGAGATGAGAGGGTGTCTTCACGGATCTCAAGGGTGTGTCTAGGGGCGTAGGGGAGGCCGGTGGCTATGCGAGCGGTGGACGGCGGCGACGGGGCAGCTCGGGTGCGTGTGAGTGAGAGAGCAGAGGAGGGGAGGAGCATGAGGGAGAGGTCGAGGGGGTTACAGGGGTTGCATGGCTTCACCAGGGTGTCGAGGGGGAAGCAGCAAGCAGGAGGTGGCCAGGGCGTGTGTCGGCGCGCTGCGGCCACGTGCTCGTTCTCCTGGCAGGGGAAGAAGATGATAGGGGGGAGGCTAGTGGGCTGGGCCAGCTGGGCTACCAGGTAAGTGGCCAGGTAAGCCTACTTGTTTTCTATATTTCTGTTTTCTATATTTCTGTTTTCTATTTTTGTCGTTCTGTTTTGATTTAGTTCAAAGACAAAACAATTTTGTAGCTTCCGAAAATAATTATGGTGTTAGATATGAAATATCCAGAACCACATAAAAAGTTCCAGAATTATTGAACTTATATTTAATATATAACAAATATAAATCCAATGCAAATAATTATTAGATTAACTCAAATTCCCAAAATAAATATTTCTGAACTTCCAGAAATATTGGTTTTAATTTTACCTCTTGCCAATATTTTCAGAGGAAAACAGGAACATTTTCTTGGACTTATTTGAAGCAATTTTTATCTTGGTGATTTTTAGAAATGATTTCTGAGGCTTTCACATGTCCCCATTTCAAATTCATTGAAATTTAAACGTGATGTACACATGACATAGCTGGCCTAGGTCATACAAGAACTAGGGATGTGACACTCGGTATGATGACTACTTGATAGTTTAGTGCACCATGCTTTACGGCTTAGAACCGGGACTTCAAAAATGTTTGGAACGCCATGGACCATATGAGATTTTCCAAGAGATGAAATTGGTATTTCAGACTCATGCCTACAAGATGTTGGAGAATAGCTCAACCAGTGAGCATGTGCTCGGAATGTCTGAGTACTACAATCGCTTGAATCAAGTGGGAGTTAATCTTCCAGATAAGGTAGTGATTGATAGAGTTCTCTAGTCACTATCACCAAGTTACTCGAACTTCGTGATGAACTTAATATGAAAGGGATGACGAAAACCATTCTTGAGCTCTTCCCAATGCTAAAATCGGTGATGGTAGAAATCAAGAAAGAGCATCAAGTGTTGATGGTTAACAAGACCACTAGTTTCAAGAAAAGGGGCAAAGGAAAAGAAAAGGAACTTAAAAGAATGGCGAGCAAGTTGCCACTCCCGTGAACAAACCCAAAGCTAGACCTAAGCCTGAAACTGAGTGCTTCTACTGCAAAGGGAATGGTCACTGGAAATGGAACTACCCGAAATACTTGGCGGATAAGAAGGATGGCAAAGTGAACAAAGGTATATATGATATACAAATGAAGCGATCTGACCTCAAACGGTCAAATCTCTGTGCATAAGTGTCATCCCTGGATCGGTAATGCTGACACACACAGTACTTGAAGGATTTATAACAGAGTGCAATCACACACTTATTACATCCAATGTCTCAAAAGAGAACTTATTACAATAATATGGCTTAAGGCCATCTAATAAAGATAATTGCGGAAGCATCGAAGGTAAATGAGTCCATCAACTCCAACGGCATAGCTGAGTGCACGACAACGACCTAGCGCACCTTACTCTCCGTCTGAAAAGTCCGCAACATAATACGTTGCAGCTCGAAACGGGTCAGCACATGGAATATGCTAGCAAAAAAACTGTAGAGCAATGAAGATAAATGCTAACACTACATGCATATATGGCTGGTGGGGCTCTATGGTTGACATGTTTTTGCGAAAAGTCATTTTTTCCTACAACAAAGAAATATATTTTGTTTAACTATCATGCTGGTTGATAAACATTAAGAAGGTTCCTCCAACTCAATCCCAATTAAAGAGTATTAAGAACCCAACAAATTAATTAAATGAGAGATGAGATCAAATCAATAATTCAAGTACCAGATACTCAAGATGTCCATAACCGGGGACACGGCTAATCATGGTTAGTTTGTACACTCTATAGAGGTTTGCGCACTTTTCCCCACAAGACTCGATCTCCTCCGTTGTATTTCTCGCACTGCATGATGTTTGAGCAATGGATGACCGAGACACAGTCTTTTCGAAGAGGTCCCCTTAACCGATAGATAGGCCGGTACACCTACAATCCCCTACATCTGCTAGCCCATCATGGAAAGGTTTCCCGCAACTTACTCAACTATGCCAGAGCCCATAATGGCTTGTGGCTGCACATGGAAGTTTCTAGCATGAATAATCTTATGATCCCTTTGATCCTGGGTGGCGAACCATAGGATGATCACACGGGTACTCCGTGATATCCTAGGACGGCGCTGGATTGCTCCAGGTGCCCAGACAACCACTGGGTGCTCCAGGGTACCTCAACAAATCCACCCAGATGTGTATTTAAGTAGCCACCTTAAGTTAACCATTAATTAACAACTCTCACATCTGTCATGGATACACTGAACCAATCCACGTCTATGAGCATAGCATAGCAGTATAAGCATAACGTAGAAGTAACTCCCAAGGTTTGAAATAAAGGATAATAGGATCTACCTCATCAACTACTTCCCAAAACCCACAAGTTAATCAAATCCTACTCACGGAATGTTTGAGGATTGAAACTAATGCATAAAAACTAGGTAATGAAGGGGTATGATCAAAGTGTTACTTGCCTTGCTGACGATCTACAAAACCTAGGGACTCGTAGTAGCACGCTTCGCACTCCGGAAATTCTATCGTAAACAAACAATATCATACATAAGAACTCAAGCATAGATTCAAGGGTAAAACTCAGATAAGAAAATCCAAACTGAAAATTCAACTGACGAACTTCGATTTGCAAAAAGAATCAATCAAATCGGAGCTACGAAACTCAAACTACGATCAAAAGAAGTTCGATTTCAAATCTGCTTGAAACCAAATCTGCTTAAATTGGCAAAATCATGTTCAAGTTGATTAACTGGAAAGAGGGGTTCGAGACAAAGATTTTGGCGTTGGTTTCACTGGATTTGGACGAACGGTTGAAAAGTTGCGAGCGTTTGAAGATCAGGGGCTAATCTGCGATAAAAATAATAATCGCAGATAGGTCCCTGGTGAAAAAAACAAAAAAAGAAAAATCTATCGGACGAACGTCCGCTAACAAGGAGGCCAGGGGGCGACTTGGGCGAGGGGGCGCCAGGTCGGGGTCGGCCTCGGGAGGCGTGCCCCGGCCGGACTCGGACGACGGTGGCGGCGCGGACTCTCCCGCGTGGGGAGGTGGTGGCGGCGCGGCTGCGGGCCGGCTCGGTTGGGCCTTCGGCCCAGTCGGGTGGAAAGTTTTTTGTAATAAATTCCGCCGAAAAACAAAAATCCTAATAAAATATAAAGAAAATTCTAAAAATACCAAAAATAATTTTCATCGTCTAAATAAAATATTAGAACACAGTGAACATTTTTCTAGCCTAAAATGCATATTTTTCTAATTCGAGTAAAATAGCAAATAAAATCCAAATAAAATATTTATTTGATTTTAACATTTTTCCTCCAATATTCCTCCCTTTTTTGAAGAAGTCATATTATCTTCTCTCATTTATTTTAATATTGGAAATATTTCGGAGAGAAAAATTATTAAAATCAAAATGATTGTCGGGGGTTGGATACGACATATGCCAAAGGATGGCTTATCATGGTGGGAGCGAGTAGAACGTCGCCGGTGCCAGGAAGCGGGATGAGGCGAAGACATGCACGCCGGCGGATCTTACCCAGTTTCAGGGCTCTCCTAGGAGATAACACCCCAACTGCTGCTCTGCGGGGTCTCCGCATGATCACTCAAGCAAGGTGACTACAATGGTGCTCCTACAGCTGCTTTGGGAGGCAGGAGAGAGCAAGGCTAGTTCTCTCCTCCCGTGCTATCTGGTCTATCTCTACTCAGGTCCGAACCCTTTGCATGGGTGCCTCGGGGGGTTTATATAGGCCTACCCCCCGGGGGTACAATAGTAATACGGCTGGGCGCGGGTCCCAGCCGTCTGTCTCTCTGGCCACCGTCCTTCCCGCCGGCTTCTGGGGCCCGCCGACTGGCGGGTCCCGCGGACAGGCTTGATACTGTAGCGACACTCCTGGTGACGTAGGCTTGGTCATCGGGTCGTGGCAACAGTGCTGCCGTCTATCGGGCGATCACCATCGCCACTCCCCATCTTATCTGGTTAATGGCACGTGGGGCCCTGGGGAGGAGTCGGCCGACTCCCACAGGTCCGTCTTCGGGTACCCAGGCCGCCTTCGGCCCTCCCACTGACAGGCGGCCCCGCCGCCTTCGGGTCGTACAGGCCGGCGTCGTGGGCACAATGCACTGTGCACTGTGGCTGAGGTCAGGGCAGGCATGGCAACAGTGCCGCGCCTCGCCAGAGATCTTCCAGCGATACGGCTCACTGTAGCCATGCCGGCCCCTCGTGGGCAGGGAGGAAACGGCCACGCCGTGACCGTACCCCGTATCGTACTTCGGGATGAGGGAGGAGTCTTGGAACGACTCTCCATAGTCGGCATCCTTAGAGGTCGCCAGCTTGGAGTTGGCCTCTCTGGAGGTCGCCAGCTTGGAGTCGGGTTATCTCGGAGTCGCCGTCTGGGACTCGGCTTGAGGGACGCGGCCTGCCCCGATGTCTTGAAAGGTCCTGGGGCTCGGGTTAGCCTACCCGTGGCCCATTACTTCGATAGTAGTCCCCGAAGCTGGTGAAGCCCGGCGGTCGCTGCATTGTGGGGCTTCAACAGCTTCCATCATTATAAGTGCAGACTCTGGGACTCGGCTGCTGTCTTCCCTTGGGCCGACTGTCGAAAGTCGGAGCTTCGGTGAAGAGCCTTAGTTCGAAAGTCGCGGCGGGAAACCAGGCGGCGTGCCCGATACGCTTCCCTGCTGCCATCAAGGCGGTCCTATCGCGTGGCGCCACGTGGGGAGAACCGTGTGCCTGCCCACGCGCGCGACGGGACGGGCCGTCAGGCGGAGCCCGCCACTACCGCGCCTCGGCAAACGGACGGATCCGTTGCGGGTGTGGATAGTTGATTTTCCCATGTCGTTACTGCGCGCAGTAACTTCTTGGGGTAAATCATGGGGCGGTGTGGGACATCGTGCGCAGATAATCCCACGCCCGCACCCTCAGCTTCTCAGCCCGCTGGGCTATAAGTAGGCGGGGGGAAGCGGAGCGGCACAGCTCGCGCGCCCTTCTTCCCCGCTCCCCCGCCCCATCTTGCTTTCTCTTTCTCCATCCTCCACGAGCCAGAGAACACCATACCACGCTGATGATCTCTTCCTCCGCCGCGGCCCCTGCCGTGCGCTCCGGCGTGTGGGACGGCTCGGAGGTAGAGGAAGAACACATCGACTTCCTCCGCCGAACACGTCGTCTTCCCAGCGCGGACCTCGTGCGCGCCCGCGCCGCGCTGGAGGGAGAAATCCAGCCGGCGCCGGAAGAGGGCGAGCTGGTCGTCTTCCGCTCGCACCTTATGCGCGGCCTGGGCTGCCGGCAAGCGGCTTTTTCCGCTCATTCCTGGAGTTCCACAGTCTTCAGCCGCACCACCTCACACCGAACACGGTGGTGCTGCTCTCCGCCTTCGCCACTCTGTGCGAAGGTTTCCTCGGCCTTCTCCCCACCATCGAGCTGTGGGGGGAATTCTTCTCTTCTAAGCTCGGCACGCACATCGCCGGCGTGCCGGCTCAGTGCGGTGCCTTCATCGCGATGCGACGCTTGACGGCCGACAATCCCTTTCCTCCCATCGCGCTGATCCAGTCGGTGAAGATGTGGCAGCGCTCGTACTTCTACGTGAAGAACGTCGCCTCCGACGGCCACTGGGTCAACCTGCCGCCCTACAATGCCACACCCCTGACCGAGAGGCTCCCCAGCTGGTCCCACAGAGTCAAGTCGCTGTCTCTCACCGGAGTCGCCGCCGTAGCATGACTCCGAGTCTTGATACAGTCGGAGGGACTCGTCGGGGCCGACTTGCTGGCCGCCTTTGTAGCGCGCCGAGTTCTCCCGCTCCAAGGCCGGCCTCACCTGATCTGCCAGATGAGCGGCCTCCGAGACCCAAGTCGGATGAGGACCAAGGAGATGCCCCGCAAGGAGGTGGCGAATATGGTGAACTACATCGCGCACTGCGAGTACGAGGAGGACTGGCAGTTCGGCAAGGAGCCGTACTCGCGCGACAACCCTCCACCAGTGGTAAGTCACGTCTTCCTATTGTTTTGTCTTTTTTCCTCAGCCGACTCCGGCTTCTGACTCTTGTCGGCTTCTTCTGAACCAGAATCCTCTTATGCAGCCTGCCGCCGGCGCCACGAGATAGCCCCGCGAGTATCTCCCCGACCGCGCGGAGAGCGATGTCGACGACCCTGACTTGGGGGGCGGCGACAATGGAAGCCGACGCCGAAGGCGGGGGAGGAGGAGCGGAAGGCGACTTCAGGCCTTCGGCCACTTTCGACGACTGGCCCGATGACGACACTGAAGGGGAAGTCTCCCCACACCACCAGCCGAAGGTCGCCTCCTCCGCAGGCCAGGGCGGCGCGAAGAGGCGTCACGCCGGCCCGAGTGCGCCCGGCGGCAAATTGAAGAAGCTTAAGGGGGCGGCCGCCGCGACCAGACGGGAGGAGGCGGCCGCGAAGGCCAACCGCTTCCGAAGGGAAGTGAGAAGGCCGCCGCTAGTATCCGCGTAAGTCTTCATGCTCTTTTATTTCCTTTGTTGAATCTTGTCCGAGTCTTTGTTTATGTACTCCCTCCAATCTGCTCCAGGGCCCCTCTCTCCCTTGAGAGAGTCGCCGTCCCCTCTGTCATGGGGTCGGCGGCAACGTCCGCCAATACTCGGCGGGCCGACCCCGCCACCGCCCTCTAGGAGGCGACGTAGCGAAACGCGCGGGAGAAGCGCGAGGAGGAGGAAGCCGAACGTCTGGAGAAGGCGGAGGCCGACAAGGCGGCCGCCTCCGTCTAGAAGGAGCTGGAGGATGCCGAGGCTACCCTCGGAGCGAGACGGCGTGCTAAGGAGGCCACGCGTCGCCGATCAGCGATGCTCGTCCCCCCACTATCGTCTGCGCCGCCGCCTCCGGAGTTCATGGGGCAAACCAGAGGGGCCGGCACCGAGGACCCCATCATGGAGAAGGAGGGCGGCGATGTTTGTATGTCGGACACCCTCGTGCCGCCACCACCGCCTCCACCGCCATCTGGGAGGATGCACGGCAAACAGCCGGTGGATCCTTCGGAGCCGCCGGCCATGGACGAGGCTGAAGCGCGGCTGCTTCTCCAAGTCGCCTTGCCGGCGCGTCGCCGTCTTTAGAGGGCGACCTCGGCGCCGCGTCCTTGGGAGACCGGCGTGGCCGGCTCGGCATCCCTATACGCCAAGGCCACAAGCGCCGTGCCGACCGGGTGGGTGCGCGGAGGCGGCACCGGGCCGTTGAATCAACTGCTCCTGAAGGTCCAGGCGAAGCTGTGGGCCAAGGGCGACGCCCTTCAAGCCTGTACCAGGGCGCATCTAGCCGCACGAACGGCTGTCCGAGTAAGTTTCTTTCCTTTTGGATTCTTGTTTGTTTCTCTGTGGGGGCGCGCCAGCGCACCCACTGGGTGTAGTCCCCGAGTTCCGGGCCGGCTGTTGAGCAGGCGGTTCGGAACTCCCTCTGGCGAGGTCCAAACACTAACTTTGTCTGCAATGATTCATTGCAGGAGTATCACAACCTCCGCGCCATTGTCTTCAACCGCAATGTCGAGGAGCTGAACAAGCGGGCTGCCGACTTGTCGGAAAGCCGGAGTAAGTTCTTCTTCTTTGCAGGGGCGCGCTGGCGCACCCGCGGGCTGTAGTCCCCTAGATTCGGGCCGACTGCTGAGCAGTCGGGCCGGATCTTCTCGGCGATCTTTTTTGCTAATGACTTACTTTGTCTCTTCTTTGTTCCTCAGAAGCCAGTGCCGTTCTTCAGGAGCAGCTGGACGAGGCCAATACCGCCCGTCGTGCCAAAGAGGAGGAGTGTGGCAAGCTCGCCACGGAACGCGACCTGCTGGCGGTGCAGCTGGCCGAGCAGAAGGAGTTGCTCAAGAAGGCGAAGGACGAGGCCGAGAAGAGGGAGACCGCACTCCTGGCCGAGTTCGAGAGCGAGCGTTCCTCCTGGACTGACAGGGAGGTGATGCTGACCTCCGGCTTCCACGAGATCAAGGATATCGTCGACGGTAAGTTTCTTTTGCTTCTTCGGTCTTCCGACTATGTGTCAGGCCGACTTCTGATTTTTTCGTCTTGCTTCTTCTTTGTCTTGGCAGACTTCTTCCCTGGTCACTCGCAGGCAGTTCCTCTGGCCATCGAGGCTGCTCGTGAGGGACGAAGGGCAAACGGCGAGGAGATCGCTGCTAATGCCCCCCGAACCGTCGAAGAGCAGCTACTGAGCATTGAAGCCCGTCTTCGTCCGGCTTACCGGCTGATGCGCCGGCTTCTGCGTGCCGGCGCCCAGGCGGTTGCCGCCCTGTGGCCAGGCACACCGGCTCTGCACACCGCCAGCCAAACTGCCGACTGGCTGGAGGTCGCCGCCGGCCGTCTTGAGGCTTGGAAGGGCTCCTCGGCCCGGGCCAGAGCGCGTCGGGCCTTGGAGTTTGTAAAGGCGTGGTATCCAGGGCTGGACCTGGACCGTCTGGCCGCGTTCCAGTCAGAAGCCCAGGCCGAGCTGGAGGCCATGGAGGGCGCCCTTATCGAGCGTGCAGCGGACATCGCCGAGTATACGGACACCAGCGTCTTCGTCCCCGAGCGGGCTGAAGGTGGCGAGGAGGTGCCACGGGAGTGGTTCGGAATGAACCCGGAGTATGGCAAAGATTCGGCGGAGGTGATTGACTCCAGCACTGAGGAGGAGGACGAGGCGGAGGACAAAGGCGAGACGGAGGCGCCAGAAGATGGAGCAGGCGGCCAGCCTCAGCTCGACCGCGCCTCCAGCAACGAGCCGTGCCAAGAGAAGGCGACTGCCGCCGGAGGTGATCAAGCCGAGACCGCCCAGCCGACTGCCCCGGCGCCTGACACCGCCGTCTCCTCCGATCCCCCGATCCCTGACGCCGCCTGCTAGGCTGCCTCTTTTGCCTCTGCTTGTCTGTCTTAGTAATCTTTTGAAAACTTTGTTAGTTTCGAACAGTTCCACCCGCGGGGTGTATCTTGAACTTCTATTCGAAGATTCGGCCAAGGGCCTATGTAAATATTTATCCGATTTCCGTCTTTCCTAGCTTACTGCTCTTTAGGCTTTTCCTTTTGTCGTCTTCCCTTAGTCGCTGCCTTGCCAGTCAGACAGCCGCTCCGCGGACTGTCGCCGGGTCAAGTGCTCGGCTACTTCGGGAAAGCAAGTACTTGGCCGTTTAGAGTTTCTTTAGTAAGTCGTATAAAAAAGCGACAGGCCGACTACCCAAGAGTCGGCCGTCCTTGATAAAAGCTCATAAAGACGGCAAGCCGGCTACTCATGAGTCGGCTTCCGCTTTAGAAATGCTGGAGGCCGTCTTACGCTATGTTCATGCTTTAGGTCCTTAGCCATTTTTCGTGTGGGCGCCCGTTCTTCCCCCCTCCTGTTCGCCTCACAGTCGCTCTGCCAGCTGTGGCTTTGCCAGGAGGTGGATTGGGCACCGCGCACTACTTGTCTGACTGCGGGAAGCTCCTCATAGTGCAAGGCGGCGAGTCCCCGGGCCGACTAGTCTGGCCCGGTGCCAAGCGGCTTGTAATGAAAGTGATTTTCTCGAAGGCATAATTCTTATCATATAGATAACAAAAAGGGCAGTCCCCGAGCTCGTCTCGGGGGGCCCAAAGTCTTAGTACTTTAATACAAAGGGGTAGTGCGATACATACTGCATCAACTGTAAAATCTTCGAAGAAGATTTGCATCCACGGGCGCTCTATCTCTTTGCCAGAGTCGTCCCTCTTGCGCGCTCGGGGCTTCTGAGTGTCGATCAGATAGTAGGCGTCGTTTCCTAGCACCTGGCCGGCTGTTCGCTGGATCAGCCGGAGCACAAGGTCGCCCTCTTGGAAAGATCTTGGCCTGACCTTCCTGCTGTAGTATCGACGTAGGCTCTGCTGGTAGATGCCAGAACGGTTGAGTGCCAACAGCCGGCCCTCTTCCAGCAGATCGACGCCGTCTTTCCGTGCTTCTTCTGCTTCTTCCTCGGTGTACATGGTCACTCGTGGGGAGTCGAACTCTATGTCCGTTGGGATGACGGCTTCGGCACCATAGACGAGGAAGAAGGGTGTGAAGCCGGTTGACTTGTTCGGAGTCGTGCGCAGACTCCAGAGGACGGCTGGCAGCTCCTCGAGCCAACAGCCGGCAGATCGCTCCAGCGGGACGATGAGTCGAGGCTTCATGCCGGATAGGACGAGGCCGTTCGCTCGCTCCACCTGGCCATTTGACTGCGGATGGGCAACGGACGCTAGGTCCAGTCGGATGCCCTGCGTCGCGCAAAAACGGGCCAAGGCGCCTTTGGCAAAATTCGTGCCATTGTCGGTGATGATGCTGTGTGGGATGCCGTACCGACTTGTGATGTCAGCGATGAAGGTCACTGCAGTCAGACCATTGAACTTCTTGATGGGTTTCGCCTCCACGCACTTGGTGAATTTATCCACTGCGACAAGTAGGTGAGTCAAGCCACCTCGTGCCGTCTTGAATGGTCCCACCATGTCCAGACCCCAGACTGCAAAGGGCCAGGCGATGGGGATAGTCTTGAGTGCAGAAGCTGGCTGAAGTGGCTTGGAACGGAAAATCTGGTACCGCTTGCACTTTTGGACTAGCTCTTTGGCCTCTTCCAGGGCGGTTGGCCAGAAGAAACCGTGCCAGAAGGCTTTGGCGACGAGTGCCCTTGAGGCCGCGTGGTGACCGCACTCGCCTTCGTGGATGTCTCTGAGGATTGCTTGGCCATGATCTGCCTCGACGCAGCGTTGGAAGATGCCGGTAACACTGCGCCTGACCAACTCTCTGTTGACTATGGTGTAGGCTGATGCTCGGCGTTGCACTTGCCGAGCCAAGATTTCATCAGTTGGCAGCTCTGTGTTTACTAAAAATCTAAGGATGGGCTGGGCCCACGAAGGTGCTGCTATTTCTTCAATGGCCACTAGTGCGACTTGGATAAGGGCGGCCGGGCTGGGAGGCGGCGGGTTGGAGTCCGCAGCCTCTTGCTGGTTTGACAAAGTCCCGGGGCTGACTGGAGCAGTCCCCGGGCCGGACTCTAGAGTCATCGATCTTGCCGCAGCAGTCCCCGGGCCGGGCTCTGAAGTCCCCGGGCCGGCTTCGACTGTGTGCTTCTCGGAGTCGGGTCCGGCGTCCTCAGGCGGAGCCAGCACAAAGATTGAATCTGATTCTGGTGACGGCTTGATAGAAGGCTTGAGGAGGCGCTGGAGGGCGACACCAGATGGTATTGCCTGGCGAGTGGAGCCGATTCGTGCCAAGGCGTCTGCTTGGTCGTTGTCGTTCCTTGGCACGTGGAGGAACTCGCACCCCTCGAAGTATCCGCTGAGCTGTTGAACAAGGAAACGGTAGCTCGCCATATTTGCGTCATTGGCGTCCCAATCGCCAGATGATTGTTGGACTACCAAGTCGGAGTCGCCATAACACAGGATCCGGCGAATGCCGAGTTCTTTGGCAAGCCGGAGTCCGTGTATGAGCGCCTCGTACTCGGCCACGTTGTTGGAGGCGGCGAAGTGGATCTGCAGCGCATATCTGAGCTTGTCGCCCTTGGGGGAAGTGAGGACGACGCCGGCTCCCAAGCCGGTGCGCATCTTGGAGTCGTCAAAGTGCATCCGCCAATGGGTGGAGTCAGGCGCTGGAGGCAGGTACTGGGTCTCGGCCCAGTCGACAAGGAAGTCGGCCAGCGCCTGCGACTTGATGGCGGTGCGGGGCTCGTAGTAGATGGTGTAGAGAGCCAAGTCAATGGCCCATTTGGCCACTCGGCCAGAAGCATCTCGGCTTCCGATGATCTCGGCCAGCGGGGTTGTACAGACCACAGTGATTGGATGCTCCTGGAAGTAAGGCTTCAATTTCTTGGCGGCAAAATGCACGCCATAGCACATCTTATGGTAATGGGGGTAGTTTTGCTTGGAGGTCAACAGTACTTCACTCAGGTAATATACCGGTCTCTGGACAGGTAGCGCCTTGCCTTCCTCCTTGCGCTCGACCACAATGACTGTGCTGACTACTCGGCTGGTGGCGGCAATATATAGGAGCATGGGCTCTTTAGGAGTTGGAGCCGCCAGCACAAGGGGAGTAGTCATCATCTTCTTCAGTTGGAGAAAAGCCTCGTCCGCCTTGGGAGTCCACTCAAAGAAGGTCGTCTTCTTCATGAGCTGATACAAGGGGAGAGCCTTCTCGCCCAGCCGACTGATGAATCGGCTTATGGATGCCAAACAGCCGGTGAACTTCTGCACATCTAATAGTCGTCTGGGTGCTTCCATCCTCTCGATGGCCTTGATCTTCACAGGATTGCACTCTATGCCGCGTTCGGAGACCAGGAAACCGAGGAGCTGGCCGGCTGGTACTCCGAAAACGCACTACTCTGGGTTGAGCTTGATCTAGAATCGGCGCAGATTCTCGAAAGTTTCCTTGAGGTCCTCCAGCAAGGTCCCACGCTTCTCCGTCTTCACCACTACATCATCCACATAGACGTGGGCGTTTCTGCCGAGTTGCTTCAGGAGGCACTTCTGCATGCAACGCTGAAAGGTGGCACCGGCGTTTCTCAAGCCGAACGTCATGGTCAGGTAGCAGAAGGCTCCGAACGGCGTGATGAAGGCGGTCTTCAATCTGTCGGCCGGATTAAGCTTGATCTGGTGATATCCTGAATATGCATCTAGGAAACTCAACAGCTCGCATCCGGCTGTGGAGTCTATCACCTGATCGATTCTCGGCAGAGCAAATGGGTCCTTGGGGCAAGCTTTGTTGAGGCTCGTATAATCAATGCACATCCGCCACTGCTTGTTCTTCTTCAACACCAGAACCAGGTTTGCCAACCACTCTGGAAAAAACACTTCCATGATGAAGCCGGCCGCCAGGAGCCGAGCTATTTCTTCTCCAACAACTCTTCTTTTTTCTTCTGACAGGCGGCGCAAGGGCTGCCTGACGGGCTTCATATCGGATCGGACATGTAACTTGTGCTTGGCGAATTCCGTCGGGACACCAGGCATGTCCTTGGGGGACCATGCAAAGATGTCGCGATTCTCGCGGGGGAAATCGACGAGCTCGCCTTCCTATTTGCTGTCAAGGCCAGTGCCTATGACAGCGTACTTCTCCGGCTGCTCTGGGTCCAACGGTATCTTCTTCGTTTCCTTGGCCGGCTTGAATGATCCTTCTGCTTCCGACTCCTTGGGGTCGGGCGATAACTCAGGCTGCTTGCCGGCCATCGCCACGACCCGATCAAGAATCCGTTTCTCAGCAGCGATCACCAAGGACTCGGCCAGCCGACTGCTTTCGGCCGCGCAAGCGGACGACTTCCTGTAGTTGCCGGACACGGTTAAGATTCCCTTGGAGCTCGGCATCTTCATCTTGAGGTAGGTGTGTTGGAAATATGCCCTAGAGGCAATAATAAAAGTATTATTATTATATTTCCTTGTTCATGATAATTGTCTTTTATTCATGCTATAACTGTATTATCCGGAAATCGTAATACACGTGTGAATACATAGACCACAATATGTCCCTAGTGAGCCTCTAGTTGACTAGCTCGTTGTGATCAACAGATAGTCATGGTTTCCTGGCTATGGACATTGGATGTCGTTGATAACGGGATCACATCATTAGGAGAATGATGTGATGGACAAGACCCAATCCTAAGACTAGCACAACAGATCGTGTAGTTCATTTGCTAGAGCTTTGCCAATGTCAAGTATCTCTTCCTTCGACCATGAGAGCGTGTAACTCCTGGACACCGTAGGAGTGCTTTGGGTGTATCAAACGTCACAACGTAACTGGGTGACTCTAAAGGTGCACTATAGGTATCTCCGAAAGTATCTATTGTTTTATGCGGATCGAGACTGGGATTTGTCACTCCGTGTAAACGGAGAGGTATCTCTGGGCCCACTCGGTAGGACATCATCATATGCGCAATGTGACCAAGGAGTTGATCACGGGATGATGTGTTACGGAACGAGTAAAGTGACTTGCCGGTAACGAGATTGAACAAGGTATTGGATACCGACGATCGAATCTCGCGCAAGTAACATACCGATAGACAAAGGGAATTGAATACGGGATTGATTAAGTCCTTGACATCGTGGTTCATCCGATGAGATCATCGTGGAACATGTGGGAGCCATCATGGGTATCCAGATCCCGCTGTTGGTTATTGACCGGAGAACGTCTCGGTCATGTCTACATGTCTCCCGAACCCGTAGGGTCAACACACTTAAGGTTCGATGACGCTAGGGTTATAGAGGAAGTTTGTATGTGGTTACCGAATGTTGTTCGGAGTCCCGGATGAGATCCCGGACGTCACGAGGAGTTCCGGAATGGTCCGGAGGTAAAGATTTATATATGGGAAGTCCTATTTTGGCCACCGGAAAATGTTCGGGATTTTTCGGTATTGTACCGGGAAGGTTCTAGAAGGTTCCGGAGTGGGGCCCACCTGCATGGGGGGACCCACATGGACGTGGGTAGTGGGGTCAAGGCCCCACACCCCTGGTCAAGGCGCACCAAGATCCCCCCTTAGAAGGAATAAGATCATATCCCGAAGGGATAAGATCAAGATCCCTAAAAAGGGGGGATACCAATCGGTGGGGAAGGAAATAATGAGATTTCTTTCCTCCCACCTTGGCCAACGCCCCAATGGACTTGGAGGGCAAGAAACCAGCCCCTCCACCCCTATATATAGTGGGGAGGCGCATGGGAGCTATACACGAAGTTCTGGCACAGCCCTACCTCTCTTCCTACTCCTCCTCTCCCATGGTGCTTGGCGAAGCCCTGCTGGATTGCCACGCTCCTCCACCACCACCACGCCGTTGTGCTGCTATTGGATGGAGTCTTCCTCAACCTCTCCCTCTCTCCTTGCTGGATCAAGGCGTGGCAGACGTCACCGGGCTGTACGTGTGTTGAACGCGGAGGTGCCGTCCGTTCGGCACTAGGATCATCGGTGATTTGAATCACGACGAGTACGACTCCATCAACCCCGTTCACTTGAATGCTTCCGCTTAGCAATCTACAAGGGTATGTAGATGCACTCTCTTTCTACTCGTTGCTGGTCTCTCCATAGATAGATCTTGGTGACACGTAGGAAAATTTTGAATTTCTGCTACGTTCCCCAACAGTGGCATCATGAGCTAGGTCTATTGCGTAGATTCTTTGCACGAGTAGAACACAAAGTAGTTGTGGGCGTTGATGTTGTTCAATATGCTTACCGTTACTAGTCCAATCTTGTTTCGACGGTATTGTGGGATGAAGCGGCCCGGACCGACCTTACACGTACTCTTACGTGAGACAGGTTCCACCGATTGACATGCACTTGGTGCATAAGGTGGCTAGCGGGTGCCAGTCTCTCCCACTTTAGTCGGAACGGATTCGATGAAAAGGGTCCTTATGAAGGGTAAATAGCAATTGGCATATCACGTTGTGGTCTTGCGTAGTTAAGAAACGTTCTTGCTAGAAACCCATAGCAGCCACGTAAAACATGCAACAACAATTAGAGGACGTCTAACTTGTTTTTGCATGGTATGCTATGTGATGTGATATGGCCAAGAAGAATGTGATGAATGATATGTGATGTATGAGATTGATCATGTTCTTGTAATAGGATTCACGACTTGCATGTCGATGAGTATGACAACCGGCAGGAGCCATAGGAGTTGTCTTTATTTATTGTATGACCTGCGTGTCATTGAAGAACGCCATGTAAACTACTTTACTTTATTGCTAAACGCGTTAGTCATAGAAGTAGAAGTAGTCGTTGGCGTGACAACTTCATGAAGACACGATGATGGAGATCATGATGATGGAGATCATGGTGTCGTGCCGGTGACGATGATGATCATGGAGCCCCGAAGATGAAGATCAAAAGGAGCAAAATGATATTGGCCATATCATGTCACTATTTGATTGCATGTGATGTTTATCATGTTTATGCATCTTGTTTGCTTAGGACGACGGTAGTAAATAAGATGATCCCTTACAAAATTTCAAGAAGTGTTCTCCCCTAACTGTGCACCGTTGCTACAGTTCGTCGCTTCTAAGCACCACGTGATGATCGGGTGTGATGGATTCTTACGTTCACATACAACGGGTGTAAGACAGTTTTACACAGCGAAAACACTTAGGGTTAACTTGATGAGCCTAGCATGTGCAGACATGGCCTCGGAACACGGAGACCGAAAGGTCGAGCATGAGTCGTATGATAGATACGATCAACATGAAGATGTTCACCGATGATGACTAATCCGTCTCACGTGATGATCGGACACGACCTAGTTGACTCGGATCATGTGATCACTTAGATGACCAGAGGGATGTCTATCTAAGTGGGAGTTCATAAGATGAACTTAATTATCCTGAACATAGTCAAAAGACCTTTTGCAAATTATGTCGTAAGCTCGCACTTTAGTTCCACTGTTTAGATATGTTCCTAGAGAAAATATAGTTGAAAGTTGATAGTAGCGATTATGCGATCAGTAGAAAGCTTATGTCCTTAATGCACCGCTCAGTGTGCTGAACACCAATATCGTTTGTCGATGTTGCGAACATCGGACATACACGTTTTGATAACTACGTGATAGTTCAATTAAATGGTTTAAGTAGAGGCACCAAAGACGTTTTCGAAACGTCGCGGAACATATGAGATGTTTCGAGGGCTGAAATTGGGATTTCAGGCTCGTGCCCACGTCAAGAGGTATAAGACCTCCGATGATTTTCTTAGCCTGCAAACTAAGGGAGAAAAGCTCAATCGTTGAGCTTGTGCTCAGATTGTCTGAGCACAACAATCACTTGAATCGAGTGGGAGTTGATCCTCCAGATGAGATAGTGATGTTTCCCCAAAGTCATTGCCACCAAGCTGCTAGAGCTTCGTGATTAACTATAACATATCAGGGATAGATATGATGATCCTTGAAATATTCATGATGTTTGACACCGCGAAAGTAGAAATCAAGAAGGAGCATCAATTGTTGATGGTTGGTGAAACCACTAGTTTCAAGAAGGGCAAGGGAACAAAGGGATACTTCATGAAACGGCAATTCAGCTGCTGCTCTAGTGAAGAAACCCAAGGTTGAACCCAAACCCGAGACTAAGTGCTTCTGTAATAAGGGGAACAACCACTGGAGCAGCATTACCCTAGATACTTGGTAGATGAGAAGGCT
Organism: Triticum aestivum; assembly: GCF_018294505.1. Lineage (NCBI taxonomy): Eukaryota > Viridiplantae > Streptophyta > Magnoliopsida > Poales > Poaceae > Triticum > Triticum aestivum. Next base: position 589,642,299 of record NC_057813.1, on the reverse strand, counting down.
GGCAAGGTTGATAGAAGTATATTGGATATACATTATGTTAATGTGTACTTTACTAGTACTCCTAGTAGCACCAGGGTATTGGATACCGGTTCGGTTGCTAAGTGTTAGTAACTCGAAATAAAAGCTACGGAATAAACGGAGACTAGCTAAAGGTGAGCTGACGATATATGTTGGAAGTGTTTCCAAGGTTGATATGATCAAGCATCGCACGCTCCCTCTACCACCGAGATTGGTGTTTGCGTTGAGCATAGAAATGATTGGATTATGTCTATCGCAATACGGTTATTCATTTAAGGAGAATAATGGTTACTCTATTTTTGAATAATACCTTCAATGGTCTTGCACCTAAAGGAATGGTTTATTGAATCTCGGTCGTAGTGATACATATTTTCATGCCAAAAGATATAAGATAGTAATGATAGTACCACTTACTTGTGGCACTGCCATGTAAGTCATAATGGTATAAAACGCATGAAGAAGCTCCATGTTGATGGATCTTTGGACTCACTCGTTTTTGAAAAGTTTGAGACATGCGAACCATGTCTATTGGTGTATATGCATGAAGAAACTCCATGCAAATGTATCGTTCGGACTCACTTGATTTTGAATCACTTGAGATATGCAAATCATACCACATGGGCAAGATGACTGAAAAGCCTCATTTTCAGTAAGATGGAACAAGATAGCAACTTGTTGGAAGTAACACATTTTGATGTGTGCAGTCGAATGAGTGCTGAGGCATGCAGTGAATATCATTATGTTCTTACTTCATAGATGATTCGAGTAAATGTTGAGCATATTTACTTGATGAAACACAAGTCTGAATTATTGAATGGTTGAAGTAATTTCAGAGTGAAGTAGCAGATCATTGTGACAAGAGGATAAAATGTCTATGATATGATCATAGAGATGAATATCTGAGTTACGAGTTTTGGCACACAATTAAGACATTGTGGAAATTGTTTCGCAATTAATACCGCCTGGAACACCATAATGTGATGGTGTGTCCGAACATCATAGTTGCACCCTATTGGATATGGTGCGTACCATGATGTCTCTTATCGAATTACCACTATCGTTCATGGGTTAGGCATTAGAGACAACCACATTCACTTTAAATAGGGCACCACGTAATTCCGATGAGATGACACCATATGAATTATGGTTTAGAGAAACCTAAGTTGTCGTTTCTTAAAAGTTTGGGGCTGCGACGCTTATATGAAAAAGTTTCAGGTTGATAAGCTCGAACCCAAAGCGGATAAAATGCATCTTCATAGGAAACCCAAAACAGTTGGGTATACCTCCTAATTCAGATCCGAAAGCAATATGGATTGTTTCTAGAATCGGGTCCTTTCTCGAGGAAAAGTTTCTCTCGAAAGAATTGAGTGGGAGGATGATGGAGACTTGATGAGGTTATTGAACCGTCTCTTCAACTAGTGTGTGACGGGGCACAGGGAGTTGTTCCTGTGGCACCTACACCAATTGAAGTGGAAGCTTATGATATTGATCATGAAACTTCGGATCAAGTCACTCCCAAACCTCGTAGGATGACAAGGATGCGTACTACTTCAGAGTGGTACGTAATCCTGTCTTGAAGGTCATGTTGCTAGACAACAATGAACCTACGAGCTATGGAGAAGCGATGGTGGGCCCGGATTCCGATAAATGGCTTGAGGCCATAAAATCCAAGAGAGGATCCATGTATGAAAACAAAGTGTAGACTTTGGCAGAACGGCTCGATGGTCGTAAGGCTAATGAGTACAGATGGATTTCAAAAGGAAGACGGACAATGATGGTAAATGTCACCATTAAGAAAGCTCGACTTGTCGTTAAGATGTTTTCCGACAAGTTCAAGGAGTTGACTACGATGAGATTTTCTCACTCGTAGCGATGCTAAGAGTCTGTTGGAATTATATTAGCGATTACTGCATTATTTATGAAATCTTGCAGATAGGATGTCAAAACATTGTTTCCTCGACGATTTTAATGAGGAAAGGTTGTATGTGATACAACTGGAAGGTTTTGTCAATCCCGAAAGATGCTAATAAGTATGCAAAGCTCCAGCAATCCTTCTAAGGACTGGAGTGAGCATCTCGGAGTTGGAATGTATGCTTTGATGATGATCAAAAATTTTGGGTTTGTACATAGTTTATGAGAAACTTGTATTTCCAAAGAAGTGAGTGGGAGCACTATAGAATTTCTGATGAGTATATGTTGTTGACATATTGTTGATCAGAAATGACGTAGAATTTCTGGAAAGCATATAGGGTTATTTTGAAAGTGTTTTTCAATGGAAAGCCTGGATTAAGCTACTTGAACACTGAGCATCAAGATCTATAAGGATAGATCAAAATGCTTAATAATACTTTCAAATGAGCACATACCTTGACATGATCTTGAAGGTGTTCAAGATGGACCAGTCAAAGAAGGAGTTCTTGCCTGAGTTGTAAGGTACGAAGTTAAGACTTAAAGCTCGACCATGGCAGAATAGAGAGAAAGGACGAAGGTCGTCCCCTATGCTTAAGACGTAGGCTCTTCAGTATGCTATGCTGTGTACCGCACCTGAAGTGTGCCTTGCCATGAGTCAGTCAAGGGGTACAAGAGTGATCCAAGAATGGCTCACAGGACAGCGGTCAAAGTTATCCTTAGTAACTAGTGGACTAAGGAATTTTCTCGATTATGGAGGTGGTAAAAGAGTTCGTCGTAAAGGTTACGACGATGCAAGCTTGACACCTATCCAGATAGCTCTGAGTAGAGTGACCGGATACATATAATGGAGCAATAATTTAGAACAGCTCCAAGTAGAACAGTTGTTTGGAATAGCTCCAAATAGAGCGTGGTAGCTGCATCTAGGAGATGACATAGAGATTTGTAAAGCACACACGGATCTGAAAGGTTCAGACCCGTTGACTAAAACCTCTCTCACAAGCAACATGATCAAACATAAAACTCATTGAGTGTTAATCACATAGTGATGTGAACTAGACTACTGACTCTAGTAAACTCTTGGGTATTAGTCACATGGCGATGTGACCTGTGAGTGTTAATCACATGGCGATGTGAACTAGATTATTGACTCTAGTGCAAGTGGGAGACTGTTGGAAATATGCCCTAGAGGCAATAATAAAAGTATTATAATTATATTTCCTTGTTCATGATAATTGTCTTTTATTCATGCTATAACTGTATTATCCGGAAATCATAATACACGTGTGAATACATAGACCACAATATGTCCCTAGTGAGCCTCTAGTTGACTAGCTCGTTGTGATCAACAGATAGTCATGGTTTCCTGGCTATGGACATTGGATGTCATTGATAACGGGATCACATCATTAGGAGAATGATGTGATGGACAAGACCCAATCCTAAGACTAGCACAAAAGATTGTGTAGTTCATTTGCTAGAGCTTTGCCAATGTCAACTATCTCTTCCTTCGACCATGAGAGCGTGTAACTCCTGGACACCGTAGGAGTGCTTTGGGTGTATCAAACGTCACAACGTAACTGGGTGACTATAAAGGTGCACTACAGGTATCTCCGAAAGTATCTATTGTTTTATGCGGATCGAGACTGGGATTTGTCACTCCGTGTAAACGGAGAGGTATCTCTGGGCCCACTCGGTAGGACATCATCATATGCGCAATGTGACCAATGAGTTGATCACGGGATGATGTGTTACGGAACGAGTAAAGTGACTTGCCGGTAACGAGATTGAACAAGGTATTGGATACCGACGATCGAATCTCGGGCAAGTAACATACCGATAGACAAAGGGAATTGAATACGGATTGATTAAGTCCTTGACATCGTGGTTCATCCGATGAGATCATCGTGGAACATGTGGGAGCCATCATGGGTATCCAGATCCCGCTGTTGGTTATTGACGGAGAACGTCTCGGTCATGTCTACATGTCTCCCGAACCCGTAGGGTCTACACACTTAAGGTTCGATGACGCTAGGGTTATAAAGGAAGTTTGTATGTGGTTACCGAATGTTGTTCGGAGTCCCGGATGAGATCCCGGACGTCACGAGGAGTTCCGGAATGGTCCGGAGGTAAAGATTTATATATGGGAAGTCCTATTTTGGCCACCGGAAAATGTTCGGGATTTTTCGGTATTGTACCGGGAAGGTTCTAGAAGGTTCCGGAGTGGGGCCCACCTGCATGGGGGATCCACATGGACGTGGGTAGTGGGGGCAAGGCCCCACACCCCTGGTCAAGGCGCACCAAGATCCCCCCTTAGAAGGAATAAGATCATATCCCGAAGGGATAAGATCAAGATCCCTAAAAAGGGGGGATAACAATCGGTGGGGAAGGAAATAATGAGATTTCTTTCCTCCCACCTTGGCCAACGCCCCAATGGACTTGGAGGGCAAGAAACCAGCCCCTCCACCCCTATATATAGTGGGGAGGCGCATGGGAGCTATACACGAAGTTCTGGCACAGCCCTACCTCTCTTCCTACTCCTCCTCTCCCATGGTGCTTGGCGAAGCCCTGCTGGATTGCCACGCTCCTCCACCACCAACACGCTGTTGTGCTGCTGTTGGATGGAGTCTTCCTCAACCTCTCCCTCTCTCCTTGCTGGATCAAGGCGTGGGAGACATCACCGGGCTGTACGTGTGTTGAACGCGGAGGTGCCGTCCGTTCGGCACTAGGATCATCGGTGATTTGAATCACGACGAGTACGACTCCATCAACCCCGTTCACTTGAACGCTTCCGCTTAGCGATCTACAAGGGTATGTAGATGCACTCTCTTTCTACTCGTTGCTGGTCTCTCCATAGATAGATCTTGGTGACACGTAGGAAAATTTTGAATTTCTGCTACGTTCCCCAACAATGCGTAGTGGGGTACCGCCATGAACTTGGCCAGGGCGGGTCGGCCGAGCAATGCGTGTTATGGGCTTTCAAGGTCCACCACTTCAAACCAAATTGTCTCTCGGCGAAAATGATCCTTGTCTCCGAAGAGGACATCTATCAGGATCTTGCCGATTGGTGAGCAGGAAAGGCCGGGGACGATTCCGTGAAACACAGTCCGGCTGCTCTGAAGCTGTCTTTGCTTGATTCCTAGTTTCTCCATCGTATCCTTGTACAGGATGTTGATGCTGCTGCCTCCGTCTATCAGCACTCGCGAGAAGCGAGCGGCCCGTCTGTCCGTGGCGAGGGTGGCGCCTAGGACCAAGGCGTAAGAGCCTGGGCTCGGCATCACCTCTGGGTGATCAGCTCTGCTCCAACTGATAGGCTTTTCGGACCAATGCATGAACTCTGGAGTGCTTGATGCAACTGCGTTTACTTCTTGCTGCTGTTGGCGCCTGCTGCGCCGGTCATCCGCTACACTGGTGAACACCACATAGGCTCCGTGCTCGTCCGGGAACTCGTCTTGTATCGCGCCGACTGGCCTGACGGCCGGCTGGTGGGGTGGCTGCGGAGGAGGCGGCCTAGCAGGAGGGGGAGGGGGCAAGCCTTCCCCCTTGTTGATTCTTGTCAGCCAGTGACATTTCCTGGTGGTATGGTTGGACGGCTTCGCGCCGCTGTGCAACTTGCAGGGACCATCCAGAGTCTGCTCGTAGGAGAAAGCCGGCAGCCAGTTGGACTTGCCGCCCTTCTGCCGCTTTGCCGGAGGCGGTCCCTCCAATTGCTGGTCCTCTGTTGTTGCCACCTGCCGACTGTTGGAAGTCGGCAGCAGGGCTTTGCACTTCTGGTCATTCAGCTGCTGCCGCCGACTGGTGTCTCCAGCCGGAGTTCTTGGAGCCTGAGGGGCGACTTTGCCAGTTGCGCTGACCCGAATCTCCGCCTTCATGGAGGAGTCGGCCGTGGCGTACTTGTCCGCCGTGATCAGCAGCTCGTCAAGGGTCTCCGGCTCATCGCAGAGGAGCTTGTGCTTGAGGAGGGTGCCTTCTCTGCACCAGGCAGTAAAGTACTCGATGGCCTGCACCTCGTGCACACCCTCGCAGGAGTTACGGAGCTCGCCCCAGCGCGTGAGGTAGTCGCGAGTAGACTCGTCAGGGCCTTGCACACACAGGGAGAGCTGGCGCGGCTTGGGAGGTCGCTTGTACGTGCTCGTGAAGTTGCCGACAAAAGCCTCAGTGAAGTCAACCCAGCTGTTGATGCTGCGAGGCTTCAGACTGTTTAACCACGTCCGGGCCGAGCCCTGGAGCATGAGTGGGACATATCTTAAGGCAACACGCTTGTTGCCGTTCGCTATGTTGACGGCCATGGAGTAGTCGATCAGCCAATCTTCCGGCTTCACGGTGCCGGTATATTTGGGCGTGTCTCGGGGGAGCATGAACCCTTTGGGAAAGGGCTCGTCCCGGATGCGGGGTCCGAAGCAGGGGGGACCCAACTCGTCTTCTTCTTCCAGCGCCAGGGATCGGTGGAGTCGGTCGATCCGGTGGCGGGCGTCATTCTCTCCGACTCCCTCTCGGCGGCCAAGGCGGTCGCCGAGAGCCGGATGTTCCACGGGCAGCGGGGAGACTCGCCTTTGTCCGCGAGGAGGGGGAGGCTGGTAGTCGTCCCGCCGTTCCACTGCTTTGGGGCGGACGTCTTGGTCGCGCTCGATGGTGATGTGAGTCCGGCTGTGGCTGACAGCCGGCTCCTTGTGCTTCTTCCCACGGGCCCCACCAGTCGGCTTCTGAGATGTCGCACCTTGGTCTCGGCGAGGCGGTGGGTCGTCGTTCTGGCGCTGCGGCGCCTCGGTACGGCAGCCAGCACCATTCTGCGCGGCGGCCGCGTCGAGGAGCTACTGAACTCGCTCCGTCATTATGCGGCGCTCTTCGCCTTCGAAGTTGTCGAGCTCATCTGCCGCCGCCTGGGCGGCACAGATATTTTCTGCGGGCGTGGTGTACACAGGGCGATCAGCCCCAAAACGGTTGGCGATTGCTGCGCTGCGCTGTCGGACCGCGCCTAGGAGGCTAGGCCCAGTTGGAGCTGGCGAACCACCTATGGCGCGATCCATCTCTCGTTGGTAAGCTTCTGACAAGCGCCTCATGCTTGCCAGCTTCTTCGCGCCCTCGATGAGCTGAAGGCGGAGCGCCTCCAGCGTCCCGGCGTCGGCGTCTTCCGGAATCGGCGCCGCAAGGTCTCGCAGGGCCGCGTCAAACGGGTCATGCGCTCCCTCGCCGAAGTGCTCGCCGTGTTCGAGGACGAGGACCCCGGTGACGGTGCTTCTGCCGCTCCCCGCGTATGAGAGCGGCTCGTTGTAGACCACCACGTCGGTGGGGAACGCATCGAGCGACGCGGTGTCAGAGTCGACCAGTATCGGGTCGGTGGATCCTGTGGACTCCAGGTCCGCGGCAGGCTCGCCGGCGACGTGGAGTTGGTCGAGGAGGCCCGCGAGGAGGCTCTCGGGGGCACTCATGCCTACGTCGGATGCAGGCTCGTCGGAGAGGTGAACCTCACCGATAAGATCGGCGAGGCAGCTGGACGCACAGGCGATCTCTGCGCCGTGCTGTGCGTCGGCACAAACGCCATCCGGCGTGCCAGGCTGGCTGCGCTCGCCGGGAAGGAACAGGGTTCCCGTCCAGAGCAGATCTCCGGACGACGGTGCACCTCGCCCCATGGTGGGCGCCAAATGTCGGGGGTTGGATACGACATATGCCAAAGGATGGCTTATCATGGTGGGAGCGAGTAGAACGTCGCCGGTGCCAGGAAGCGGGATGAGGCGAAGACATGCACGCCGACGGATCTTACCCAGCTTCAGGGCTCTCCTAGGAGATAACACCCCTAGTGCTGCTCTACGGGGTCTCCACATGATCACTCAAGCAAGGTGACTACAGTGGTGCTCCTAGAGCTGTTTTGGGAGGCAGGAGAGAGCAAGGCTAGTTCTCTCCTCCCGTGCTATCTGGTCTATCTCTACTCAGGTCCGAACCCTTTGCATGGGTGCCCCGGGGGGTTTATATAGGCCTACCCCCCGGGGGTACAATAGTAATACGGCTGGGCGCGGGTCCCAGCCGTCTGTCTCTCTGGCCACCGTCCTTCCCGCCGGCTTCTGGGCTCGCCGACTGGCGGGTCCCGCGGACAGGCTTGATACTGTAGCGACACTCCTAGTGACGCAGGCTTGGTCATCGGGTCGTGGAAACAATGCCGCCGTCTATCGGGCGATCACCATCGCCGTTCCCCATCTTATCTCGTTAATGGCACGTGGGGCCCTAGGGAGGAGTCGGCCGACTCCAGGGAGGCCGACTCCCACAGGTCCGTCTTCGAGTACCCAGGCCGCCTTCGGGTCGTACAGGCCGACGTCGTGGGCACAGTACACTGTGCACTGTGGCTGAGGTCAGGGCAGGCATGGCAACAGTGCTGCGCCTCGCCGGAGATCTTCCAGCGATATGGCTCGCTGTAGCCATGCCGGCCCCTCGTGGGCAGGGGGAAACGGCCACACCGTGACCGTACCCCGTATCGTACTTTGGGATGAGGGAGGAGTCTTGGGCCGACTCTCCATAGTCGGCCTCCTTGGAGGTCGCCAGCTTGGAGTCGGCCTCTCTGGAGGTCGCCAGCTTGGAGTCGGCTTATCTCGGAGTCACCGTCTGGGACTCGGCTTGAGGGGCGCGGCCTGCCCCGATGTCTTGAAAGGTCCTGGGGCTCGGGTTAGCCTACCCGTGGCCCATTACTCCGACAATGATTCTCTTTTCAAATTTGAGAAAATTCAAATATGAAAATAAATGAAATCCCCAACTCTCTCCTAGGGTCCTTGAGTTGCTTAGGATTTCTAGGATCACAAACAAAATGCAAATAAAATATGACATGCATATGATGACCTATGTATAACATCTAAATTGAAAATTTGGGATGTTACAACAGATTATTGATGTGTACTTTACTAGTGTTCATAGTAGCCCCTGGGTATTTGACACTGATTCAGTTGCTATGATTAGTAACTTGAAACAGGAGTTACAAAAAGAACAGAGACTAGTTGAGGGTGAGGTGACGATGTGTGTTGGAAGTGATTCCAAGGTTGATAAGATCACCAACGCACACTCCCTTTACCTTCCGGATTAGTGTTGAACTTAAAATAAATGTTATTTGGTGTTTGCGTTGAATATGAATATGATTGGATCATGTTTATTGCAATACGGTTATTCATTTAAGTACAAGAATAATTGTTGTTCTATTTACATGAATAAAACCTTCTATGGTAATACACCCAATGTAAAGGGTTTATTGAATCTCGATTGTAGTAATACACATATTCATAATATTGATGCCAAAAGATGAAAAGTTCATAATGATAGTGCAACATACTTGTGGCACTACCATTTAGGTCATATTGGTGTAAAGCGCATGAAGAAACTCCATGCGGATGGACTTTTGGAATCACTTGATTATGAATCATTTGATGCTTGTGAACCATGCCTCATCGGCAAGATGACTAAGACTCTGTTCTCCAGAACAATGGAGCGAGCCACTGACTCATTTGAAATAATACATACTGATGTATGCGGTCCGATGAGTGTTGAGGCTCGCGGCGGGTATCATTATTTTCTGACCTTCACAGATGATTTGAGCAGATATGGGTATATCTACTTAATGAAACATAAGTCTGAAACATTTGAAAAGTTCAAAGAATTTCAGAGTGAAGTAGAAAATCATCGTAACAAGAAAATAAAGTTTCTACGATATGATCGCAGAGGCGAATAGTTTAGTTACGAGTTTGGTCTTTATTTGAAACAATGTGGAATAGTTTCGCAACTCACACTACCTGGAACACCACAGCGTAATGGTGTGTCTGAACATCGTAACCGCACTTTATTAGATATGGTGCGATCTATGATTTCTCTTACCGATTTACCACTATCGTTTTGGGGTTATGCATTAGAGACAGCTACATTCACGTTAAATAGGGCACCATCTAAATCCGTTGAGATGACACCGTATGAACTATGGTTTGGCAAGAAACCTAAGCTGTCGTTTCTTAAAGTTTGGGGCTGCGATGCTTATGTGAAAAAGCTTCAAACTGATAAGCTCGAATCCAAATTGGAGAAATGTGTCTTCATAGGATACCCAAAGGAGACTATTGGGTACACCTTCTATCACAGATCCGAAGGCAAGATATTCGTTGCTAAGAATGGATCCTTTCTAGAGAAGGAGTTTCTCTCGAAAGAAGTGAGTGGGAGGAAAGTAGAACTTGACAAGGTAATTGTACCTTCTCCCAAATTTGAAAGTGATTCATCACAGAAATCAGTTCCAGTGATGCCTACACCAATTAGTGAGGAAGCTAATGATAATGATTATGAAACTTCAGATCAAGTTACTACCGAACGTGTAGGTCAACCAGAATACATTCCGCACCAGAGTAGTACCGTAATCCTATTCTGGAAGTCATGTTACTAGACGATGGCGTACCAGCGAACTATGAGGAAGCGATGATGAGCCCAGATTCCGTGAAATGGCTTGAGGCCATGAAATCTGAGATGGAATCCATGTATGAAGAACAAAGTGTGGACTTTGGTTGACTTGCTTGATGATCGCTAAGCCATTGAGAATAAACGGATCTCCAAGAGGAATACGAACGCTGATAGTAGTGTTACTATCTACAAAGCTCAAATTGTCGCAAAAAGTTTTTGACAAGTTCAAGGTGTTGACTACGATAAGATTTTCTCACTCGTAGCGATGCTTAAGTCTGTCTGAATCATGTTAGAAATTGCCACATTTTATGAAATCTGGCAAATGGATGTCAAAACTACATTCCTTAATGGATTTCATAAAGAAGAGTTGTATATGATGCAACAAGAAGGTTTTGTTAATCCTAAAGGTGCTAACAAAGTGTGCAAGTTCCAGCGATCCATCTATGGACTGGTGCAAGCATCTCGAAGTTGGAATATATTCTTTGATAGTGTGATCAAAGCATATGGTATTATACAGACTATTGGAGAAGCCTATATTTACAACCTAGTGAGTGGGAGGTCTGTAGCATTTCTGATATTATATGTGGATGACATATTGTTGATCGGAAATGATACTGAATTTCTGAATAGCATAAAAGGATACTTGAATAAGAATTTTTCAATGAAAGACCTCGGTGAAGTTGCTTACATATTGGTCATGAAGATCTATAAAGATAGATCAAGACGCTTGATAAGACTTTTGATGAGTACATACCCTAATAAGATTTTGAAGGAGTTCAAAATGGATCAGCCAAAGAAGGAGTTCTTGCCTGAGTTGTAAGGTGTGAAGTTGAGTAAAGACTCAAAACCCGACCACAGCAGAAAATAGAAAGAGAATGAAAAGTCATTCTCTATGCCTCAGGCATATGTTCTATAAAGTATGTTATGTTGTTTACCAGACCTATTGTATACCTCACCATGAGTTTGGCAAGAGGGTACAATAGTGATCCAGCAGTAGATCACTGGACAGCGGTCAAAATTATTCTTAGAGGACTAAGGAAATATTTCTCGGTTATGGAGGTGATAAAGAGTTCGTCATAAAGAGTTACGTGATGCAAGCTTTGACACTGATCTGGATGACTCCGAGTCTCGATCTAGATACATATTAAAAGTGGGAGAAATTAGCTATAGTAGCTCCATGCAGAGCATGTAGACATAGGAAATTTAAAAAATACATACGACTCTGAATGTGGCAGACCCGTTGACTAAATTTCTCTCACAAGCAAAACATGATCACACCTTATTACTTTTGGGTGTTAATCACATATCGATGTGAACTAGATTATTGACTCTAGTAAACCTTTGAATTTTGGTCACATGGCGATGTGAACTATGGTTATTAATCGCATAAAGATGTGAGCAATTGGTGTTAAATCACATGGCGCTGTGAACTAGATTATTGACTCTAGTGCAAGTGGGAGACTGAAGGAAATATGCCCTAGAGGCAATAATAAAGTTGTTATTTTATATTTCCTTATATCATGATAAATTCTTAATTATTCATGCCAGAATTGTATTAACCGGAAACTTGATACATGTGTGAATACATAGATGATACGTCTCCGACGTATCTACTTTTCCAAACACTTTTGCCCTTGTTTTGGACTCTAACTTGCATGATTTGAATGAAACTAACCCGGACTGATGCTGTTTTCAGCAAAACTACCATGGTGTTGTTTATTGTGCAGAAAACAAAAGTTCTCAGAATGACCTGAAAATCCACGGAGATAACTTTTGGAAAATCTAAAAAATACTAGCGAAAGAATCAAGGCCAGGGGGCCCACACCCTGTCCACGAGGGTGGGGGCGTGCCCCCTTCCCCTAGGCACGCCCCCCTATCTCGTGGGCCCCCGGGAGCTCCACCGACCTCAACTCCAACTCTATATATTCCATTTCACGGAGAGAAAAATCAGAGAGAAAGTTTCATCGCGTTTTACGATCCGAAGCCACCACCAAGCCCTAATCTCTCTCTGGAGGGATGATCTGGAGTCTGTTCGGGGCTCTGGAGAGGGGGATTCGTCGCCGTCGTCATCATCAACCATCCTCCATCACCAATTTCATGATGCTCACCGCCGTGCGTGAGTAATTCCATCATAGGCTTGCTGGACGGTGATGGGTTGGATGAGATTTACCATGTAATCAAGTTAGTTTTGTTAGGGCTTGATCCTAGTATCCACTATGTTCTGAGATTGACGTTGTAATGACTTTGCTACGCTTAATGCTTGTCACTAGGGCCCGAGTGCCATGATTTTAGATCTGAACCTATTATGTTTTCATGAATATATGTGAGTTCTTGATCCTATCTTGCAAGTCTATAGTCACCTATTATGTGTTATGATCCGACAACCCCGAAGTGACAATAATCAGGATACTTCTCGGTGATGACCGTAGTTTGAGGAGTTCATGTATTCACTATGTGTTAATGCTTTGTTCTGGTTCTCTATTAAAAGGAGGCCTTAATATCCCTTAGTTTCCATTAGGACCTCGCTGCCACGGCAGGGTAGGACAAAAGATGTCATGCAAGTTCTTTTCCATAAGGATGTATGACTATATTCGGAATACATGCCTACATTACATTGATGAACTGGAGCTAGTTCTATGTCAATCTAAGTTATAGCCATTACATGAGGAATCGCATCCGACATAATTATCCATCACTAATCCAATGCCTACGAGCTTTTCACATATTGTGCTTTGCTTATTTACTTTTCCGTTGATACTGTCACAATTACCACAAAACTGCTATCTTTACTTTTGCCACTGTTACCTTTACTATCATACTACTTTGCTACTAAATACTTTGCTGCAGATACTAAGTTATCCAGGTGTGGTTGAATTGACAACTCAACTGCTAATACTTAAGAATATTCTTTGGCTCCCCTTGTGTTGAATCAATAAATTTGGGTTGAAGACTCTACCCTCGAAAGCTGTTGTGATCCCCTACATTTGTGGGTTATCAAGACTAATTTCTGGCGCCGTTGCCGGGGAGCATAGGTCTATTCTTTGAGTCACTTGGGATTTATATCTGTTGATCACTATGAGGAACTTGAAAGACGAAAGAACTAAGATTTTTCCCTCAACTACGAGGGGAGGTAAGGAACTACCATCTAGCTCTGCACTAGATTCTCCTTCTGTTTTGAGTAAGCTTGTGACACCTAAACCTGCTACTACTATGAATTCTGATATGTCACATGTTATTGATGATGCCACTTTTGCTATGCATGATACTTATGATGAAACTACTTCTGTGCGTGATACTACTGTGCCATTAGGTGAATATCTTGATGAGCAACTTGCTAGGGTTAGAGAGAATGAAATTATTGAGAATGAAATTGTTGATGATAGTGATGATGAAGGTTCTCCCCCTGATTATGAATTGCTTGTTGTTCCTGAGGGTTATGTTATGGATGAAGAAGCTGCTAGAGCAATTTTTGCTTGCAATGATAGATATGATCTTAAGAAGTTATTAGCTAAATGGAAGTAGCAATCTCTTAATGCCATAATGAAACATGACCCCTCTTTTGCTACATCACCTATCTGTGTTACTGATAAGGATTATGAATTCTCTATTGATCCTGAGATTATTACTTTGGTTGAATCTGATCTTTTTATGGCTATGAATCTGAAACTGTTGTGGCACATCTTACCAAGTTAAATGATATAGCTACCCTATTTACTAATGATGAGAAGTCTCGCTACTATTATATCCTTAAGATATTTCCATTCTCATTAAAGGGTGATGCTAAAACTTGGTTTAATTCTCTTGATCCTGGTTGTGTGTGTAGTCCCCAGGATATGATTTATTACTTCTCTGCTAAATATTTCCCTGCTCATAAGAAACAAGCTGTCTTACGGGAAATATATAATTTTGTGCAAATCGAAGAAGAGAGTCTCCCACAAGCTTGGGGGAGGCTTCTCCGATTACTTAATGCTTTGCCTGATCATCCCTTTCAGAAAAATGAAATACTTGATATCTTTTATAATGGACTAACTGATGCTTCCAAGGACTACTTAGATAATTGTGCTGGTTGTGTTTCTAGGGAAAGAACAGTCGACCAATCTGAACTACTATTGAATAATATGTTGACTAATGAAAATAATTGGACTCTTCCTGAGCCAATTCCTAAGGCAATTCCTGAGCCTATTCCTAAACCAACTCCGAAGAAGAGGGGAGTTCTATTTCCCAGTCCTGAAGATAAGCAAGAGGCAAAGAAATCAATGAAAGAAAAATGTATTAAAGCTGAAGATGTTAAGAATCTACCTCCTATTGAATAAATACATGGTCTTAATATATCGCCTGTTGAAGAACCATATTGTCTTGATAACCCGAGACAGGTAGTAAAGGTAAATTCTCTCTATATATATGATAAAGTTGAAATCCCGTCTACTAAATTTCATAGCCCATGCTTAGATGAATTTCATGACTTTATGGCTAGACAAGAAAGTTTTAATGCTTATGTTGGTAGAGAATTAAAGAATAGTGCTTTCGAGATAGGACGGTTGAGTGATTATATGGCTAGAGTTAAAGGTGAACTTAAACTCATTAGCAAATATGCTTCTATGGTTACCACTCAAGCTTAACAAGTACTTAAAGCTCAAAGTGATTTGTTCGATGAATTAAATAATATACATGACTTTGCTATTAGAGTGGCTACTAGAACGGGTAGAATGACTCCGGAACCTTTGTATCCTGAAGGCCACCCTAAGAGAATCAAGCAGGATTCTCAGAGAAATAATTTAGATGCACCTAGTCCTTCTAAAAAGAAGAAAAAGAAAAATGATAGGGCTTTGCATGCTTCTAGTGAAACTGTTGTAGACAGACCTGAGAATCCCAATGATATTTCTATTTCTGATGCTAAAACACAATCAGGTGATGAACATGAACCTAGTTATAATTCTAATGATAATGTTCATGTTGATGCTCAACCTAGCAATAATAATGACATAGAGATTGAACCTGCTGTTGATCTTGATAACCCACAATCCAAGAATCAACGTTATGATAAAAGAGATTTTGTTGCTAGGAAGCACGGTAGAGAAAGAGAACCATGTGTTCAGAAATCCATGCCCTTTCCTCCTAAACCATCCAAGACAAAGGATGATGAGGAATTTGAGCACTTTGCTGAAATAATTATACCTATTTTCTTAGGTATGCGCTTAACTGATATGCTTAAAGTACATCCTTATGCTAAATATATGAAGGATATCATTACAAATAAAAGAAAGATACCAGAAGCTGAAATTTCCACCATGCTTGGTAATTATACTTTTAAAGGTGGAATACCAAAGATACATGGAGATCCACGTGTACCAACTAGACCATGCTCCATTAAAAGAAATTATGTTAAAACTGCTTTATGTGATCTTGGAGCCGGTGTTAGTGTTATGCCTCTCTCTTTATATCGTAGACTTGAATTGAATAAGTTAACACCTACTGAAATATCTTTGCAAATGGCCGATAAATGAACTACTATACATGTTAGTATTTGTGAAGATGTGCCTGTTGTGGTTGCAAACATCACTATCTTAACGGACTTTGTTATTCTTGATATTCCCGAGGACGATAGTATGTCGATTATCCTTGGTAGACCATTTCTGAATACTGCAGGGGCTGTTATTGATTGCAATAAAGGCAATGTCACTTTTCATGTTAATGGTAATGAGCATACGGTACACTTTCCGAGGAAACAACCTCAAGTTAATAGCATCAATTCTATTGGAAAAATTCCAGCTATTATTATTGGAGGTTTTGAATTTCCTCTTCCTACTGTCAAGAAAGAGTATAATATTCTTATTGTTGGGGATGTTCAAATCCCCGTTGAGGTAACCTAGTGTCATTCGAAATTTCTCCGGTTCCATCTTATTCAGAATGAGCTTGTTAACAAGACTTGATCAACCTTGTTAATGGATTCATTTTGATGATCATGAGATGGATGAAACTAGAAGGCACAACATTCTGTTATTTAGAATAAATAAAGAAAAAATAGTATTATTTGTCTATTTTCTGAATTATCTGTGCAATAAAAAATATCCTGAAAATAAAAGTGCTCCAAATGCCCTGCAAATTTAGTATGGTTTTTTATGGAATATTTGAGAATTTTAGGCACTGAGAACACAGAAGGGGAGTAAGCACCTGGCCACGAGGGTGGAGGGAGCGCCCACACCCCCTGGGCGCGCCCCACTGTCTCATGGGCCCATGGTGCCCCCTCCACTTATTCCTGCACCCACACACTCCATCTTCTTCCCAAAAAATCCACATCTAGCTCAAGCACGAGTTCTAGCTCATTTTGCTGCGATTTTCGATCTCCTTGCTCAAAGCCCCGTTCAAAAAACTACTTTGGGAGATTGTTTCTTGGTATGTGACTCCTCCATTGGTCGAATTAGTTTTTTTTCTAGTGCTTTATTCATTGCAAAATTTTGCTGCATAGGTGACACTGTCCTTGAGCTTGCATGTCAAATTTATGAGGTCCCAAGTAATTCTAATGCATGATATAGGCTCTAGGCACTTGTAGGAGTAGTTGCTAGCAATCTCGTTTAGTTTGATTCACTTTTATTTTGAAGTTACTAAAAATTTCAGAATTTTTCAGAGGAAAGAAATATGTCCAGGAGAATCTACCAAGGTGGTTCCTCAACTAAGAGAGGACCTAGGCGTTCTATGCGCGAGCAAGATGATGAACCACCAAGGGAAGCCGAAGTGCGGGCTTGCGAGTGGCCATCAGAAGAGTTTATGGTCAATGCAGGCATTAAGGATGAATTTGACGCGTATGTGCGTAATGCCGATCTTGAGGATTCCATACAAGATAAGTGTCCTCAATACTACCAATTGACTGATTCATTCGTGAGAAGATTTAAATATACATCTTCGCGTAATTCTCAGAATGTCCTGTTTGATATTTATGATCAATCTTATACCATGGACCTAGAAGATTTCACAACTGCTTGCAAACTCCCGCAGTGGGGCAATGTTCATGAACCCCATAGATCTGAATATAAAGACTTTCTCGCTAGTATTACCGTGGGAGAATCTAGGGATATAGCACAAGCTACCATAGGGAGCATTCACTTTCCTGCCATACATTATTTTGCTCTCTTCATTGGTAGATGCATTAATGGTAAAGATGAAGCATGTCACATGTATGTCCCTGATCTTTGTGTCCTCAAGAGTGATGTGTTAGGTAATAAAGATTACAATGGGGGCAATAGTTGCACGTAGGTTGCATAATAATGGTATATCTGGAGATTTATTTGGAGGTATTTATGCGACCCGTGTAGCTAATTATCTTGGTATATCTCCACGAGAGGAGGATATAGAGTTGCCTCCTGCTTATTTAGATTATGACGCGATGGTCAAACATCGTTTTCTTTTGAGGAATGAACAATTCCTCCAGTATCGACTAATCTTTGACAGACATAGTGTTGTCCATGTTACTCTCCTGCTCCTTTATTTTTGATTACCAGGCAAAACAAAGATATGTTGTTACCAGGGAGGAGGCAGCCGAACACGAGGGGAGAGCGGAGGCAGCTCGTCAACACGCTGCAGCTCAGGATGCATTGGCTGCCGCATCTCAGTACGGCCCCAGTTATAACTTCGGATATTAGCCAGGATATCCCTGGCATTAGACCAACTTAGGCCAAAATCCTAAGCTTGGGGGAGTACGTGTTTCTCACCGACTTTACATTCATGTTCACACACTATTCTAGTCGTCGGTGCTCACACTCTTTCATTGTATTATCCATGCTAGTTTAATTTCTTTTTCTAGCTTTCTTCTTGTGTTTTTGATAAACCTTAAGGAAAAACCAAAAAATTTAGTTAGTTTAATTTCCATGCTTGTAGTAGTAATTAAAATGAAAACCCAAAAAGATTTCTCGTTCTTCTTTTACTTGTTGGGAGCTTTCCCGTGTAAATAGTTTTATTTTCTTTTCTTCCCTTTGGGGGTCAAGAGTAGAAGACCATAATGAAAATGCTTAGTGGCTCTCATATGCTTGATTGTTGATTTAACCTAGAGCCCATATTACTTTGTCTTCTCTCTTGAATTGAATGCTTGCAGATTTTAGCTTAGTCCAATGCACATGCACTATTATTATTATACAAACCGTTTGGTCGTGCAAGTGAAAGGCAATAATGACGATATATGATGGACTGATTGAGATGATAGAAGCTGGTATGAACTCGACCTCTCTTGTTTTTGTAAATATGATGAGTTCATCGTTCCTGATTCAGCCTATTATGAAGTAAACATATTTGCAATGACATTTAGATATTATAGTTGCTTGTGCCATGCTTAATTAGCTATGAGTTATAATGGTTTACCTTGCGTGCCAACATGCTATTAAAATGATTATGAGGTGGTATGATCAGATGGTATCCTCCTTTGAATGAATTGAATGACTCGACTTGGCACATGTTCACGCATGTAGTTGAAAACAAATCAACATAGCCTTCATGATATTTATATTCATGGTGGATTATATCCTACTCATGCTTGTACTTGGTGTAAATTAATTTTAGTGCATGTTCATGACTGTTGTTGCTCTCTCAGTTCGTCGCTTCCTAGTATTTTGCTAGCCTTCACCTGTACTAAGCGGGAATACTGGTTGTGCATCCACTTCCATAAACCCCAAAGTTATTCCATATGAGTCCACCATACCTTCCTATATGCGGTATCTACCTGCCGTTCCAAGTAAATTTGTATGTGCCAAACTCCAAACCTTCAAATGAAATTTTGTTTTGTATGCTCAAGCAGCTCATGTTTCAACTAGGGTTTTATGTATCTTCCATGCTAGGTGGGTTATTCTCAAGAGGAGTGGACTCTGCTCCTCATTCACGAGAAAATGGCTAGTAATCGGGATGCCCAATCCCATGATCAAAAAGATCAAAGAAAATCAAAATAATTAAAAAAAACTCCCCTAGGGCTGTTGCTAGTTGGAGGCACTCATTGTTTCGAGCAATCCATGGATTGATGCTTGTTGGTGGTGGGGGGGTATAAACTTTTACCATTCTATTTGGGAACCGCCTATAATGTATGTAGCATGGAAGATATCGCCATCTCATAGTTGATGCGTTGATAGTGAAAGTATGCCACTCAAAATGTTATTTATCTCTATTTTAAAATCGAGCTCTGGCACCTCTACAAATCCCTGCTTCCCTCTGCGAAGGGCCTATCTATTTACTTTTATGTTGAGTCATCACCTTCTTATTAAAAAGCACCCGCTGGAGAGCACACTGTCATTTGCATTCGTTACTATTAGTTTATATTGGGTATGACTTGACTGGATCTCTTTTACCATGAATTACAATGTTTAGTCAGTTCTTGGTCTTTAAAGGTGCTCTGCATTTATGTTTTGCGGTCTCAGAAAGGGCTATCGAGATACCATCTTGTTATATCATATTATGATTGTTTTGAGAAAGTGTTGTCATCTGAGTTTTATTATTATTGCTCGCTAGCTGATTATGCCATTAATATGAGTAAATATGAGACCTAAGTGTTATTGTGAATATGGTTAGTTCATAATCTTTGCTGAAAACTTGAATGCTGGCTTTACATATTTACAACAACAAGAGCAATAGAGTTTGTAAAAGTTTTTCTTTATCACTTTCAGTTTATCAACTGAATTGCTTGAGGACAAGCGAAGGTTTAAGCTTGGGGGACTTGATACGTCTCCAACGTATCTACTTTTCCAAACACTTTTGCCCTTGTTTTGGACTCTAACTTGCATGATTTGGATGAAACTAACCCGGACTGACGTTGTTTTCAGCAGAACTGCCATGGTGTTGTTTATTGTGCAGAAAACAAAAGCTCTCGGAATGACCTGAAAATCCACGAAGATAACTTTTGGAAAATATAAAAAATACTAGTGAAATAATCAAGGCCAGGGGGCCCACACCCTCTCCACGAGGGTGGGGGCGCCCCCCCTCCCCCTGGGCATGCCCCCTGTCTCGTGGGCCCCCTGGAGCTCCACCGACCTCAACTCCAACTCTATATATTCCGTTTCACGAAGAAAAAAATCAGAGAGAAAGTTTCATCGCGTTTTACGATATGGAGCCACCGTCAAGCCCTAATCTCTCTTGGGAGGGCTGTTCTGGAGTCCGTTCGGGGCTCCGAAGAGGGGGATTCGTCGCTGTCGTCATCATCAACCATCCTCCATCACCAATTTCATGATGCTCACCGTCGTGCGTGAGTAATTCCATCGTAGGCTTGCTGGACGGTGATGGGTTGGATGATATTTACCATGTAATCAAGTTAGTTTTGTTAGGGTTTGATCCCTAGTATCCACTATGTTCAGAGATTGATGTTGCTATGACTTTGCTATGCTTAATGCTTGTCACTAGGGCCCAAGTGCCATGATTTTAGATCTGAACCTATTATGTTTTCATGAATATATGTGAGTTCTTGATCCTATCTTGCAAGTCTATAGTCACCTATTATGTGTTATGATCCGACAACCCCAAAGTGACAATAATCGGGATACTTATCGGTGATGACCCTAGTTTGTGGAGTTCATGTATTCACTATGTGCTAATGCTTTGTTCCAGTTCTCTATTAAAAGGAGGCCTTAATATCCCTTAGTTTCCATTAGGACCCCGCTGCCACGGCAGGGTAGGACAAAAGATGCCATGCAAGTTCTTTTCAATAAGCACGTATGACTATATTCAAAATACATGCCTACATTACATTGATGAACTGGAGCTAGTTCTGTGTCACCCTATGTTATAGCTATTACATGAGGAATCGCATCCGACATAATTATCCATCACTGATCCAATGCCTACGAGCTTTTCACATATTGTGTTGTGCTTATTTACTTTTCTGTTGCTACTGTTACAATTACCACAAAACTGCTATCTTTACTTTTGCCACTGTTACCATTACTATCATACTACTTTGCTACTAAATACTTTGTTGCAGATACTAAGTTATCCAGGTGTGGTTGAATTGACAACTCAACTGCTAATACTTAAGAATATTCTTTGGCTCCCCTTGTGTCGAATCAATAAATTTGGGTTGAATACTCTACCCTCGAAAGCTGTTGCGATCCCCTACACTTGTAGGTTATCAATAGACAAACAGAGTGTCCCTAGTATGCCTTTACTTGACTAGCTTGTTAATCAAAGATGGTTAAAGTTTCCAGACAATAGACATGTGTTGTCATTTGATGAACGGGATCACATCATTGGAGAATGATGTGATGGACAAGACCCATCCGTTAGCTTAGCATAATGATCGTTTAGTTTTATTGTTATTGCTTTCTTCATGACTTATACATATTCCTTTGATTGAGATTATGCAACTCCCGAATACCGGAGGAACACCTTGTGTGCTATTAAACGTCACAACATAACTGGGTGATTATAAAGATGCTCTACATGTGTCTCCGAAAGGTGTTTGTTGGATTGACATAGATCGAGATTAGGATTTGTCACTCCGAGTATCGCAGAGGTATCTCTGGGCCCTCTCGGTAATGCACATCACTATAAGACTTGCAAGCAATGTGACTAATGAGTTATTTCCGGATGATACATTATGGAACAAGTAAAGAGACTTGACGGTAACGAGATTAAACTAGGTATGATGATACCGATGATCGAATCTTGAGTAAGTAACATACCAATGACCAAGGGAATGACGTATGTCGTTATGCGATTTGACCGATAAAGATCTTCATAGAATATGTAGGAGCCAAGATGAGCATCCAGGTTCCGCTATTGGTTATTGACCGGAGATGTGTCTCGGTCATGTCTACATAGTTCTCGAACCCGTAGGGTCCGCACGCTTAACGTTCGATGAAGATGTGTATTATGAGTTATGTGATTTGATGACCGAAGTTTGTTTGGAATCCCGAATGAGATCACGGACATGAAGAGGCGGAAGGGGGGTTTCGGGCAACCCCCGATAAAGATATGGGCTTAATGGCCAAGTAATGAACACACCAGCCCACAAGGGGCTAGTGCACCCCCTATAGGGCCAGCCACGTGGGGAGAAAGGAAAAGGAGAGGAGGAAAAGGAGAGTATGAAGTAGGACTCCTACTTCCTTACCCTCCCCCCTCCTTCCTTTCCCCCTTGTCCAAATATGGTAGGGGGGAATTGGACTAGTGGCCCAAGTAGGATTCCTCCTACTTGGGCGCGCCCTAGGCTGCCTCCCTCCCTCTCCCTCCTTTATATACGTGGGAAGGGCATCCCTAGAACACACATCAATTGTTTCTAGCTGTGTGCAGCGCCCCCTTCATAGTTAACACCTCGGTCATATCATCGTAGTGCTTAGGCGAAGCCCTGCGTCGTTAACTTCATCATCACCGTCGCCACTCCGTCGGGCTGACAGAACTCTCCCTCATCCTCAACTAAATCAAGAGCTCGAGGGACGCCATCGTGCTGAACATGTGCTGAACACGGAGGTGTCGTAAGTTCGGTCCTTGGATCGGTTGGATCGTGAAGACGTTCGAGTACATCAACCGCGTTACTAAATGCTTCTACTTTCGGTCTACGAGGGTACGTGGACACACTCTCCCCTCTCATTGCTATGCATCTCCTAGATAGATCTCATAGGTAATATTTTTGAAATAATGTGTTCCGCAACAAGAAAAGGAATAACAATTGGTTTCTTAAATACTGCACAATTCATTTGATATTGATGGGTAAGTCAACATGCAGATAGTTGAAAAACTTACTTAAAAAAAATCTGGACGGATGATATCGTCGGAGAAGTTAGAATATATCTCATGACCAGTCCCTTTTATGTGCAGTGCAATTCTACTGCCAGCTTTCATTTTATAAAACTTAGAAATTTCTTTCCAAAAGCTAGTGCCAAAATAGGAGTCGCCACGTTCATCAAGTCCTACAGTAGCAACGATTGTAAATCCATGGTTTGTGTGCAGTATGACATCCTTGTAGTCTTGATTTATGTAGAGGGAAAGATTGTGCACTACAGATTCTGTTTCATAACAAGGGACGCGCTTAAGAAAATGGTAGGATTGTTAAAGAAAATATGGTAAGATGCAAATATGGCCCAAATTGAAAGAACTCACTGGTATGCGTCGGTGGTATACAAACTTTTTTAACCGCTTTCCGCGACGGCATTTGAATCCGTCGCCTAGTGAGTGACGATGATAGGGGGGTCCATCCCACTCGACCTAGAAATCGTCGGGGATATGCCCTCCTGGCACACATGCTCGGCAAAATAAGGTCGTGTGCGACCGACGAGCGCTCAAATATGGTAATACATACAGTAGAACTAAAAAAATACAATTATACATGCGAAATTGTTTCTGGTCACAAGTACATCCCACATAGTCAGTCCCTGCTAAATGTTTCCGTTCATATGTACATCCCACATAGTCGCTCCAAGGAAAGCGTTTCCGTTCACAGGTACATCACACACAGTTTTGCCCATTAAATCGTTTGTGATAGCATTGCCATTGCACACGATATTAACAATTTTGTCATTTGGGTTATTGAATGCATCACACACGGTGCGTAGAAGAAACTGTGTGGCAAAGGCTATCCATCACACACAGTTTTTATATGGTAAACATTTGCGCAAGGTGGCCTAACGCAAACAGTTTTCAAGAGAAGGTCGTGTGTGATTGTTCATTGATCCAACACGGTTTATTCCTAGAAACTGGGTGCGTTGCCTGAGGTCATCGCCCATGGTATTTTCTGAATAAACGTTTGCAATAGCAAAACCCAATTAGCAGGCTAATTCACCAAAATTTTTCTAAAAAGATAGTAGGAGAGGCTCCTACTGGTTGTATATATTTCTTCCTTTGTAACTAATTACATGTGTGTTACAGAAAAAATACATGATGGTGTTCTACCATCTCTCCACCCCCTGGGAGTGGAGTTATAGATGAACACCAAAACAAGTGGTTACTACTCAAAGATCAAGGAGGGGGTTAGGCTAGTGAATTACAAAAAGTAGTTACAAAAGACCTTTGCGCCTCCTTCACCCTGTATTGGAGGAGGCCAAAATCTCCCTTGAAACGTGCCAACCAGGAATCAGTACTAGGGTCGACCCCTCTGAAGTGTTTTTTATTGCGTTCCTTCCACAAACTCCAAGCTGCTGTGAGGAAATTTTCCATGAAGAGATGTCTACGCTCAGACTCATTGATTTGCGCAATCAAATCAAGCCTAGAGTCAAACTCCGGCCATGCAATGTTAATCTTCTCCTAGCAAGCTTTACTGAACGGGCAGGTGAAGATCATGTGGTCTACTGTTTCTTCAATATGTTGTCCATAGAGAAGGCAGTCAAAAACGTCACCAATGTTGTAGTGACGATGCTTCAGCATGTTCCTTGTGTTCAGGCGATCAAGTAGAAGAAGCCATCCAAAGACTTTGATTTTCATGGTGCTTTTAGATTGCCACAGCAGCCTGAAGGTTGGGTGTTTTGGTACAAGTCTAAAGCGGAATTTGAAGTAATCAGCAGCTTTATACTCTGTTTGCCCCTAGATATAGTGCAAAATGTCAGTGGTAGTCGTGGATGGGTGCATGCGGGTGGTTAGGCTAATTCACGCCCTATTATTAATAAACCATTTATTAATCTAATTGACACTCATATTAAGCACATAATATATTTCATTTCCATATTATGGAAGCAGGATTTGATAATTGAAATACATCAGAGTACAACATGATACAACTCAGCACTCAGCTACCCCATTACACAACTACACCAGCACCAAGTTTCACATGCAACATGTAGAACCTTTCGAAATTAGCATCATAGACGATATATAGACATATGCATCTCATATGGAAACTGTTGAAGCAGAAGGCGAATATTGATCCTTTATTCATGTTGAAGGTCTTTACAACTTTAAGCCAGTGCCTATGGATGATTGACCGTTCGTCCTTCATCCTCTTCAGGAACACTTCAATATTGAACCGTGGGTGTTGTATGAAAACCTTCCTCGTCTCCTGACCATAGAGGTGGTTTGAGAGGTAATCATTAGTGAACTGCTTTGGAAAGGCCTGAAAACAAGGATGTGCATAAATATCTTATCTATATTGGAAATGGGGCAAAGGAATAAAAACGACAAGGTATAATAGTTAGTACCATCTTGTAGTGAACTGATGTCTTGTACAGACAAAGCTCTTGTTATTTTTTGTCGCTAATTTCTTTATCCTAACAATCTTTCTGAGTTTCTTGACTTGATTGATATTCATGGACAACTCATTTCCCCATATGCAAAAAGGGTCGAACAGTGGGTCAAAACCTCTGACAACAGGACCTCCTTGTGCAAGACCAAATTTTTTAAAACCTAAATATTAGAATGGTTCCTGCAATTGCACAATAATGTGCTATTAGACAAGGGACCATGCACATGCTAGTCATCAGGATAAGGTAGTTAGTCATCAGGATAAGTGAGGGTTCGCATGCTATCAGTAAAATATGTTGATGAAAAATAAGCACATTGCAGATTCATCAGATTAATTCAAGCCACATGGAAAACCCATTTATCCAAACCAAGCATGATTAATAACTAGGAAATATAGCACTTGTATATGTTTCTCATGTATTAGGTGCAGCCAAATTTGATTTATTCCTCACATGCACAAGAATACAAAATTCTACCCATGACAATGGTACATCGCATTGAAGAATTGAACCAGACAGTTAACTAAACACCACAACAAATGAACGAAACATTAACTGAGCACCACATTGCACAATATAACATACTCCTAATAGAAGATCAGACAGTTAACCAAACCAAGGACGCTTAACAACTTGGAAATTTAGCAATTGTATTCGTTTCTCATGTATTTACTACAGCCAAATTCAATGTATTCCTCACATGGTATACAATAATAGAATGCACCCACAACTATTGAACATCACATTGCAGAATTGAACCAAACAGTTAACTAAACACCACAACACAAATGAACTAAACGTTAAGTGAGCACCACATTGCACAATGTACAACCAAACCAAGCATGCTTGAAAACTTGGAAATATAGCAATTGTATTTGTTTCTCATGTATTTTGTAAAGATAAATTCAATTTATTTCTCACATGGAAGATAATACAAAATTGCAGCCTGAAGAATTGAACATCACATTTGCAGAATTGAACCAAATAGTTAATTGAAGATGACAACTAATTAACAAAACATTTAATGAGTGAGAATCACACTGCATGACATACAGAACATATACACTAGAGCAATATATTGCATGGTAAAATTAGATTGCACAATTCACTAGAATTTGTGAAGGAAAGGCAGGACCAGCACACGCAACGGGTAAACCGAGCATGCTTAACCTGTGTAGCTAGCAAATGGCAAGGTGCTCCTCCAAGATCTGGGGGTCGGCACGAATGGAAGCCATCGCGACCTCATCCGCATGTGCGGTCGTGATTTGCTTCTCCGCTGCCAAATGCTCCTTGAGATCCTGGCTATACTACGTGCACTATGGCTTAGGGCAGCACTTATTTGGTGTAGGGGGCGGTGATTTGGGTGGAAGGTGTCGCACCGGCAGTCGGGGCATGTGGGATGTGGAAGGAGGAGGAGGATGGGGGTCGGGTGTGGATTACCTGCCTGGATAGACGAGGCCGAGCAGCGTGAAGGAGGGTCGCCGGCGAGGAGGCAGCGCTGCTAGCAAGGAGTGAAGGCTTCAACTTGGAAAGGAAGGCAGAAATAGGGGTAATGCGGCTTTTGGTAAGGGGTAGGGGCGGGGAGGTAGATATAATCGTGGAAGCCGAAAATTTGGAATCGCTTCAGCGAAAAAACTGGCGTGCAAAGTGTCATTAGAGACGGTCCCTTATTCAGAACTATGTACGATATGTGAACATCACAAATGATTCAGATAGCTTAACTCGTGTGTGATGAGTTTGAATGTCAAAAATTTGGGTTCGAATTTCCCTGGTTATAGTGGTCATCCACGTCATTGCATAATTTGGGTACACAAAGGAGACTACAGCACACCCACACTTTTTAATTGAGCAAGTTCAGCAATTAAACAGAGCTAGCTAACCTAAACATTACTCTAACAAATTAAAGATTGGCGCTCTTAATTAAACAAAACAAAGAGTACTACTACGGCCAGTGCTCGTCGATCTCCGCCGCCGCCTCCATGTCCAACTCGCACCCGACGGTCTCCTGGGAAGGGGCTCCCTGGCATCCATTGCACCATCCTCGGCAAGCATCTCACCATCCGCGTCTGCCATCTCTTTGGAAAAGGCCGCCTCCATTGCCCTCACGATGCGGGTCCACGTGCCCATCTTTCACCGGCGACGATTGAACAATGAAATGATATTTGGGGAGTGAGCTAGTGTGCTTGAGACGCCAGTTGTGGACTGTAGCCGATGCACCTTCTCACGTAAGCCATAGGCGTACTATACACCAATGGTGCTCCAGGATATTTTGTGCTGCATCTCACACGGTTGGTGATAATAAACTGTGTGGGATCTACTTGATTTTTCATCTTGATTTGAATTGCATAATGGGGTCCGAGCGGCAATGGACGGTGTTTGAATTGCTAGACCTTTTATCTGCAGTGAACATGCAACTATATGTGTGTCGTAAAAGAATTGGAATTATTCAGGGTTCTTTGCACATTTTACACATTAAATTGGTTTTCTAGCCATTTCAGGTGCACAATTCAAAATTAAACTACATGCACATGCTCCGGTGCACCAACATGGGTTGTAAAATCATATATGTGTCCATGGGTTTTGCTTAAGTCCCATTCAAGAAATGGGGATGAAATTTGAACACCACGGCACCGTGGCTCTCCGGCAAACATCGACGTACTTGCTTTTGTAATTCTAGTAAATCCAAAATTCGTCTGAAATTCATGAAACTTGGCATGCTATCATGGAGCAGCATCAACATGCCGTGGTAATTTTTTTGTCCCATTTGCGGCAGGTTTCGGTATAAGCTTCTCATAAACCAGAGCTTCTCACAACAAGTGTGATGGTTTCGGTAGGGAACGCTTCACCTTTCTGGACGAAATGATATCCATTGCCTCTTATTGCTTTCAAAAAAATTCTCGTGTCAACGTAGAACAACAGGAGTGTTGTGTCAATTTTTCGGATTTTTTGGGGTTTGTTTGGACATTTTTATGCATTGACTAAGTTTTCAATGCATTCATGTGCATAATTCAAATTTGAACTACATGCACATGCTCTAATGCACATAAATTGGTTAAAATACAAATATGTGTCCTTGGTTACATGGTTAGGTCCCATGCGGGAAATGGGAATGAATGTCAAATGCCCTGCCACGGTCACTCGGCCGCAAACATTGAGATACCTGGTTTTTAAATTCTAGTAAATCCAAAGCTCGTCTGAAATTCATGAAACTTGGCATGCTATCATATAGCGGCATCAACATGCCATGGTAATTTTTTGTCCCATTTGGGACAAGTTTGGGAATATGCTTCTCACAAACCAAAGCTTCTCACAAACCAAAGCTTCTCACAATAAGCCTGATGGTTTCGGTAGGGAACGTCCCACCTTTGGGGACGAAACGCTATCCATTGCCTCTTATTGCTTTCAGAAAAGTTCTCGTGTCAACATAGAACAACAGGAGTGTTGTGTTAATTTTTAGGATTTTTCAGGTTTCGTTTAGACATTTTTATGCAATAATTGAGTTTTCAATGCATTTATGTGCATAATTCAAGTATAAACATTTAGATACCTGGTTTTTAAATTCTAGTAAATCCAAAGCTCGTCTGAAATTCATGAAACTTGGCATGCTTTCATGGAGCGGCATCAACATGTCATGGTAAATTTTTCATCCCATTTTGGGCAGTTTTGGGGATATGCTTCTCAAAACCAGAGCTTCTCACAACAAGCCTGATGGTTTCAGTAGGGAAGGTTTCACCTTTCTAGACAAAACGATATCCATTGCCTCTTCTCGATTTCAATTTTTTTCCTAGTGTCAACATAGAACAACAGGAGTGTTGTGTCAACTTTTGGGATTTTTCGGGGTTTGTTTGGACATTTTATTCATTAATTGAGTTTTCAATCCACTTATGTGCATAATTCAAATTTGAACTACATGCACATGCTCTAATGCATCTAAATTGGTTGAAAATTCAAATCTATGTCCTTGGTTGCATGCTTAGGCCCCATGCAAGAAATGGGACTGAATGTCAAACACCCTGCCACCGTCACTTGGCCGCAAACATTGAGATACCTGGTTTTTAAATTCTAGTAAATCCAAAACTCATCTGAAATTCATGAAACTTGGCATGCTATCATGGAGCAGCATCAACATGTCATGGTAAATTTTTGTCCCATTTGGGGCAGGTTTGGGTATATTCTTCTCACAAACCAGAGCTTCTCACAACAAGCATGATGGTTTCGATAGGGAACGTCCCACCTTTGGGGACGAAACGATATCGATTGCCTCTTATTGATTTCAAAAAAATTCTCATGTGAACGTTGAACTACAGGAGTGTTGTGTCAATTATTGTGATTTTTCGGGGTTCGTTTGGACATTTTTATGCATTAATTGAGTTTTCAATGCATTCATTTGCATAATTCAAATTTGTACTACATGCACATGCTCTAATGCATATAAATTGGTTTAAAATTCAAATATGTGTCCTTCGTTCCATGCTTAGGTTCCATGCAAGAAATGGGAATGAATGTCAAACACCCTGCCATCGTCACTCGGCCGCAAACATTGAGATACCTGGTTTTAAATTCTAGTAAATCCAAACCTCATATGAAATTCATGAAACTTGGCATGTTGTCATGGAGCAGCATCAACATTCCGTTGTAAATTTTTTGTCCCATTTGGGGTAGGTTTGTGGATATGCTTCTCACAAACCAGAGCTTCTCAGAACAAGCCTGGTGGTTTCAGTAGGGAACGTTTCACCTTTCTGGACAAAACGATATCCATTGCCTCTTCTCGATTTCAATTTTTTCCTAGCGTCAACATAGAACAAGAGGAGTGTTGTGTCAATTTTTGGGATTTTTCGGGGTTCATTTGGTCATTTTTATGCATCAATTGAGTTTTTAATGCATTTATGTGCATAATTCAAATTTTAACTACATGCACATGCTCTCATGCATATAAATTGGTTGAAAATTCAAATCTATGTTCTTGGTTGCATGCTTAGGTCCCATGCAAAATATGGGAATGAATGTCAAACACCCTGCCATCGTCACTCGGCCGGAAACATTGAGATACCTAGTTTTTAAATTCTAGTAAATTCAAAACTTGTCTGAAATTCATGAAACTTGGCATGCTATCTTGAAGCGGCATCAACATGTCGTGGTAAATTTTTTGTCCCATTCGGGGCAAGTTTGGGTATATGCTTCTCACAAACCAGAGCTTCTCACAACAAGCATGATGGTTTCGGTAGGGAATGTCCCACCTTTGTGGAAAAAATGATATCCATTGCCTCTTATTGCTTTCAAAAAAATTTCTCATGTCAACATAGAACAACAGGAGTGTTGTGTCAATTGTTGTAATTTTTCGGGGTTCGTTTGGACATGTTTATGCATTAACTGAGTTTTCAATGCATTTATACGCATAATTCAAATTTGAACTACTGCACATGCTCCAGTGCATATAAATTGGTTGAAAAATCAAATTTGTGTCCTTGGGTGCATGCTTAGGTCCCATGCAAGAAATGGGAATGAATTTCAAACAACAGGGCGTCGTTGATTGCCGGCAAAAACATTGAGATACTTTGTTTTTAAATACTAGTAAATCCAAAACTCGTCTAAAATTCATGAAACTTGGCATGCTATCATGGAATGGCACCCGACATGCTGTGGTATTTTTCGTGTCCATTTTGAGAGAAGGCACACTCGAATAACAGCCAATAAAGGCATTTTGAAAAAATAGTTGCCACTTTAATATCTCAAACGTTTGTATAATTCAAACCGTGTGCGTTCTGTTAACCATTCACGTGACGCCACGTGTCTTGGTTTTAATGGCTATAGGAGGTGTCGTGCGGACAGATGCTTGACCTTGACGGAACGGGAGGCGTGCGAGCGCAGTCCGATGCGCAGGCTGACCGAGAGGCGTGCAAGCTGTGGTCCAATGCGAAGGCTCACCGAGAAACGTGCGAGCTATACGCTGCGCAGGCTCACTGGGAAGCAAGCCCTTTGACTTCCATGGCCGCCCGTCTTCCTCTCCATTTATGGCACCCGAGGCGCTTCTTAATATGGGCGGCCTTACTGTTCGCCTCCCATTCCCCTCCCTCCCGCAGACCTCCACCAACGCCATGGCGCAGAAGGATCATCTACCACTAGTCTTCAAGTTTGGTGTGTCGACTCCGAGCCCCGAGGAGATAGAAAATAACGAGGAATGGGGCCTCATGGACATGGCCTAGAATGAGCTAGTCGCGGCGGTTTCTGCCCCCGCTCCCATCCCAGCTTCCATCCCCACGCCCGCGCCAGCGATCATCCTTGTAGCATTGACGGGCTGGTCGCCGAGCAATATCGCAGAGCTGGAAGCCACGGGCGTGAGTGAGGTCTCCACGGACCCGCGCGAGCTTGTGTACATGCCAGCGCTAGCGCCTGTGCTCGTGCACGCCCGTCCACCCGTCGTGGCGCCGGTCCCCGTGCGTTTGGCTGCACCCGCCGCGCCCGTGCCCGTGCGCGCGCCCCGCTCAGCGGCATGGCATGCCGCCGTCGATCGCTACCTCTCGGCGCTGCTAGCTGCTGTCCTCCCGCGCCCCGCCTGTCGATCGCACGATGACATGATGTTGGATTTACATGTAAAGAACATTCTGTGCTGCATTGAAGACTTCAACAACAGCGTCCCAGAGGACGACAATGACAACGGCGGCGTGGCACGCCGCCTCCGCCGCCGCCGGAAATAGTTTTTTTCTTGGGTTTAATATTGTTTCTCGATCATATGAATATAAATTCGCAGTATGACTGAATGAAAGATATGGTTTGAGCGAACTTGCATTTTTCTCTCTTAATGTACAGACTTATCAAACGATTTTCTTTTGAAAAAAAAGGCAACGGTTTTCAAATATAAAACACTCATCGCAAACATTTTAGTTAGAACACTCGTATGCAAACCGACAGCTTCCCTAGGAAGACAAGGGAAAATGTGTCGAGCGGGATTTGTGCAGCACTTGATCACAAACATATTAGATAGAACACCCGTATGCAAAGTGAGAGCGGGATTTTTGCATCTCTTCAATGCAAACGGTTCTTTTGGATGACCCATGTGCAACCACTTACAAACAATTTGGTAAGATTTGCATCTGCCATATTGGGTGTGTTTCCATTTGTCAACCTTGTAACACTGCAATTTGTCAAAATATGAAGCTAAAAATCACTAGCAGTATCTAATTTTTGCAACTAAAATTCAGTAATTAAGCATAGATTTCATTCATAGATTAAGCAGTCGTTCTTAATTTAAACAAACAGTTCAACTCGACAGCTGAACCGACCAAACTTTTCCTCAATTGTTGCCAACCAAGTACTGAAATAGCTAGTTCAACTATATATACTAGCTAATTTTAAGTATATTGTACAGTTCCACCACATCTATAGTCAGATCAACTGAAAAAAATAGCCCCTAAATACTACTACTACGGAGGGGCTTTGTAATACTTCCGGCTACCTCTCCTCTGCCAAGCGCACTCAGTAAGAGACAGAGGAGGAGGAGCCTACCGACGAGCTGGACAACTGCAATATGGTGTCTGCCACCGCTGCAGTTTCAGCGACGCTCACCTCGAACGCCCTCTGCCACTCCAGACGACCCCTCTTGAAGCGGTGGTTCTCCTTGTCGATCTCCTGATTCCTCGCCTCTGAGGCGGCGTGTGCCGCGGGCACGGTGGCGGTAAGGCCCTTTGCGTGTTCGGCGAGGCACTCCTCCTCCCCCCGCAGGAACTCAGTGTAGCATGCAAGGTCGCTGACGCACGTGCGAGCATCCACCTCCACCTCCCGCCTTCGGGCGGCGGTGGCGGAGCGAGTGATGACCCCGGTGGTCAACTTGAAGGAAATATGCCCTAGAGGCAATAATAAAGTTATTATTTATTTCCTCATATCATGATAAATGTTTATTATTCATGCTAGAATTGTATTAACCGGAAACATAATACATGTGTGAATATATAGACAAATATAGTGTCACTAGTATGTCTCTACTTGACTAGCTCATTGATCAAATATGGTTGAGTTTCCTAACCATAGATATGAGTTATCATTTGATCAATGGGATCACATCATTAGAAGAATGATGAGATTGACTTGACCCATTCCATTAGCTTAGCACTTGATCGTTTAGTATGTTGCTATTTCTTTCTTCATGACTTATACATGTTCCTATGACTATGAGATTATGTAACTCCCGCTTACCGGAGGAACACTTTGTGTGCTACCAAACGTCACAACGTAGCTGGGTGATTATAAAGGTGCCCTACTGGTGTCTTCGAAGGTACTTGTTGAGTTGACGTATTTCGAGATTAGGATTGGTCACTCCGATTGTTGGAGAGGTATCTCTGGGCCCTCTCGGTAATGCACATCACTATAAGCCTTACAAGCAATGTAGCTAATGAGTTAGTTATGAGATGATGCATTACGTAACGAGTAAAGAGACTTGCTAGTAACGAGATTGAACTATGTATTGAGATACCGATGATCGAATCTCGGGCAAGTAACATACCGATGACAAAGGGGACATCGTATCTTGTCATGCGGTTTGACCGATAAAGATCTTCATAGAATATGTGGGAGCCAATATGAGCATCCAGGTTCCGCTATTGGTTATTGACCGGAGTCGTGTCTCGGTCATGTCTACATAGTTCTCGAACCCGTAGGGTCCGCACGCTTAAAGTTCGGTGACAATCTGTATTATGATTTTTTGTGTTTTGATGTACCGAAGGTAGTTTGGACTCCCGGATATGATCACGGACATGACGAGAAGTCTCGAAATGGTCGAGACATAAAGATCGATATATTGGATGACTATGTTCAGACACCGTAAGTGTTTCGGGAGGTTTCGAACATATACCGGAGTACCGGGGGGTTACCGGAACCTCCTGGGGGGTTTAGTGGGCCTAATGGGCCCTAGTGGAGAAGAGGAGGGGCGGCCAGGGCAGGCCGCATGCCCCCTCCCCCTCTAGTCCGAATAGGACAAAGAGGGGGTGACAGAGTCCTGGATTAGGGGGTCCTCGGATAGCCGGACTATGTACTTTTGCCGGACTATTGGACTATGAAGATACAAGATTGAAGACTTCATCCCGTGTCCGGGTGGGACTCTCCTTTGTGTGGAAGGCAAGATTGGCAATTCAGATATGTAGATTTCCTTCTCTGTAACCGACTTTGTGTAACCCTAGCCCCCTCCGGTGTCTATATAAACCTGAGGGTTTAGTCCATAGGACAACAACAATCATAATCATAGGCTAGCTTCTAGGGTTTAGCCTCTACGATCTCATGGTAGATCAACTCTTGTAATACTCATATCATCAAGATCAATCAAGCAGGAAGTAGGGTATTACCTCCATCAAGAGGGCCCGAACCTGGGTAAACATTGTGTCCCCCGCC
Organism: Triticum aestivum; assembly: GCF_018294505.1. NCBI lineage: Eukaryota > Viridiplantae > Streptophyta > Magnoliopsida > Poales > Poaceae > Triticum > Triticum aestivum. Next base: position 589,607,455 of record NC_057813.1, on the reverse strand, counting down.
TCCTGTTACCATTAGCCTTAAACGCACAGTTCGGGACCCCCTACCGGAGATCCGCCGATTTTGACACCGACATTGGTGCTTTCATTGAGAGTTGCACTGTGTCGTCACTATAGGGCTTGATGGTGCCTGCAATCATCTACAACAATGGAATCCAGGGTTAGGTCTTCCTCCCCGGATAGATCTTCGTATTCGGCGGCTTCGCACTACGGGCCAATTCGCTTGGCCATCTAGAGCAGATCGATAGCTATGCCCCTGGCCATCAGGTCAGGTTTGGAAGCCTGAACTATACGACCAACATCCGCGGAGACTTGATCTTCGATGGATTCGAACTAATGACAGGCATACCAAACAGTCACAATGAGCATGACTCAGATCTACCATCGGGCGGTGTTCGGGAAATCACACGTGCAGCTTCCCCGGCTCTAAATCTGGAGCAGATCGTGCCGTCCGAGGACGGGTGGATAGACCCCACCATGGAGGCCGCACACTCATTGGTGATAGAGCCGAACACAGACTTCGCCTCCAATGAGAAATGTGTCATCGGACCCTCGGACTCGTCTCCGGCCATAGGCTCCGAACCGCTCGCATCCGTGCCTATTGAATCTGATTGGGCACTGTTCATGGAGTTTACCTCCGAGGATATCTTTCAGCACTCGCCTTTGGGCGACGTGCTAAATTCACTAAAATCTCTCTCCCTGTCAGGCGACTCTTGGCCGACCTATGTCCGGCTTGAGTTGGAAGCGGACGACGAAGAAATTCGTTACCCACCCACCACCCACTTAATAGCCACTATCGACGACTTAACCGACATGCTTGATTTCGACTCTGAAGACATCGATGGTATGGACGACTGTGCTGGAGAAGAACAAGAACCACCGTCATAGGGCGCTGGACAGCCACCTCATCTTATGATATATATATATATATATATATATATATATTATGGACACACCCAAAGAAAGCAATGGCGATGAGGCAACGGAGGATAACCCCCTTGAGAAGCAATCTAAGCACTGGCATCATTGGCGCCGCTCTAAGCACCATCATGGCAAAAATAGTGATACCGGCACAAGAGACAATAACACTCCGGATAATGCCGAGGACGAAAACAATCCCGCCCAGCCAAGCTTCGAGCAGGCTGAACGGGAGGATGGGCAAGCTAGCCCTGGGGAACAGGCAATGGATGGAGAATCGGAGGATGACAATTACATGCCCCTCTCCGAAGACGAGGTGAGCCTCAGCGAGGAACAATTCATCGTTCCCGAGGATCCCGTCGAGCAGGAGCACTTGAGCGCCGGCTTATAGACACTGCAAAAATCCTGAAGAAAAAGCAGCAGCAGCTTCAAGCTGATCAAGATCTACAAACTGATAGATGGACCGAGGTCCTGGCAGCCGAGGTATACAGACACGCCCAACCAAAAGTTACCCAAAGCACAGGTTGTTACCTCAATTCGAGGAGGAGGCACTAGAGCCTACACTACTAGCACAGGATTCGGCTGACCGGCCACCACATGGCCGGGGCAAAGCGGCGTATCAGCTCGAAGTACAGCCCACACCTCGTCGCCAAACAAGCAAAAACACGAAGGCCCGGGGCTACACACATGACCTTCGAGACAAATTGAACAAAGTAGGACAGTCAAGATTGATCTACGGATCATGGGGGCGTGCCCCAACGTGTGACGGTGACCGTAATGCCGATACACTAAATTCAAATCCGGCTGGGCCAAATACAATGGACCAGACTCATGGGAACTGCGTCATGATCTAGCCCAGCATAGAGGCGCCGCACACCCCCTACGCTTCACTGACGAAGTAATGGATCATGAATTCCCAGAAGGGTTTAAGCCCGTGAATATTGAGCCCTACGATGGGACTACAGACCCTGCAATATGGATAGAAGATTTCTTTCTCCACATTCACATGGCTCGTGGGGATGATCTACACGCCATAAGGTACCTCCCACTAAAACTCAAGGGACCGGCTCGGCATTGGCTGAATAGTTTGACGGCAAACTCCATTGGAAGTTGGGAGAACCTGGAAGATGCATTCCTGGATAACTTCCAGGGCAATTATGTGCAACCACTGGATGCTGACGATTTAAGTCACATAACCCAACAGCCCGAAGAGTCAGCCAGGAAATTCTGGACTCGGTTACTAACTAAAAAGAACCAAATTGTTGGTTGTCCGAATGACGAAGCCCTAGCGGCCTTTAGATATAACATCCGTGTTGAGTGGCTTGCCCGACACCTCGGCCAAGAGAAGCCGAAGTCCATGGCAGCCCTCATGACACTCATGACCCGCTTTTGTGCGGGCGAGGATAGCTGGTTGGCTCGTAGCAACAGCACAACAAGCAATCCTGGCACATCAGAGGCCAGAGATAGCAACGGCAAGCCCCGACGCAATAGACACAAGCATCGCAAATAACGGCAACAACGCCGAAGACACGGCCATCAACGCTAGATTCAGTGGATCTAAGTCCCGTCAGCGGAAAAAGTCATTCAAAAGAAACAACCTGGGCCCGTCCAGTCTGGACCGCATACTCGATTGCTCGTGCCAAATTCACGGCACCCCCGATAAACTAGCCAACCACACCAATAGGGAATGTTGGGTGTTCAAACAGGCCAGCAAGTTGAATGCCGAAAACAAGGAAAAGGGATCGCACAATGATGACGACGAGGAGCCCTGGCTGCCGAACACAGGAGGACAAAAGAAATTCCCTCCCCAACTAAAAATGGTAAATATGATATACGCTACCCATATTCCCTAGCGAGAGCGGAAGCGCGCACTAATGGACGTCTACATGATGGAGCCAGTCGCCCCAAAATTCAAGCCATGGTCTTCTTGTCTGATCACCTTTGATGGCAGGGACCATCCAACCAGTATCAGTCATGGCGGTTCGGCCGCGTTGGTCCTCGACCCAATCATTGACGGATTCCACCTCACACGAGTCCTTATGGATGGTGGCAGCAGCCTGAACCTGCTCTATCAGGATACTGTGCGCAAAATGGGCATCGATCCCTCAAGGATCAAACCCACCAAAACCACCTTTAAAGGTGTAATACCAGGTGTAGAGGCCTGTTGCACAGGCTCAATCAAACTGGAAGTAGTCTTTGGATCTCCGGACTACTTCAGAAGCGAGGAGTTAATCTTCGATATCGTCCCCTTCCGTAGTGGCTATCACGCACTACTCGGACAAACCGCATTTGCCAGATTCAATACGGTACCGCATTATGCATACCTCAAGCTCAATATGCCAGGACCTCGCGGGGTTATAACGGTTAATGGAAACACAGAGAGCTCGCTCCGCACGGAGCAGCACACTGTAGCCCTCGCAGCAAAAGTACAGAGCAGCCTTCTTAGGCAGACCTCCAATTCGGCAATAAAGCCCCCGGACATCGTCAAGCGAGTCCGAAGTACTCTGCAATAGGATCGTTCGGCCTATCCAGATCTCGCCTAGCAATTCGGCCTCCGTCCTAGTCCCAGTTGAGGGAGTCCTGGATTAGGGGGTATCCAGACAGTCGGACTATATACTTCGTCTGGACTGTTGGCGCGTGAAGATACAAGACTCCAGACTCCGTCCCGTGTCCGGATGGGACTCTCCTTTGCGTGGAAGACAAACTTGGCGATCCGGATATTATATTTCCTTCCTTGTAACCGGCTCCATGTAAACCCTAGCCCTCTTTGGTGTCTATATAAACCGGAGAGGTTGGTCCTTAGAAGGCCGATCACAATTACAATTATAATCATCATAGGCTAGCTTCTAGGGTTTAGCCTCTACGATCTCGTGGTAGATCTACTCTTGTACTACTCATATCGTCAATATTAATCAAGCAGGCAGTAGGGTTTTACCTCCATCGAGAGGGCCCGAACCTGGGTAAACATTGTGTTCCTTGCTTCCTATTACCATCAGCCTAAGACGCACAGATCTGGACCCCCTACCCGAGATCCACCGGTTTTGACACCGACATTGGTGCTTTCATTGGGAGTTCCTCTGTGTCGTTGCTGCAAGGCTTGATGGCGCCTTCAATCATCAACAACATGGTTCAGGCAAGACTTTTCTCCCCGGATAGATCTTTGTGTTCGGCAGCTTCGCACTGCGGGCCAATTCGCTTGGCCATCTAGAGCAGATCGACAGCTACGCCCCTGGCCAACAGGTCAGGTTCAGAAACTTGAACTACATGGCCGACATTTGCGGAGACTTGATCTTCGACAGATTCAGGCCTGTGCCAGGAGCACCGGACAGTCACGATGAGCACGGCTTAGACCTGCTATCGGACAATGCTCGGGATATCACCCCTGCAGTAGCCCCAGACCTAAATCCGGAGCAGGCTGCGTGGCCGAAGGACGGAGGGATGGACCCCGCCCCACAGGCTGCATACTCATCGGCGGTGGAGCCGAACACAGGTCTCACCTCTGTGGAAGCCTGTAACTCCGGACCCCCGGACTCGTATCCGGTTGTTGGTTCCAGTGCGCGCACTCCCGAACCAGCCGAGCCAGGTTGGGCCCCGGTAATGGAGTTTACCACTGCGGATATCTTCCAGCACTTGGCCTTTGGTGACATGCTGCACTCGTTAAAATCTCTCTCTTTGACAGGAGACTCTTGGCCGAACTATGTCCGGCTCTAGTGGGAAGCAGGCGATGAAGGAATTCGTTGCCCACCCACCACCCACTTCATTGCCACGGTTGAGATTTAACCGACGTGCTTGACTTCGACTCCGAAGGCATCGACGGTATGGACGATGATGAAGGTGAAGATTCAAAATCTCTGGGGCGCTGAACTACCACCTTGTCACACGATATTTACATGGTGGATACGCCCAAGGAGGACGACAGCGACAATAAAACCCCCGGGCAAAAGCCAAAACAACGGCGCAGACGCCGCTCAAAGTCCAGCAACAGTAAAAAATAGCAACAAGAGCGCCAGAAAGATCGACACACCAGTCAACTCCAAAGGCAACAATGACCATATAGACCCAGCGATGGAGCAGGACAAGCCAGGTCATGCCGAACACAGTTCGGAGCAGATGCCCGACCACAATGATTCCGAGGGATGAATTCATCAAACTGCCCCAGGCCAAGTACAAAGTCGGGATGACGACGTATTCATCATCCCGAAAACACGAGTGGAACGACATAACCTCCACCGAATGCTTATGGCCACAGCGAGAAGCCTAAAAAGCAGAAACAATGGCTAAAAGCCGCACAGGAAACGCTCAATCGCAGATGGAATAAAGTGCTAGACACTAAAGAAAGATACAGCGACGATCGCCATACAAAGAGCTATCCAAAATGCAAGCTACTGCCAGAATTCGACGACGAGGCCGTTCCACCAAAGACTAATATGACCAGGAGGCCCAACGTACCTCTCCAAAACCGCAACAAAGCGGCTACCAACGCCGCGCACGATCTACATGAGCACCTGGATAAGAAAGCTGGCGCAGCTAGGTACATCTACGGGTATAAAGGACACACCCCGGCGAGGGACTATGGTCATCAAAACGATTATGCCAATCAAATACCGGTTCAGAATAAACACCGGACACAACAACAACCAACGACATGCCACAACATGTCCAGATACAGAGGGGCTTCCCACCCCCTGTTCTTTACCGAAGAGGTACTAGATCATGAATTTCCACAGGGCTTTAAACCTGTGAACATAGAGGCATACGATGGAACGACAGACCCAGGGGTCTGGATCGAGGACTTTATCCTGCATATACACACGGCTCGTGGGGATGACCTACACGCCATCAAATACCTTCCGCTCAAACTGAAGGGACCAGCTCGACACTGGTTGAAAAGCGTCCCTGAAAATTCAATTGGGAGTTGGGAGGAACTCGAGGACGCTTTCAGGGCCAATTTCCAAGGGACTTATGTCCGGCCTCCGGATGCTGACGATTTAAGTCACATAATCCAACAATCCGGAGAGTCCGCCCGCAAGCTTTGGAATAGATTTCTCACTAAGAAGAATCAAATTGTCAATTGTCCGGATGCCGAAGGATTAGCGGCATTCAAACACAGCATCCGCAACGAGTGGCTCGACAGACACCTCGGCCAAGAAAAGCCAAGGACAATGGCAGCCCTAACAAGCCTTATGACCCGCTTTTGCACGGGTGAAGATAGCTGGCTAGCCCGTAAAGGCACCAGCGACCCCAGCACATCCGAAATAAGGGATGGCAACGGGAAGCCACGGCGTAATAAAACTAAACGCCAAAACAAGGAAGAGAGCTCGGACAACACAACGGTTAATGCCGGATTCAGGGGCTCTCGACCTGATCAGCAAAAGAAGCCATCTAAAGGAAGCAAAGAGGGACCGTCCGGTCTAAACAGAGTCCTGGACAGATTGTGCCAAATTGATGGCACCTCTGACAAGCCTGCGAACCACACGCGTAGAGAGTGCTGGGTCTTCAAGCAGGCCGGCACACTAAATGTCGAACACAAGGGAAGGGAAACACCAAGTGAAGATGAGGATGAACCTCGCCAGCCGAACATTGGGGGACAGAAAAAAATTCCCACCAGAGGTTAAAACAGTGAACATGATCCACGCGACTCGCACATCCATGAGAAGGCACGAACGCGCGCATAGAGATGCGCGCGATGTAGAACCCATCGTACCCACACTTAACTACTGGACGTCCTATCCGATCACCTTCGATCGCTTGGATGGCCGAACTAGTATTCGGCGCGAAGGATTAGAGGCCTTGGTGCTTGACCCAATAATCGATGGATACCATCTCACCCACGTCCTCATGGATGGTGGCAGCAGTCTCAATCTAATATATGAGGACACTGTCCGTAGGATGGGGATAGACCCATCCAGAATCAGTCAAAGCAACACCACCTTTCAAGGGGTGATACCAGGCGTTGAAGCCTACAGCCGGGGCTCCGTCATACTAGAAGTAACATTCGGCCCTCCAGGCAACTCCAAAAGCGAAGAACTATCCTTCATAATCGCACCCTTCCAAAGAGACTATCACGCATTGCTTGGAAGAACGGCCTTCGCCCGCTTCAACGCATTGCCGCACTATGGCTACCTTACACTCAAGATGCCCGGTCCATGTGGCATCGTCACCGTTAGCGGAATAACAGAGCGCTCTTCACGCGCAGAGGAACACGCGACGGCCCTAGTGGCCAAACTATAAGCGACCTCCAATATCATAAAATATGACTGGTCATTAAGACCAAGGACACGGTTAGATGAGTCTGGTAGCCCGGATAATATTGAACCAGGGCACCGTAATGTAATCCCATAACGGAGGCCAGGGGCTATAAATACAGTCCCACACTTGGCTCAACCTTATTGGCAGGCCAACATCTTATACTTTTACTATCCAGCGCATACTCACGTTATACTCTCCTATGAGTTTTCTTTTTCCACAGACAACGTTCGTGCGATACCCTTCCAGGATACGGCACAACAGAGGCAAAGGCGCAGACGTGCAGCAGGGCCCCATTCAACAGGTTTCTTTTTAGATTAAGCCCCTGTGTAAACCTTTTCTATTGCCTCTTGTTGTTTAACCATCCCATGGGTTCCATACCCACAGAGGATACTGCCGTTTTTGGCATTTCGCCACGACAGATTAATGCACATACCTGGAAACACAGGGTTTATAATGAATGGGCATTCTTGAGCCCATCATCTGTTATAAATTCCGAATATCTTTGGGAGTGTTTGGCGTCACAAGTTTGGCCTTATATGCATCAGCTCTGAATCATGTCTTTCGTCAAATGTTGGGTTTCCCGGCTCCTGGGTTTTCCGCCTTACATTCTGTTATTATCGGCTAAGGTGGCCAAAGGAGAACTACTGCGATTGTGCCCTGGTTATTCTGGATGAGCACCTCGGTAGAGAAAGCCGAAAACTGACTGTCAAGATGCAGCGAGAGACTGTTCAACCACTCGAAGACTCAACGGAATCTTTAGGATTCCTCCGCATTAACGAAGGACCATTTCTTGGACATGTACATACGTGCCCGTATCCGTATGCACGCGAAGGTACCATGGGCTACATAGTAGCCCCAACTTTAGACTCACATGGCTAAGCGAAAGCGTTACATCTATATAGTCTGGTTGCCTAGTTCGACGTGCGATCACCTCCTTAATGGACCAAGACGTTGGATCAAGTGTGATTAAGCATATTTTTCGCGAACACCCCTGCATTGTATGCGTGGGGCCTGAAGCCAACGACTGCTAACTTTCGGATTACACGTATATATATACAAAAAACGGCCGCACAGGGGACACAATAATACTTTTAGCCAAAAAGTGTAAATATAGCCTTGCAACCAAAATAGCATTGTTTTTACAATGATTCGATTCATCACTCGAATAGGACATTCTTCGAGCACTGCACCTCTATTAGGCAGGCACCTTTGGTGACCTGCGCCAAGTAGTGCTCGGCCGGATGTTGGCCCCCCACCGGATCCTGGGCCGCTATAATGGTGGCCTCCATATCCGTCCAATAGGCTTTAACGCGGGCAAGGGCCATCCGCGCACCCTCTATGCATGCCGACCTCCTCATGGCATCGATCCGAGGCACGGCCCCAAGGAACTGTTGCACCAAGCGAAAGTAACCGTCCGTCTTAGGCCCCATCGGCCAAAGATGGTCTGTTATAGACCGCATTGCAAGCCCGGACAGCCTGTGAAGCTCCGCTACAGTAGCCATCTTGTCACTTAACGGCAGCGGGCGAGTGGAAGCATTGAACTGCGACCAGAAAAGCTTGTCCACTTCCTTATCACCCTGATCTTTGAAAAACTCGGCAGCATCAGCCGTACTCTGCGCCAAATCCGCATATGCGTCCGCAGGACTCCAGCGTCCATCCAGGGGAGCATACTTCGGATGGAAAAACTTGGTCCGCAGCAAATAGGAGCCCCCAGCCGCGATTTTACCGGCCTGTTGAAGCTCCTCCCGCGCACCCCTGAGTTCGGTCCATATTTTCTTGGTGGCATTAAGTGCCTTGTTCAGGTCGGCCGAACTATTCTTATGCTCCTTTTTAAGGAGCTCATAATGGTCAGCGGCATTTTTTAACTCCACAGCCATTTCGGCTATCTTCTCCTCGCTTCGGCGATGAGCAGCCTGTTCGGCTCTCAATTCCTCAGCCGTGTTTTGGGCAGCCGCATTGCTAACCCGATCTTGTTCCTTGGCCAGGGCAAGTTCCGCCCTCAGGGCTTCCACCGCAGTAGCACCATCTGAAGTCCAAACATATTACATTAATATCATGTCGCCTTCATATTTTCCTATATAAAGGAAGGCAGAGCACATACCTTGCGATTTTCCAGATGCTCGTTCACCAGCGTGATATCGGCATCGATCGATCCAATCTGCCTCGTTAATTCGGCAACTTCAACGGACTGGCCAGCGGCCGGACCAACAGGTACCTGCACATATTCACAGCACAATAATTGGTTTATGATCCCCCATTTGCCGCCTAGGGCGGGCAACCAGAGTCTCAGGGGCTACTATCTATATGGAGCACACCTAGCGCGTGCCTCACAGCCAAAGAAATAGTGTACTATTCATTACATACCTCAAAGCCTCTGAGCAGGCTTGTGAATGCTTCATTCAAATCGCTTGTAGCGGACAAACTCTTCTTGAGCACCGAGCTCATTAATGAGCGGTGCTCCTCTGTGAGCACAACTCGCTCCAGTAAGCCTGTCAGTACGTCCGGCCGGACATCGAACTGCGCCGGACCCTTCCCATCGCCCCCCGTGGGAGCCAAACGCTCCGGGCTTAGGGCGGCTGACGCATTGACTTTCGGCTTTGGCAGATCCGGAATCCTCCATGAAGACACCTCGGTGTCGCCCGCTTCATGAGCCGGAGAGGTAGGTGGGGTCTTGTCACATCCCTAATTCTGGTCCGACCTATGCCAGCTTCCATGTGTGCATCATGTTTAAATTCAAATGAAATTTGAATTGAGGAATTTTCGAAGCCTCAGAATACCACTAAAAATAACCAACATTTAAATCTCATCAAATGAGTCCAAGAAAATGTTCCTCTTAGTCTCTGAAATTATTGGCAAAAGGTAAAAGTCAAACCAATATTTTTGGTATCTCAGAAACATTTATTTTGGGTCTTTGAATTAATTCAATAACTATTTGCATTGGATATATATTTCTTATATAATTAATATATGTCCAATAATTCTGGAACATTTTATGTGGCTTGGTATATTTTAGTTCTAGCCACATAATTAATTTCAGCATTTTATCAAATGGTTTAGTATTTTTACTAAATCAAAACAAAACAGAACAAAATAGAAAACTCAAACAAAAAAAGAAAGAGAGAGAAAGAAAACCTTACCTGACTTACCGCAGCCCACCTGGCCGGCCCAGTCGGCCAGCCCAGCCACCTGGCCCAGCCCACCTCTTCCTGTCGTCTTCCTCCCCTCGCCCCGAAGCAGCTCGATGGCGAGCGCTGGCGACACCGTGGCCTCCTCCCTGCCTACCTCACGCCCTCAAGGCCCTTCCAGCGCCACAGAGATGGCCACGCACCCCCCCAGGCCCTCTCACTCTCTCCCCGAGCTCCTCTCCTCCTCTCGCTCTCTCACACGCAACCACCGAGCGCTGTCGCCGCCGCCGACGAACACCACCGCGGCCATCGCCTCTCCCTCGCCTCTCCGTGCTGACCAGAGGCTCCGCCTTGACGCCACAGAGCCCCAAGACGAAGCACGCGCTCGCGGGACGCCTGAAGCGACGCCATCATCCTCGTCCATGCCGTCGGCCGCCAGAGATCCCCCTCGCCGCCCCGCTTGCTCCGACCCCTCCCCGAGCCCGCCGAGTCCTCCGTTGAGATCACTGTGAGCTCCGCCACCATTCCCCCTCCTCCCCGCGCTCGTTCTCGCACTCTAGCCGCCCTTTTCACCGGGGTCATGAGCTCCTCGCCGCCGGTGATGACACAGACGAGGCCAAAGCCACCATAGCTCACTCTCGAGCACGGCAACGTGCTCCACACCTCACCAGGAGCCTAACACACACACTAGCTCCCCCTCCCATGCACTACAACGTCAATCCCGTAGGTGCCCGAACTCCGGCCGCCGGGGAAATGCTCGCCGCTGTCAACTCCGGCCATCCCAGCTGCTGCCGCCACCACCACTAGATGCGCGAGAGCTCCAGCAAGCCGTAGCAGCAAACCGCGCTGAAAACGGAACCCCATAGAGAAATCCTGACTCCCTCCGCCACGGTTTTGGTCGCCGCAGGCAGAACTCCGGTGAAGCCGACGTGGCGCTGTCATTAGCCACTAATGACGCCCTAACTAACCCACCTAGCTCACTGACACCTGGGCCCCATGCCCTAAATAATCTAGGTTTTATTTCTGTTTAGATTAGTTTATAATCACGCGGGACCCACCAGTCAGAGTTGACTGTGCTGACGTGTCAGTTGACCCGGACCCACCTGCCATTGACACTGAACAACACTGGGTCACTGACCAGTGGACCCCACCGGTCAGGTCTGACCTGGAGGCGCCCAGTTGACCTGCTGACATCAGGGTGATGTCATGCTGACGCAACATGTATTTTCTGGATTTATTTTAATTCAGGAAATTCCAGAAAATGTCCTAAACTTCTAAAAATCATATAAAATCAACCGTAGCTCCAAATCAAATAATTTATATATGAAAAATGATCAGAAAAATCCAATCTATCCATCTGTACCATTTTCATGCATGTTTGAACAACTTAAATCTGTTGTATACAACAATTTGAATAAATGGCATTTGAAATGCCTCATGTGGAGTTTGAATTTGAACCTAGGGTTCAAACCAACTTCATTTAACTTGTTGCTAGTTGCATTAGCTCAAACCACAACATATTGCCATGTCATGATCATGCATCATATTGTGCATTGCATTGATTGTGCTTCTTCTTTGTTTGTCGGTGCTTGTCCCCTCTCAGTAAGACGTGTACCGACGATGTGATCGATGACACCAATGAAGAAATATACTATCTTCAGAAGTGCCAGGCAAGCAAAACCCCTTGTTCATTCCGATACAATCCCACTCTCTCGCTCCTGCTCTCTTTTACTGCATTAGGACAACAACGATTCATCTGTTACCTGTTGTGGTAGCTGAACCCCTTTATCCTCTGCATGACCTGTCATTGCCACAGTAAATAGATGAAACCCACTAGCATGAGTAGGAGTTGTTTGAGGCCTGTTGTGCCTACTCATTCATGCTTGTTTGTCATGCCTGCTACTGCTTAGAGTTGAGTCAGGTCTGATTCATCGGGGATGAATCAGAGGTGTGTGAACATGTCCTACTTTGTGTGAGCTAAGTGTGTGAACACGATTTGGTAAAGGTAGTGGTGAGAGGCCATGTAGGAGTACATGGTGGGTTGTCTCATTGAAGCCGTCCTCAGGAACTGAGTTCTGTGTTTGTGATCAATGAAACAGATACTACCATGCATTGGGCCTGAAACCAATGGACCCTCTCGGCTTCTTAATCATCCTTGTCCTTTGTCTAGGAGTTGCAAGTAGTTTCTGGTGTTTGTAAGATATGTGTTGGAGGCCGTGCGTAGCACTGACCCTAGGGGTGGGCTATGATGCTGTAGATACACCGTGGCACAGTGTACCGGGCGCCCGTTTGGTGTCTCGGGAATCCTGCACACATCGTTTGGGGCTGTGAGCGAAACTCTGGCCGGATCTCCTCGAGGATGGAACCTGAATAGGCGATAAACCTGGACTAGAGACTTGAGTGTTTAGGTAGGCCGTGGCTGACACCCTCGCCAGGATTCTGCTTGAAGGTTGCCGAGATACACGATGTGTACATGGTGGTAAGTGGCGAGAGCGTGTGTGAAGAAGTACACCCCTGCAGGGTTATAAATGATCTATTCGAATAGCTGTGTCTGTGGAAAAGGACTTCTGGGTTGCCTGTACATTTCATAGACAAGTGAAAGTGGATACTTTAAAATGCGCAAGATAAGCGTGAGTGCTATGGATGGTGTTCTCGTAGGGAGACGGGAGTGTATCCATAGTGGTGTATTGATATGGTGAATATGTGGACTCGTGTGCGCCACCTCAAAAGAGTTACTTGCAGTCGTAGTTCAGGATAGCCACCGAGTCAAAGCTGGCTTGCTACAGTTAAACTCCACCACCCCCTTTGTTGATAATGATGCATATGTAGTTAGTTCTGATGTAAGTCTTGCTAGGTACATTTGTACTCACGTTTGCCTATTTTATGTTTTTGCAGAGAGACGTCAGTCTTGCTAGTAGTTCCGCGTGGACTTCGATGTTTAGCTTGTTACCTCAGCTACGATCTTGTGCCCTCGGCAGGATCTGGTAGATAGTCAGGCTTCTAAGCCTTTTTCATTTGTAGATGTCTGTACTCAGACATGTTAAGCTTCCGCTTGTGCTTGACTTGTATGCTCTGATGTTGGGTTGTGAGACCCATGTTTGTAATATCTCGCTCCTTGGAGCCTATTGAATAAATACTTGAGTCGTAGAGTCATGTTGTGATGCCATGTTGTATTTGCACATATCGAGCATATTGTGTGTATGTTATTGAAATGCTTGGTATGTGTGGGATCTGACTATCTAGTTGTTTATCCTTAGTAGCCTCTCTTACCGGGAAATGTCTCCTAGTGCTTCCACTGAGCCATGGTAGCTTGCTACTGCTCCGGAACACTTAGGCTGGCCAGCATATGTCCTTCTTCATTCCTGTGTCTGTCCCTATGGGGAAATGTCACGCGATGAATACCGGAGTCCTGCTAGCCCAGTGCTACAGCCTGGAATCACTCGCTGATGACCGACACGTTCGATGTTGGGTCATGGATGCCTGTCCCTGTAAGTTTGTGCCACTTTGGGTTTACGACTAGCCATGTCAGCCCGGGCTCCTTATCATATGGATGCTAGCGACGCTATCATATACGTGTGCCAAAAGACGCAAACGATCCCGGGCAAAGGTAAGGCGACACCCGTGGGATACCATGCGTGAGGCCGCAAAGTGATATGAGGTGTTACATGCTAGATCGATGTGGCATTGAGTCGGGGTCCTGACAGCTTTGGTATCAGAGCTTGACTGCCTGTAGGATTACCAAGCCAAACTAGTCGAAGTTGAGTCTAGAAATTCTTTAGTTATATAAGGGAATTGATTTTGGGATGGAACGTAAGGCTCTTTTTACTCCTTTACCTTATGACCTTCTGACCTGAGTCATCCTATCTTTCCTACGGGGTTAAGGAACTAGACTATCTCCTCTTTCTATCAGGATGAAAAGTTACTATGATAGAGACTTATAGGATTGATGGATTTAAGCCCCAGTTCTGTTTCTACTACTTCCGTGTGTTATTAGTTAATCTCAGAACCTTGGTATTGTGATGTTGAGTGGTCATGCCACTATTTTGCAGGATGTCTCAAATCATCTTGAGCATTTACAGCCGTTATGCTGTCTGAGTCATCCCAGGTTTCTAAATAGTCTGATGCATTTGCAAATCCTTTCATTCCATTCCTGGTGTCCTTTATGGTCAGAATAAACACACTAACCGGTGCGTTGAGGTAATTTATTGCCTTGACATATATGTTGGAGCTATTATTATGATCCTAGGTGTTTTAGGGAGTCACCTAGTAATCTAGCAATGTTTTGTGTTCCCAGTGTGATCATTCTGGCCAACATTCTCGAAAGCATCCCGTGATGCAATTTAGCTAGTAGGTATTCTATTCCTGGGTTTTGAACCCGAGATTCAACCTACTTACTTCATGTTGATAGTATTTGCTCGTTCCTTTAGGTTATTAGTAACCTTTGCATTAGTCCTTGAGGTCCGTGGTATTTCTTTCTTCCAAATACTATGAACCACTTATGGTAGAAGTTTGTTGAACCAAAAGATCACAACAAGAGTGCCCTCTAAGAGTTCTCCATTCTATATCGTGACCCTGCCAGTCCTACCTTCTCCGCATGGGTTATCCGGAAGAAAAATGTTGAGCTTTGCTCGACATACTAATCTGTGCATCCACAGCTCATAAAATCGTATGTTCTTTTGGGTTGTCCCTCTTTAGTTGTATCCTGACCCCCGTCTATCAATTGATAGTCAGGAATAGTCGTGCACCCGTGTTCATCGATGCCTATTATTCTTGTGGTCCGTCAAGCCATTCTATTCCGGAATGACTAGGAGAAACAAACTCCAGTACCTCGTCCATATCCAGGATTGGGTCAAAGTAGTTGTATCTCGCAGATCAAAATGCCAACCCAGCTTTTGTTCTGTTCTACCCTGAAGTATTACCCACTTTATGTCAGGAATGTCATGAGGGTTGCAACTTCTCTTATGGATTCTTGATGTAGTGATACTTCTCAACATCGTTATTCATTCTCGGTCCCCGTGTTGTTGCAACTAGAACACCGACAAGTGAATCGTGATGTGTGAAATCTATACTTCGAGCAACCCCGTTGCTTGGTAGTTAAAGGACTGTAGCTTCACTCTTAGCATGTTGATTATTGAATCATCACCCTAAGTATGATTGTGCTACCTAGTCCTCAATTCTGGTGCACTCTCCGATCAATGAGTTAGGATTGTGCCAATCCCTTGCTCTTTTGATCATATCGTCTTGCCCTGAAAAGCAAGATTGTTCTCGAGCTTAGCAACATATCAGTGGTTCGTGATTTTTCGAATATCTTCTCGAAAGTATCACCAGGTCGTCACCCGACTGTTATGTTGAGCTCGTGATCCAGGTTGGCTTCATATAAACCACCCCTTCTCCAAGAATCTGTGTTGCATACCCCTGAGCTGTTGGTCAAGCTAAACAACAACTTGGAGAGTTGGAAGATGGAAGCTTGTCTGATTTAGTTCATCTTAAGGGATATCTTGCATGTGTGTTGAAGAAAGATGATATCTTCATCGATTGATCCTCGTGACCAGTTGTTGGACCTATTGTCTTGCCAAAGCTATGATTTGAGTGTGGGCTATCCTCGAATCAAATCAGAACCAACGATGTTCTTAATGTTGCCTTACTCGTGGTTGATCCCTTGAGCATACACCATTATATCCTTTGGTCTGACCAATACTATCATTTGTTCTCGTAATTATGGAATCCCATTTTTTTGGAAACCTGGATGAATTATTGTTGAGCCCATCGACAACATCCTTGCCTTCTCCATAATTTTGTTGAACATTAAGCTAGTGTTGGAAATTTTTGAAAGCATTTGCTCATACTAGCTCATGAAGCATATGTTCGGATGTAAGAAGTGACTTCCTCCAGTTCATGTGCATTTGATGCAAGTTGTCGCCGTGGATTCAAGAAAGACAATGTTGCTTCCTTTGGAATCATCCCAAATTGGTCATGCATACGTGCGAAGTATTCTGTGGTTCGGATACTTGCAACCTTCATTCTATATGTATTCCTAGCACACCAAGCCACTGATTGATTTGTTCAAGGAGAAGAAATTCCTTCTTAAGAGTATACCTTATGCAAGGACTTTGATATCCTCGATGATGGTTCCCCTCCTGAACTCGGTAGTGTTTTATTATAAGACTACTTTGTGGTCATGCTTGTCTTGGACAACATGTTCACATGTTGTAGCAGAACCGGCTCGTGTTTTGGAGCTTGCTATCGTAGTTCATTCCCCGAGAATCTCGCAACGTCGTCTCATCGATTTGTGTTGCAAACTTTCATTTTCCTTTCTAGACTTCATGAGTCTGGAATATCCTAACACCAACCATATCTGAATCTCGGGCAGATATGATGGTTGGAACATTTCCCAAGAACTATAATAATGGTCTCACTGTAACCGGTAAAGTGGATGTCATGGCCAACACACCTAGCCGGAAGGCCTATTATTATAGTATCTTGGTTGAGGAAGTTGGTCACCTCCCCATAAGGATCTCGTAGGATTTACCTCCTAGTTGTTCCTTATAGATTTTTGTGTTTCCGAAGTCCGACCTTTTACCTGATGTTCTAGATATCAAATCATGTCCATGAATGGGATACGCTAGCACATCAAGGAGAACATTAGAAGAGGAGTGCTAAATGTCTCTCGGTCGATCATCCAGATTCTGTTCCTTGGCCTCGCTAAGGTGAAATCCGAGAAGGTGTTATCTTCCTTTGCATCTGCATCTTCCACTGGTATTCATCATGGTAGTACGTTGTGTTGCCAGGATCCTTGACACGGATGTTGGTAAAACCTTGATGAATATGGAGTTGTTCAAGTTCTTGAGAGCACGCACAAGCGCTAGGCGTTAGCACCGGCACTAATTGGGATTGTTCCCAGTTTTCTTCGGTTATGCTATAACCTTTCAAACAGTGGATTCACTCTCTACTGTTGAGCTTCTCCCCAGTTACTAGAATCGTTCCCAGCATTTGCATTTTGTTCCCATCTTGCACCGCCAATGTGCCATTCTACCATGGGTCCCACCCATTTTGGATGATAAGCAAAATCATCCATTGCATTGTCTTCAACAAGGTAATCCACATCATCCATATTAGTCCGAGTATGAAATTCTACCGAACCCCTTCCAAACAATCGCTCGAGAATTGCCCTAAGTTGGTATAAAGAGTCTCAATGATCTTTGTATCAAAGGTAATTCTTTTTGCCACTTAAGGGATGATCCTATGAGTCACCTCCTCTAAGATGTCTCGTTATGGTATCATGGCAACTTAACTCCTCGTTGCGCTGACAACTATTCACCACCTTCTTAAGTGTGAAATTGTTGTCTACCTAGTGAACCTCCGTCTTATGTTTCACTCCATTCCTTTGGATATGTGCTTCGTGTATTAGCTCGAGAGATGTTGCTATGTCTCACTCCATGAGTGGATCCTGAGTTGTTCGATCTTCGATAAGATCGATCCTTCTAGAGTTTCTTTTCCCTCTCGTTGTCATGTTGGTTGAAGTTTCTAGAGCAAGACAACGAGACAAAGATGATGAAGGCATCGACGTTCCTATGAAGTGCAAGTTGGATCATGAAGTTTGTGTTAGCTGTGTTCCCCCCCCCCCTTTCATCTTACCCTATGTTTCTATCTCGGGACGATATTCTTGTTTAGTAGGGGTGAGTTGCCACATCCCTAAATCTGGTCTGACCTATTCCAGCTTCCATGTGTGCATCATGTTTAAATTCAAATGAAATTTGAATTGAGGAATTTTCAAAGCCTCAGAATACCCCTAAAAATAACCAACATTTAAATCTCATCAAATGAGTCCAAGAAAATGTTCCTCTTAGTCTCTGAAAATATTGGCAAAAGGTAAAAGTCAAACCAATATTTTTGGTATCTCAGAAACATTTATTTTGGGCCTTTGAATTAATTCAATAACTATTTGCATTGGATATATATTTCTTATATAAATAATATATGTCCAATAATTCTGGAACATTTTATGTGGTTTGCTATATTTTAGTTCTAGCCACATAATTAATTTCAGCATTTTATCAAATGGTTTAGTATTTTTACTAAATCAAAACAAAACAGAACAAAATAGAAAACTAAAACAAAAAAAGAAAGAGAGAGAAAGAAAACCTCACCTGACTTACCGCAGCCCACCTGGCCGGCCCAGTCGGCTAGCCCAGCCCACCTCTTCATGTCGTCTTCCTCCCCTCGCCCCGAAGCAGCTCGGTGGCGAGCGCTGGCGACACCGTGGCCTCCTTCCTGCCTGCCTCACGCCCTTGAGGCCCTTCCAGCGCCACGGAGACGGCCACGCACCCCCCCAGGCCCTCTCACTCTCTCCCCGAGCTCCTCTCCTCCTCTGGCTCTCTCGCACGCAACCACCGAGCGTTCTTGCCGCCGCTGACGAACACCACCGCGACCATCGCCTCTCCCTCGCCTCTCCGTGCTGTCCAGAGGCTCCGCCTCGATGCCACGCAGCCCCAAGACGAAGCACGCGCTCGCGGGACTCCCGAAGCGACGCCATCATCCTCATCCATGCCGTCGGCCGCCGGAGATCCCCCCCGCCGCCCCGCTTGCTCCGACCCCTCCCCGAGCCCGCCGAGTCCTCCGTTGAGATCACTGTGAGCTCCGCCACCATTCCCCCTCCTCCCCGCGCTCGTTCCCCCACTCTAGCCGCCCTTTTCACCGGGGCCGTGAGCTCCTCGTCGCCGGCGATGACGCAGACGAGGCCAGAGCCACCATAGCTCACTCCCGAGCACGGCAACGTGCTCTACACCTCACCAGGAGCCTAACACACACACCAGCTCCCCCTCCCGTGCACTACAATGCCAAACCCGCAGGTGCCCGAACTCCGGCCGCAGCGCAAATGCTCGCCGCCGTCAACTCCGGCCATCCTAGCTGCTGCCGCCACCACCACTAGATGCGCGAGAGCTCCAGCAAGCCGTAGCAGCAAACCGCTCTCAAAACGGAGCCCCATAGTGAAATCCCGACTCCCTCTGCCACGGTTTTCGTCGCCGTCGGCAGAACTCCGGCGAAGCCGACGTGGCGCTGTCATTAGCCACTAATGACGCCCTAACTAACCCACCAAGCTCACTGACACCTGGGCCCCACGCCCTAAATAATCTAGGTTTTATTTCTGTTTAGATTAGTTTATAATCACGCGGGACCCCCCAGTCAGAGTTGACTATGCTGACGTGTCAGTTGACCCGGACCCACCTGCCATTGACACTGGACAGCACTGGGTAACTGACCAGTGGACCCCACTAGTCAGGTTTGACCTGGAGGCGCCCAGTTGACTTGCTGACATCAGGGTGATGTCATGCTGACGCAACATGTATTTTCTGGATTTATTTTAATTCAGGAAATTCCAGAAAATGTCCTAAACTTCTAAAAATCATATAAAATCAACCGTAGCTCCAAATCAAATAATTTATATATGAAAAATGATCAGAAAAATCCAATCTATCCATCTGTACCATTTTCATGCATGCTTGAACAACTTAAATCTGCTGTATACAAAAATTTGAATAAATGGCATTTGTAATGCCTCATGTGGAGTTTGAATTTGAACCTAGGGTTCAAACCAACTTCATTTAACTTGCTGCTAGTTGCATTAGCTCAAACTAGAGCATATTGCCATGTCATGATCATGTATCATATTGTGCATTGCATTGATTGTGCTTATTCTTTGTTTGTCGGTGCTTGTCCCCTCTCAGTAAGACGTGTACCGACAATGTGATCGATGACACCAATGAAGAAATATACTATCTTCAGAAGTGCCAGGCAAGCAAAACCCCCTTGTTCATTTTGATACAATCCCACTCTCTCGCTCCTGCTCTCTTTTACTGCATTAGGACTACAACGATTCATCTGTTACCTGCTGCGGTAGCTGAACCCCTTTATCCTCTGCATGACCTATCATTGCCACAGTAAATAGATGAAACCCACTAGCATGAGTAGGAGTAGTTTGAGCCCTGTTGTGCCTACTCATTCATGCTTGTTTGTCATGCCTGGTATTGCTTAGAGTTGAGTCATGTCTGATTCATCGGGGATGAATTGGAGGTGTGTAAACATGTCCTACTGTGTGTGAGCTAAGTGTGTGAACATGATTTGGTAAAGGTAGCAGTGAGAGGCCATGTAGGAGTACATGGTGGGTTAACTCATTGAAGCCGTCCTCAGGAACTGAGTTCTGTGTTTGTGATCCATGAAACAGATACTACCACGCATTAGGCCTGAAACCAATGGACCCTCTCGGCTTCTTAATCATCCTTGTCCTCTGTCCAGGAGTTGCAAGTAGTTTCTGGTGTTTGTAGGATATGTGTTGGAGGCCATGCGTAGTGCTGAACCTAGGGGTGGGCTATGATGCGGTAGATACACCGTGGCACGGTGTACCGGGCGCCCGTTTGGTGTCTCGGGAACCCTGCACACATCATTTGGGGCTGTGAGCAAAACTCCGGCCGGATCTCCTCGCGGATGGAACCCGAACAGGCGATAAACCTGGACTAGAGACTTGAGTGTTTAGGTAGGCCGTGGCTAAAACCCTCGCCAGGCTTCCGCTTGAAGGTTGCCGAGATACATGACGTGTACATGGTGGTAAGTGGCGAGAGTGTGTGTGAAGAAGTACACCCCTGCAGGGTTATAAATGATCTATTCGAATAGCCGTGTCTGCGGAAAAGGACTTCTAGGTTGCCTGTACAGTTCATAGTCAAGTGAAAGTGGATACTTTAAAATGCGCAAGATAAGCATGAGTGCTATGGATGGCGTTCTCGTAGGGAGACGGGAGCGGATCCATAGTGGTGTATTGGTATGGTGAATATGTGGACTCATGTGCGCCACCTCAAAAGAGTTACTTGCAGTCGTAGTTTAGGATAGCCACCGAGTCAAAGCTGGCTTGCTGTAGTTAAACTCCACCACCCCCTTTGTTGATAATGATGCATATGTAGTTAGTTCTGATGTAAGTCTTGCTGGGTACATTTGTACTCTCGTTTGCCTATTTTATGTTTTTGCAGAGAGATGTCAGTCTTGCTAGTAGTTCCGCGTGGACTTTGATGTTTAGCTTGTTACCTCAGCTACGATCTTGTGCCCCCGGCAGGATCTGGTAGATAGTCAGGCTTCTCAGCGTTTTTCATTTGTAGATGTTTGTACTCAGACATGTTAAGCTTCCGCTTGTGCTTTGACTTGTATGCTCTGAATGTTGGGTCGTGAGACCCATGTCTGTAATGTCTCGCTCCTTGGAGCCTATTGAATAAACACTTGAGTCGTAGAGTCATGTTGTGATGCCATGTTGTATTTGCACATATCGAGCATATTGTGTGTATGTTATTGAAATGCTTGGTATGTGTGGGATCTGACTATCTAGTTGTTTATCCTTAGTAGCCTCTCTTACCGGGAAATGTCTCCTAGTGCTCCCACTGAGCCATGGTAGCTTGCTACTGCTCCAGAACACTTAGGTTGGCCGGCATATGTCCTTCTTCGTTCCTGTGTCTGTCCCTACGGGGAAATGTCACGCGATGAATACCGGAGTCCTTAGCCGCTACAGCCCGTTCACGAGTCCTGCTAGCCCAGGCTAAGCTGGAATCACTCGCTGATGACCGACACGTTCGATGTTGGGTCATGGATGCCTGTCCCTGTAAGTTTGTGCCAGTTCGGGTTTACGACTAGCCATGTCAGCCCGGGCTCCTTATCATATGGATGCTAGCGACGCTATCATATACGTGTGCCAAAAGACGCAAAAGGTCCCGGGCAAAGGTAAGGCGACACCCGTGGGATACCATGCGTGAGGCCGCAAAGTGATATTAGGTGTTACATGCTAGATCAATGTGGCATTGAGTCGGGGTTCTGACAGCTCTCGCTCTCCATCATCTCCGGAGGAAGATCCCCCGAAGACGAACTCTGTTGAGAAGAGCTGCTAGTCGGACTGCAGAAGGCGAATCCTGGTTATTGATCTAGAAGAATCACAGTACATTCGAATTAACGATTGACTTACAGCTCGGTGGAGGGCTGGCCCATTGGCGGGCATAACGCAGTGAGGATGCCCGTCGCGGTAGAGCCCCTTGGTGATGCCTTCTTCCCTTGCTTGGGCACTCCGTCTCCAATTCTTTGGAGGCGGCCCTCTTCTTCCCGTGTGGGGAGGAGGCCTTAATCTCCCCTTCCCGACAATCCTCCTTGGGGGAGGTAACAATTCCCCCGGTTCGGATGCATAGCGTGTGGAGTTCGGTTTCTTTGTTCTTCCCCTTGTCTTTCCCCGAGGGCATTCTGCTGAGTACCCGGTCGAGCATCTTGGCCATGGTAGGACCAGGCGAGCCTTCGGGAAGTGGCGCTGGACACCTGATTCTCTCCGCCTTGCTGAGCCACTCCTGGCCACGGATGATTTTTCAGAATAAACAATTATGACAAATTCAACACAAGGTGTCCGGTATCCGGGCTACTTACTTGGGTATCTAGGAGATTGCAGCTTAGGCCCGCATCTTTGGTGGTGTCCGGACACTCTACTTTCTGTCCGAAGAATAATTTGCACATCTCTTCGAGCTTCAAGCCAAAGAAGTGCTTGATAGTCCGCGGACCCTCCGGATTGAACTCCCACATCCGGAGATGCCGGCGTTGGCATGGGAACATCCGTCGGATTAACATCACTTGCATTATGCTGACGAGGTTAATGTCCCTCTCAAGAAGCTCCTGAATGCGATTTTGCAGTACTGGTACATCACCAGCGGGCCCCCAATTTCGTCCTACATCTGTCCAAGACGCCAACTGTGATGGAGGGCCCGAGCGGAACTCGGGGGCGGCTGCCCACTTTGTGCCTCGGGGAGCCGTCACATAGAACCACCTCTGTTGCCATACATCAGATACTTATGGGAAAGAACCCTCTAGCCATGGGGCATCGGCGTTCTTGCTTATTATGGCACCTCCGCACTCCACATGTTGCCCCTTGATCATCTTCGGCTTCACATTGAAGGTCTTGAGCCATAAGCCGAAGTGTGGGGTGACGTGGAGAAAAGCCTCGCACATGATAATGAACGACGAGATATGGAGGATAGCATCTGGAGCCAGATCATGAAAATCCAACCCATAGTAGAACATGAGTCCCCTAACAAAGGGATCGAGGGTGAATCCCAAACCGCGGAGGAAGTGTGGGACAAAAACGACGCACTCATTGGGCTTCGGTGTGGGGATGACCTGCCCTGGAGCAGGAAGCATGTGCTGGATATCGGCGGTCAGGTATCCGACCTCCCTAAGCTTTGCAATGTCTTTGTCGGTGTCAAAACCAGCGGATCTCGGGTAGGGGGTCCCGAACTGTGCGTCTAGGCGGATGGTAACAGGAGACAAGGGACACGATCTTTTTACCCAGGTTCGGGCCCTCTCGATGGAGGTAAAACCCTACTCCTGCTTGATTGATATTGATGATATGGGTAGTACAAGAGTAGATCTACCACGAGATTAGAGAGGCTAAACCCTAGAAGCTAGCCTATGGTATGATTGTTGTCCTACGGACTAAAATTCTCCGGTTTATATAGGCACCAAAGAGGATTAGGGTTACACAGAGTCGGTTACAATGGTAGGAGATCTATATATCCGTATCGCCAAGCTTGCCTTCCACGCCAAGGAAAGTCCCATCTGGACACGGGACGAAGTCTTCAATCTTGTATCTTCATAGTCTAGGAGTCCGGCCGAAGATGATAGTTAGGCTATCCGGACACCCCCTAGTCCGGGACTCCCTTAGTAGCCCCCGAACCAGGCTTCAATGGCGATGAGTCTGGTGCGTAGATTGTCTTCAGCATTGCAAGGCGGGTTCTTCTCCAAATCCTGTGTACCTGTTGAACAGCATCCGGCTTCCTCTGAATATTGCGCTCCTTGGCTTCCACGCCCAATAATGGCCGTCTTCCACGTGTTGAACGAATACGAAAAGTCAGTGTATTTTTACATTTACCCCCTAGCTACGCAAATGAGCTGTCTATAAAAGAGACGAGGATCCAGATCCGAATCACACCATCCTCCCTCCACGAGCATTCATCAGAGCGCATCCGACAGAAACCCATTCCATCATGGACAGTCGACGCGGCTCCTCCTCTCGCCCTCCCAGCCCTCAGCCTGGAGATTGGGAGAGATGCTCCATCCCGCATAGTGAGCTAGCGGCGCTCCAAACCAAGGGATTTCTTCCCCCAGCCTTCATGGTCCCGATTCGAGCCGGACTCTCCACCTATAAGGGCGGAAATCAAGCGGAGAACATCCCCAGTCCCTCCAAAGGAGAGCGGGTATGCCTTGTCTCTTATTTGATAAGAGGGCTCGGATTTCCAATTCATCCGTTTCTCCGGGGGCTCCTGGAGTTCTATGGCCTCCAGTTGCACAACCTTATGCTTGCCTCCATTTTGCATATCGCAGGCTTCGTGGCCCTTTGCGAGCTATTTTTGGGCATCGAGCCTCATTTTGCGCTGTGGAAGAAGTTGTTCTGTCTTGTGCCCCGTTCTCAAGAGAGGTCGATATATCAAGTGGGCGGAGCCGAACTATGGCGCATCGTCGGGACCGGATATCTGTCTGGAACCCCGAAAAAGGCGTCCGAAGACTGGCCTTCGGCATGGTTTCATATAGAAGATGTACCCCTGCCGGACCCTGTTCGGGTCGGCCTCCTTGAGGTTAATAACGCTCCTTTGAAGAAACACCTAAGCTAGCGTCCACGGAGCCCTCAGAGGGAAAACGATAGGGACGTCATTTACCTGATGAGCCGGATAAGGTTGTTAGCTCATTCCGGTCTGACCATGATCGGAGTCATGGCCATATGCATTATGCGGGGGGTGCAGCCGCTCCAGTATAGAGGTCACCCCATGTGGGATTTCAACGGGGAGGATGATGCCACCCGCTGCGGCCGTAAGGGGCCGAGATCGGTCCCCGATCTGACAAAGATCTTATCCGCATTGTACAAGGGAGAAGAGGACGAGTTCCTTCGCATCAATCCGTAGGGCGGATTTTCTATGAACAATCCTCCAAGCTGGGTAAGCAGACATTCATTTTTGCGTATCTGGTCCGTACTCCCACAGTCAAGTATCTCATCTTATGATTTTGGCGCAGGAACTGCGCCAGGCCGTAAAGGATATAAACAGCCCGCCTCCACAACCCGAGGATCCGAAACGTTTCCTCGATCCGACCTCCCAAGAGGATCCGGACATATCGGTGGAGCTGATCGATGGGGTTTTCCACCAACTGAGCATCGATAATGCCTTGGTCGCCATTACGGTCGATTACCCCGGAATACTTCCCGCCTCATAGGTAACTGAGACCGAAGTCCCGATGGTGTTTCGCAGGGGGCGCCCTTGAGGCAGAAGGCCGAGCCCGCGGTGGCTGGCCAACAAGGGGTAGCACAGCCCAACAGGCTAAAAAGAAGTGCGGTCCAAATCGAAACTCCGGCGCAACGGTATGGCGCGTAACCTTACTCCTCGGCTTTATTTCTGGGAGGTATACTAATGCTCATGCCTTTTCAGGAAGAAGAGCGCTCGCCGGACTGTATCTGGAGAGGTTGCCAATCAGTCCTCCGCTCGCCAGGCTCCAAAACCAGGTCCAGAAGCGGAGGCGAACACGGGGCGTGCGTCGGATGTTCCTCCGACAGAGGATGCCGACAGGTTATCTGCCACCAATTCCGAGGTGGAGAGTGCCATGAATCACAGGCGCCACCGGACAGCTCTTCGTGACGCGTGTTTCTCCCTAGAGGCATTGGATGCCTTTAATTTGGGAGATGCGCACCTCCGTGCCGCTCAAAATGGTCTAGCCAGAGCCATGGAGCAGTATGTAAAAGACATACGAGTGAGAAGATTTGACAGTTATATATGCCAGTAGCCCCAGAGACTTGAAATAGTTAGAATAACTGATTTAAGGATCATTTGTTGTGCAGGATCTTACCGAAAAGAATACCAAACTGTCCCAGGAGCTGGAGGAGTGCAAAGCCCAACTTGAGGCCGCACTAGCCGTAGCGGTGGAAGCCAAAGAGACCCCCTCTGGTAATATATGCTTCAAAAGATAAGTAATTTGTGAAGTGCGGCGTGTGTATAAGTCTGACAATAATATTGCAGATGGGGCCGGGATAGATCCAGACAAGCAACAGCTCATGCACCGGTTAAAGGCCGGCGAGAATGTGCTTACAAGTGTGAGGTAGGAGAAAAATAATCTCCAAGATGCCAACACCCAGCTGGTTGAGGAACTAAAGGATGTTCGTGCCCAGCTATCTGACTCCGTTAAGGAGAATCAGCGGCTTCGACGCGGCATTTTTAGTAAGTGCTTGGACGAACTTTTGAAAAAGAGTTCGGTGAGGAAGTCGTCTAACAGAGTTATGTCTGTAGGTATGCTCATAGGCCGTCCTGCAGAGGAGATGCCCGGTTCTATGGGTGACCTTCTTCCCGAGCTCTTGCAACTACACGAACGAGTTCGGCAGGTGATGAAAGGCGTCGCCCAGGCATTGTGGCCATCTGTCTCCGTGCCCGAAGGCCTTGGAGAGCTTGTAGAGAGGCTTCAGGGAGCGCGGCAGCGCTTCCGCTTATGGAAGATATCCGCCTGCCGTCAAGGCGCCAGGGAGGCCTGGGCCATGGTGAAGACATGGTACACGAAGGCTGACCCAAACCACATGGCCAAGGTCGGACCTGTGGGGCTCGATGGGAAGGAGATCCCTGTGAGCTTAGTGTACGGCCAAGTAGAATTGGCCACAAAGTATTCCCAGCAGGACTATAAACTAGACAGCCTGCTGGATGGCATTGAAGAGGAATATGCCCAGTCAAGTTGACTATGTAATTTAATATGACATGTAAAATGCCTTCTAGCCGTATTGTAGATCATTTGTCATAGCGGACCTTTTCGCTTCAACCTCAGGACCCAATAGTACGGAGTGTGTTCGAATACCCTCGCGGTTATATAAGAACCGGGGCATGCATGGAGACCAGGCGTAGGGGTCATTAGTGCTTTATTAGACAAGTGCCCAACTAGTTATGTTATATTACATGGTTAGTAAGAAACATCTTCCAGGGAGAATAGTTCCGTTAGGGGTTCCTTTCCCTGGGAAGCATGCCCTAAAGTGCATGTCCGGACTGCGAAAAAAGCAGAAAAGCATCTCGGGGCAGATGAATAAATAGGTAGGAAATTGTCTTTTAGTTCACCGACCGAATATTCCCTTAAGAATGCTAGCTTTCGGCTTCACCCTGTCTGAGGTACACGTCCGGCTGACCCGGCAGTAACAATCGCAGAGGTGCTCCCTTTACCGCCTAGCCGAACAATCGGGAACGTAGGGGTAAGCACAGGAGCCAGGCAACCCAGCTTAGCCAAAACTTAAGTCATATCGATGCATATAATGGCGAATAAAAGGTACATGCGGAAGTGTGACACATGTGTTGGGCATGAAGCCCGTATAAATAAGCTTCTGTTAAAGAAGCCCCCAGGTATAATGAGCGTGGATGGTGCGTCAAGTGTGTGCGAACAATGCGTGAACAAGCTTTCAAAGGCTGTAATAGAAAAAAGGGGGGAGAAGGAGAGAAACAAAAGACAGCTAATATGTAAAATATAGACGGAGGAAGGAGATGAACTCAGAGTCCAGCGTTCGGTGTAGAATCTTCGGAGACGGGCTGCGTTCCATGGGTTCGGCTCGAGTCGGTTATCCGATGCATCTCACAGACGGTACGCTCCACCGGTCAGGACTTGGTCGATGATAAAGGGCCTTCCCATTTGGGCTTGAGATTGTCCTTTTTCTTGTCCGGCAAGTGTAGAACTAACTCGCCAACGTTGTAAGCTTTGGCCCGTACTTCTCTGTTTTGATATCTTCGAGCTTGCTGTTGATAGAATGCGGAACGGGCTTTTGCCACGTCACGCTCCTCCTCCAATGCGTCCAAACTATCCTGCCGATCGAGCTCGGCTTCTCTTTCTTCATACATGCGCATGCGAGGTGAGTCATGAATTATGTCAGAGGGCAGAACTGCCTCTGCGCCATATACCATAAAGAATGGTGTAAATCCGGTCGTGCGATTTGGAGTGGTCCGCAGCCCCCAGAGTATGGAGTCGAGCTCCTCTACCCAGTGCGTGTTAGATTCCTTAAAGGACCGCACTAATCGGGGTTTGATGCCGCTCATGATTAGACCATTTGCTCGCTCGACTTGACCATTAGTTTGAGGGTGATAGACTGAAGCACAATCGAGTTTGATGCCCATGTTTTTGCACCAGAGTATAACCTTGTCGGCTGTAAAATTCGTGTCGTTGTGAGTGATGATGCTATGGGGGACGCTGTAACGGTGTACGACCCCTGATATGAAGTCTATCACCGGTCCAGATTCGGCCGTCTTGACAGGCTTGGCCTCTATCCATTTGGTGAACTTGTCCACCATGACCAGTAGGTATATTTGCTTGTGGGTTCCTCCTTTAAGGGGTCCAACCATGTCAAGCCCCCAGACCGCGAAGGG
The DNA here is from genome assembly GCF_018294505.1 of Triticum aestivum. Classification (NCBI taxonomy): domain Eukaryota; kingdom Viridiplantae; phylum Streptophyta; class Magnoliopsida; order Poales; family Poaceae; genus Triticum; species Triticum aestivum. Next base: position 589,578,736 of record NC_057813.1, on the reverse strand, counting down.
CCAGGTTATGGGTGTAGTTTTGAGGGCGGTGGGTGGCATGTGGCTTTGATTAGCAAAGAGCTGGCAACCGACACATCATTGGAATAAGTCTTGAGCATCTGCCCAGGCCGTCGGCCAATAAAATCCTGTACGAAAGGCCTTGCCTACAAGGGCCCGGGCTGCGGCATGGTGCCCGCCGAGTTCGGCATGAATTTCAGCCAGAAGGTTCCGCCCTTCCTCTTCGGAGATACACCTTTGAAGGACTCCGGTTGTGCTTTTCTTGTAAAGCTCTCCGTCATGGACCTTATAGGCTTTAGATCACCGCACTATGCAGCGGGCCTCATTTTGGTCCTCGGGAAGTTCCTGCCTGGTTAGGTAGGCTAGGAATGGTTCTGTCCACGGGGCAATGACTGCCATTATTACGTGGGCTGAAGATGTTACTTCGTTGGCAGAGCCACCAATTGTGTTAGAATGTTCGGTGTCGGGCAGTGCGGTTGGGTCCGGATTCTTATTTCCGGATTCCCCCTCCCATACTACGGATGGCTTGAACAGCCTCACTAGGAAGATGTTGGGAGGAACGGCATCACGCTTTGCGCCTATGCGCTCCAATACGTCTGCTGCCTGCTTGTTATCCCGGGCTATATGGTGAAATTCGAGCCCTTCAAACCGAGCTGACATTTTTAGGACGGCATTGCGATAAGCTGCCATTTTCGGATCCTTGGCATCGAAGTCTCCATTTATTTGGGATATCACGAGGTTCAAATCCCCGCGCACCTCTAGGCGTTGAATGCCCATGGAGACTGCCATCCGGAGGCCGTGTAGAAGGTCCTCGTATTCGGCTGCGTTGTTAGAGTCTGTATACATTATGTGGAGTACGTATTGAACCGTATCTCAGGTTGGGGATGTCAAAACGACGCCAGCCCCCAGACCGGCCAACATTTTGGAGCCGTCGAAGTGCATTATCCAGTTGGAATATGCGTCATACTCTTTAGGGAGTTCGGCTTCAGTCCGTTCGGCGACGAAGTCGGCCAAAACTTGCGACTTAATGGCCCGCCGGGGATTATAGGTTATGTCGAACGGGAGGAGATCAATGGCCCATTTGGCAATCCGGCCCGTCGCGTCGCGGTTGTTTATAATGTCGTTAAGAGGTACTTCGGAGGCTACTGTTATCGAACACTCTTGAAAGTAGTGTCGCAGCTTCCGGGATGCCATGAACACCGCGTACGCTATCTTTTGGTAATGTGGGTACCGTGACTTGCATGGAGTTAGGACAGTGGACACGTAGTAAACTGGTTTTTGTAGGGGGAAGTTGTGTCCGTCCGTTTCTTGTTCGACAACGAGCACGGCGCTCACAACTTGATGAGTTGCCGCGATATATAATAGCATTGGTTCGCCCATGTTGGGCGCGGCCAGGACTGGGTTTGTTGCCAATATGGCTTATATTTCTTCGAGTCCGGCCGTGGTGGCATCCGTCCACTCGAAGTGTTCGGTGCGTCGGAGGAGGCGATAAAGAGGTAATGCCTTTTATCCTAAACGGGAGATAAAGCGGCTTAGAGCCGCCACGCATCCCGTCAATTTTTGTATTTGTTTGAGGTCCTTTGGGATATCCAATTGTGATAGAGCTTGGATCTTGGCTGGGTTTGCTTCAATTCCTCTACCGGATACAATGAAGCCCAAGAGTTTTCCGGCTGGTAGCCGAAAACACATTTTTCCGGGTTAAGCTTGATGTCATATGTTCGGAGATTATCGAACATGAGCCTCAAGTCGTCTACTAGAGTTTCGACATGCTTGGTTTTGACGACCACATCGTCTACGTATGCCTCCACTATTTTGCCGATCTGGTTTGCCAGACATGTCTGAATCATGCGCTGATATGTTGCGCTGGCATTTTTGAGCCCAAAGAGCATTGTGTTGAAGCAGAATGGGCCGTATGGGGTGATGAATGCCGTTGCGGCCTGGTTGGGCTCTGCCATCTTAATTTGATGGTAGCCGGAGTATGCGTCGAGGAAACACAATGAATCGTGTCCTGCGGTAGCGTTGATAATTTGATCAATGCGGGGGAGGGGGAAGGGATTCTTTGGGAAAGCCTTGTTGAGGTCTTTAAAGTCGACACATAGGCGCCAGGATTTGTCCTTCTTTGGTATCATCACCAGGTTTGCTAGCCAGTCCGGATGTTTTATATCTCTGATGAATCCGGCCTCCAATAATTTGACTAGCTCCTCCCCATGGCCTGTCTCTTGGGTTCAGAGAAACGCCGAAGAGCCTGTTTGACTGGCTTGAATCCTTTTAGAATGTTTAGGCTGTGCTCGGCCAGCCAGCGTGGGATTCCTAGCATGTCTGAAGGGTGCCAGGCAAAAATGTCCCAATTTTCGCATAGAAATTCTCGTAGTGCGGTGTCTACATCAGGATCCGTTGGATGGACTTGGAATTTTACTATTTCGTCCGCTGGTTTAAAGGAGGTGGACTTGGATCTCTTATCGAGTATCACATCCTCCCTATTCACCGTGGAGCGCAGCGTAGTGAGTTCTTTGGCCGCTAGGGCTTCGGATAGTGCCTCAAGGGCTAGTGCGGCTGTCATATTTTCGGCGCGGAGTGCTATGTCCGGGTCACTAGCAAGAGTGATGGGCCCGGGCATATTGAGCTTCATGTACCCGTAATGGGGTATAGCTTGAAAAATTGTGAATGCCTCTCTCCCTAATAGAGTGTGATATCCGCTGCTGAACGGGGCCACTTGAAACGTGACCTCCTTGGACCTGTAATTATCCGGCGTGCCGAATACCACGTCCAGTGTGATTTTTCCTGTGCAGCATGCTTCCCGACTGGGGATTATTCCTCTAAAGGTTGTGCTACTTCGCTCAATGCGGCTCCAGTCTATTTCCATTTTTCAGAGGGTTTCCTCATAAATGAGGTTCAATCCGCTGCCACCGTCCATGAGTACCTTGGTGAGGCGAAATCCGTCCACTATTGGACTGAGGACCAACGCGGCTGGTGCTCGGGCTGTTTGGAATTTGGGTTCGTCACTGGCATTAAACGTAATAGCTGTGTCACTCCATGGGTTTATTGTTGCTACTTGGTAGACTTCGGCAAGGCTGCGGAGTGTTCGTTTCCGCATATTATTTGATGCGAAAGTCTCGAAGACTGTTAATACCATACTGGTATCCTTGGGCTGATGCTCTGGAGCTAGAAGCTCTTCACCACTTTTGGCCACCTGCCGTAGTATCCAACATGCTCTAAGTCTATGAATTGGAGTGGCACCCTCTGTACTATGAATTTTGCAGGGTCCATTGAGCCATCCCTCCAGTACGGTTCCATGCCCTATGGAGGGATTTGGCTTTTTGTTATTTAACCCAGGTGCCTGTCGATGATGCACCCTTTTATTTCGGACTGGGGTTGTATTCAGGGTCGGATTGTCCCAAAAATTGATTTCGGTTTTCCAGGCGCTTTCCATCTCACAGTACTTTCGTACTATGGACACCAAGTCAGCGAAGCGTGTAATGTCACGAGGACTTACGGCGTTGAGGATTCCCTTGTCCGTGCAATTATTGTGGAAGAATGAAATCACGTCCTCCTCACGGCAGTCCTTTATCCTGTTCATAACCAGGAGGAATCTGGCCCAGTAATGGTGTACTGTTTCTGCGGGCTCTTGCCGAATTTGGGATAGATCGCTTAAGTTTGGGTGGGCGGGTGGAATTAAATCCGGAACCCCATCCACTCTAAGACTCAGGGGCCAAGAAGTTTCCGAACTTGGAAGCTTGGGATCTTGGATGTTGTCCAATGCGTCTAGCCCGCTGCCTGACTTTAGGTTCAGGGCTTGAGTCACGTCCTCCCCTCTGCGGGAATCCGGCATAGAGGGATCGGGAATCCGGACATAGCTAGTCCTTAAGATAGAGGAAGGGTCGTCGTATTGTTCCTCGACCATGGCAACGTGGTGGGTAACCTAGGGAGAGTTGATCTCTCTCAGATCGGGTTTAGGTCCAATCTGATCGTAGTCTGTAGCGACTCCCAGGACGGCGATGCGATCCAAGAGCTCGTTCAAGGAAGAGAGCTCCATCGGATCTAACTGCTCGGCGAGTTCCGAGCTAATGTGAAGATTGCTTTCGATGACCCGAGAAGTCATCGTCAACGCGGTGGCCGGACAGGCGGTCATAAGGAAACCGCCTAGCCGGAGAGTTTGGCCGATAGCCAAAACTCCTTTAGCAACAGTGTCGCTTTAAAGACGGGATGAGGCATCCTTCCTGATGGCGACAGTACAGAGGAACTCTCAATGAAAGCACCAATGTCGGTGTCAAAACCGGCGGATCTCGGGTAGGGGGTCCCGAACTGTGCGTCTAGGCGGATGGTAACATGAGACAAGGGACACGATGTTTTTACCCAGGTTCGGGCCCTCTCGATGGAGGTAAAACCCTACTCCTGCTTGATTGATATTGATGATATGGGTAGTACAAGAGTGATCTACCACGAGATCAGAGAGGCTAAACCCTAGAAGCTAGCCTATGGTATGATTGTTGTCCTACGGACTAAAACCCTCCGGTTTATATAGACACCAAACAGGGTTAGGGTTACACAGAGTCAGTTACAATGGTAGGAGATCTATATATCCGTATCGCCAAGCTTTCCTTCCACGCCAAGGAAAGTCCCATCTGGACAGGGACGAAGTCTTCAATCTTGTATCTTCATAGTCCAGGAGTCCGGCTGAAGATGATAGTTCGGCTATCTGGACACCCCCTAGTCCGGGACTCCCTCAGTCTTCCTTTTGAATCGAGGAGGCCATCGACCGGCCTTGAGAGTCGGATCCAGACATATTGGAGGATCTGGGGTGTCGGAGCTTAGGTTTCGGGTGTTAGAACTCGAGGTGCGAGAAGGCGCGAGGAAGGTGGAAAAGAGGCATAGGCCTCGACCCCTTTATAAAGGAGGAGAATATCAAGAGTCCTCGGTGTGACTGTTTGAGGCTTATCTAAAAACACACGGGGTTATACCAACGGCAGTCATGGGGTCACACACACCCATATTAATGGAAAATCCCGTAATAAGAGGAACATGATCTCTGCCTCGACGGGACATGCCAATAAAACCGCCTCGTAACACGAGTCGAGGTCGGGTAAGAAACACTTGTTCGCGTTGGACCAGGCCATGATGCAAGGGCGCGATGCATGAAGATTGCCAGCAAATCAGATTTATGCCATGTGAAGAACATCTTGAAGATCCGGACACGGTCTACGTGTTCGATAACCACTTTGGAGTATTCGGAGAAGGAACCCGCCTTGCAATGCCGAAGACAATACTGCATGCCGGACTCATCATCATTGAAGCCTGGTTCAGGGGCTACTGATGGAGTCCTGGATTAGGGGGTATCCGGACAGCCGGACTGTGTACATCGTCCGGACTATTGAAGCGTGAAGATACAAGACTCAAGACTTCGGCCCATGTCCGGATGGGACTCTCCTTTGCGTGGAAGGCAAGCTTGGCGATCCGGATATTGTGTTTCCTTCCTTGTAACCGACTCCATGTAAACCCTAGCCCTCTCAAGTGTCTATATAAACCGGAGAGGTTGGTCCTTAGAAGGCCGATCACAATTGCAATCATACCATCATAGGCTAGCTTCTAGGGTTTAGCCTCTACGATATCGTGGTAGATCTACTCTTGTACTACCCATATCTTCAATATTAATCAAGCAGGAAGTAGGGTTTTACCTCCATCGAAAGGGCTCGAACCTAGGTAAACATCTGTGTTCCTTGCTTCCTGTTACCATCAACCTTGATGCACAGATTGGGACCCCTACCCGAGATCCGCCGGTTTTGACACCGACACCTCCCCTCCCTGACTATCCTCCTCAAGGGAGGTAACAATTCCCCCGGTTCGGATGCGCAGCGTGTGAAGTTCGGTTTCTTTGTTCTTCCCCTTGTCTTTCCCTGAGGGCATTTTGCTGAGCACCTGGTCAAGCATCTTGGCAATGGTGGGACTAGGCGAGCCTTCGGGAAGTGGCGCCGGACACCTGATTCTCTCCGCCTTGCTGAGCCATTCCTGGCCACGGATTATTTTTAGAATAACAACTATGACAAATATAAAACAAAGTGTCCGGTATCAGGGTTACTTACTTGGGTATCTAGGTGATTGCAGCTTAGGCCCGCATCCTCGGTGGTGTCCGGACACTCTACTTGTGGTCCAAAGAATAATTTACACATCTCTTCGAGCTTCAGGCCAAAGAAGTGCTTAACAGTCCGCGAACCCTCTGGATTGAACTCCCACATCCAGAGAGGTCAGCATTGGCACGGCAACATCTGTCGGATTAATATCACTTGAATTATGCTGACAAGGTTAATGTCCCTCTCAAGAAGCTCCTAGATGCGGCTCTGCAGTATTGGTACATCGCCAGCGGGCCCCCAATTCCGTCCTACGTCAGTCCAGGACGCTAGTTGTGATGGAGGGCCCAAGCGAAGCTCGGGGGCGGCCACCCACTTTGTGCCTCTGGGATCCATGACATAAAACCACCTCTGTTCCATACATCGGTTATTTCTGGGAAGGAAACCTCTGGCCAGGGGGCATCTATGTTCCTGCTTATTATGGCACCTTCGCACTCCGCATGTCGCCCCTTGATCATCTTCGGCTTCACATTGAAAGTCTTGAGCCATAAGCCGAAGTGTGGCGTGACATGGAGGAAGGCCTCGCACACTATGATAAATGACGAAATATGGAGGATAGCGTCCGGAGCTAGATTATGAAAGTCTAACCCGTAATAGAACATGAGCCCCCTCACAAAGGGATCGAGGGTGAGGCCCAAGCCGCGTAGGAAGTGAGGAACAAACATGACGCTCTCATTGGGCTCTAGTGTAGGGATGACCTGCCCTGGAGCAGGAAGCATGTGCTGGATGTCGGCTGTCAGATATCCGACCTCCCTAAGCCTCACAATGTCCTCCTCTTGGATCGAGGGGGCCACCCACCGGCCTTGAGGGTTGGATCCGGACATATTGGAGGATCTAGGGTGTTTGAGCTTAGGTCTCGGGTGTTAGAACTCGAGGTGCGAAAAGGCGCAAGAGAGGTGGACAAGAGGTATAGGCCTCGCCCCCTTTATAAAGGGGGTTGAATATCAAGAGTCCTCAGCGTGACCGCTTGAGACTTATCTAAAAACACATGGATTCATACTGACATGGGGTTACACACGCCCATATTGATGGAAGATCCCGTAATAAAAGGAACACGATCTCTGCTTTGCCAGGGCGTGCCAGTAAAACCGCCTCGCAACGCGAGTCGAGGTGGGGCGAAAAATGCCGGTTTGTGTTGGACCGAGCCACGATGCAAGGGCACGACGTACGAAGATTGCCAGCAGATCATATTTATGCTATGTTCCCTATGATGGTATGTGAGAATCATCTCGCAGATCCGGACACGGTTTAAGTTTTCGATAATTACTATGGAGTATTCGGAGAAGGAACCCGCCTTGCAATGCCGAAGACAAGACTGCATGCCGGACTCATCGTCATTGAAGCCTGGTTTAGGGGCTACTGAGGGAGTCCTGGATTAGGGGGTATCCGGACAGCCGGACTGTATACTTCGTCCGGGCTGTTGGAGCGTGAAGATACAAGACTCGAGACTCCGCCCCGTGTCCGGATGGGACTCTCCTTTGCGTGTAAGACAATCTTGGAGATCCGGATATTATATTTCCTTCCTTGTAACCGGCTCCATGTAAACCCTAGCCCTCTCTGGTGTCTATATAAACCGGAGAGGTTGGTCCTTAGAAGCCCGATCACAATTACAAGCATATTCATCATAGGCTAGCTTCTAGGGTTTAGCCTCTACGATCTCGTGGTAGATCTACTCTTGTACTACTCATATCGTCAATATTAATCAAGCAGGAAGTAGGGTTTTACCTCCATCGAGAGGGCCCGAACCTGGACAAACATTGAGTTCCTTGCTTCATGTTACCAAGCCTAAGACGCACAGATCGGGACCCCCTACCCGAGATCCGCCGGTTTTGACACCGACAATAGGTTCGCCATGGTCAAGTAACATGACCTCCATAATAGGATTACCGTACCACTCTATTGCAGATCTTACTCTAATTGACCTACGAGGTTTGGCAGTAACTTGATCTAAAGTTTCATGATCAATATCATCAGCTTCCTCACTAATTGGTGTAGTCGTCACAGGAACCGGTTTCTGTGATGAACTATTTTCCAATAAGGGAGCAGGTACAGTTACCTCATCAAGTTCTACTTTCCTCCCACTCACTTCTTTCGAGAGAAACTCCTTCTCTAGAAAGGATCCATTTTTAGCAACGAATGTCTCGCCTTCGGATCTGTGATAGAAGGTGTACCCAATAGTTTCCTTTGGGTATCCTATGAAGACACATTTCTCCTATTTGGGTTCGAGCTTATCAGGTTGAAGCTTTTTCACATAAGCATTGCACCCCCAAAATTTAAGAAACCACAACTTTGGTTTCTTGCCAAACCACAGTTCATAAGGCGTCGTCTCAATCCGAGCATTTGCTTGAAATATTAACTTCAACTCCTGGAACATCTCATACGTTCCATGATGTTCAAAACATTGTTGAAGTCTCGGTTCTAAGCCGTAAAGCATGGCACACTAAACTATAGAGTAGTCATCAACACGCGACTGCCAGGCATTCACAATGTTTGCAGTTGCTGGCGCAGGTGGTAAACCTAGCGGTGCTTCCACGACATAACTCTTTTGTGCAGCAATGAGGATAATCCTCAAGTTACGGACCCAGCCCGTGTAATTGCTACCATCATTTTTCAACTTTGCTTTCTCACGGAACACATTAAAATTTAACGGGACAACAGCACGGGACATTTATCTACAACAAACATAGACAAGCAAAATACTATCAGGTACTAAGTTCATGATAAATTCAAGTTCAATTAATCATATTACTTAAGAACTCCCATTTAGATAGACATCTCTCTGATCATCTAAGTGATCACGTGATCCAAATCAACTAAACCATAAACGATCATCACGTGAAATGGAGTAGTTTTCAAATGGTGTTCCGAGGCCATATCTGCATATGCTAGGCTCGTCAAGTTTAACCCGAGTATTCTGCGTGTGCAAAACTGGCTTGCACCCATTGTAGATGGACGTAGAGCTTATCACACCCGATCATCACGTGGTGTCTCGGCATGACGAACTTTGAAATGGTGCATACTCAGGGAGAACACTTTTACCATGAAATTTAGTGAGAGATCATCTTATAATGCTACCGTCAATCAAAGCAAAAATAAGATGCATAAAGGATAAACAAGACATGCAATCAATATAAGTGATATGATATGTCCATCAACATCTTGTGCTTGTGATCTCCATCTCAGAAGCACAGTCATGATCACCATCGTCACCGGCGCGACACCTTGATCTCCATCATAGCATCGTTGTCGTCTCGCCAACAATTGCTTCTACGACTATCGCTACCGCTTAGTGATAAAGTAAAGCAATTACAGGGCGATTGCATTGCATACAATAAAGGGACAACCATATGGCTCCTGCTAGTTGCCGATAATTCGGTTACAAAACATGATCATCTAGCATATAGTATCACGTCTTGACCATATCACATCACAACATGCCCTGCAAAAACAAGTTAGACATCCTCTACTTTGTTGTTGCAAGTTTTATGTGGCTGCTATGGGCTGAGCAAGAACCGTTCTTACCTATGCATCAAAACCACAACGATAGTTCGTCAAGTTAGTGTTGTTTTAACCTTCTCAAGTACCGGGCGTAGCCACACTCGGTTCAACTAAAGTTGGAGAAACTGACACCCGCCAGCCACCTATGTGCAAAGCACGTCGGTAGAACCAGTCTCGCGTAAGCGTACGTGTAATGTCGGTCTGGGCCGCTTCACCGAACAATACCGCTGAACCAAAGTATGACATGCTGGTAAGCAGTATGACTTGTATCGCCCACAACTTACTTGTGTTCTACTCGTGCATATAACATCTACGCATAAAACCAGGCTCTGATACCACTGTTGGGGAACATAGTAATTTCAAAAAAATCCTTTGCACATGCAAGATCATGGTGATGCATAGCAACGAGAGGGGAGACTATTGTCCACGTACCCTCGTAGACCGAAAGCGCAAGTGTTAGCACAACACGGTTGATGTAGTCGCACATCTTCACGATTTGACCGATCAAGTACCGAACGTATGACACATCCGAGTTCAGCACACGTTCAGATCGATGACGTCCCACGAACTCCGATCCTGTAGATCTTTGCGGGAGAGTTCCGTCAGCACAACGGCGTGATGACGGTGTTGATGATGCTACCGATGCAGGGCTTCGCCTAAGCATCGCTATGATATTACCAAGGTGGAATATGGTGGAGGGGGGCACCGCACACGGCTAAGAGATCAAGAGATCAAGTGTTGTGTCTAGAGGTGCCCCCTGCCCGTATATAAAGGATCAAGGGGGAGGGGGCGGCCGGACAGGAGGAGGCGCGCCAGGGAGGAGTCCTACTCCCACCGAGAGTAGGACTCCTTCTTTTCCTAGTTGGAGTAGGAGGGGGAAGGAAGGGAGAGAGGAGAGGAAGGAAAGGGGGGGCGCCGCCCCCCCCCCCCCTGTCGGTGTCAAAACCGGCGGATCTCGGGTAGGGGGTCCCAAACTGTGCGTCTAAGGCTGATGGTAACAGGAGGCGGGGGACATAATGTTTACCCAGGTTCGGGCCCTCTCGATGGAGGTAATACCCTACTTCCTGCTTGATTGATCTTGATGATATGAGTATTACAAGAGCTGATCTACCACGAGATCATAGAGGCTAAACCCTAGAACCTAGCCTATGATTATGATTGTTGTTGTCCTACGGACTAAACCCTCTGGTTTATATACATACCGGAGGGGGCTAGGGTTACATAGAGTCAGTTACAGAGAAGGAAATCTACATATCTGAATTGCCAAACTTGCCTTCCACGCAAAGGAGAGTCCCACCCGGACACGGGATGAAGTCTTCAATCTTGTATCTTCATAGTCCAACAGTCCGGCAAAAGTACATAGTTCGGCTGTCCGAGGCCCCCCTAAACCAGGACTCCCTCAGTAGCCCCTGAACCAGGCTTCAATGACGATGAGTCCGGCGCATAGATTGTCTTCGGCATTGCAAGGAGGGTTCCTTCTCCGAATACTCCAAGGTTGATTTTGAACACACAAATCATGTCCGGCTCTGCAAAACAAATTCCACATACCACCGTAGAGAGCACAATATTCCACAAATCTAGTCTGCTGACAACTTTTCATAGCGTGACATCACGCCGCGGCCTGGTCATTATGTGAACCATTTTTCTCAACCTGCTACTGCACATATTGCGAGGCGGTTTTATTGGCATGTCTTGTCGAAGCAGAGATCGTGTCCCCTTATCATGGGATTCTCATCAATACGGGTGTGGGTAACCCAACCGTGCCATCAACGCGGCCCTTGGGGAATAACCAAGTTTATGGGGCAAGTGGGGAGGCGCACAGTTTCTACCGCCTTTATAAAGAGATAAGGATTCCCCTTTTTCACCCACGCCTTCTTCTTCCTCCGCTCATCCATTCTTGCTCGAGCTCTAGCGCTCAAGCTTTCACCTTCTCTGCAAAGCCATTCCAAACATGTCCGGAGCGGGAGGCAAGTGACGGAGGAGGACATTACGAAGCTTCGAGAAACCGGATATTTTTTCGCAAACATCGCGCACCGGCTCCCGGACAAAGGGCAGATCGTCCCCACCCCGAAACCCCAGGAGAGGGTAATGTTCCTTGCTCACTTCGTCCACGTACTGGGTTTCCCCCTCCACCCGTTTGTCCGCGGGTTGATGTTCTACTAGGGACAGGACTTCCATGATCTGGCCCCCAATTTCATCCTCAACATCTCGGCGTTTATCATCGTGTGTGAGGCCTTGCTCCGTATTACGGCTCACTTCGGCCTATGGCTGAAGACTTTCAATGTGAAACCGAAGGTAGTGGTCGGCCAGCAGGTGGAGTGTGGGGGCACCATGGTGGGCAAGATGCCCAATGTCACTTGGCCTAAAGGCTCCTTTGTGGAGACCATGAAGGGGTGGCAATCGAGGTGGTTCTACATCACTGAGCCGCGCGACACCAACTGGGCGGCGGCCCCCGAGTGTTGATCCGGCATCCCCACGCGGCTCACCTCCTAGAAAGAGAAGGGCTTAGCCTGGGGTTTGTCAGTGGAGCTGACCGGACTGCAGACCTGCGTATGATAAGCAAGAAAATCAAGCTTGTCAACATGGTCAAGGTCATGCTCCTCCGCCGGATCCTTCCGTGTCAAAGAAGGGCTTTCAATATGTGGGAGTTTGACCCGGCCGAACACCAGACATTGTGAGAGCTCTTCGACACGACACACGAAGACGTCTGGAAGGTGCTGTTCAAGGCCACCGAGGTACCTCCGCCCATAACCGAGGATCGCGGACTCAGCGCAAAGCGCCCCGCTAATCCAGTAAGTTTTTATATTTTGCAAGATGGGCCTTTTCCCAGCATGTTCGTGGGAGAAATCTAATCTTTCATGCCGATTTAACAGGACTGGGTAGCATTAGCAGATCGGATTGACTGACCGGCTCCACTACCCGAAGATCTAGCATCGCCTCTCTTAACGAAGATGCTGTTTCCGGCGTCCTATGAGGTGCCGGAGAAGAAGGCCAAGAATAAGGTCGTGCGGACCAGGAAAGGTCTTTGACGCAAGGTTGTATCGGACTCATCGTTCGAAGACACCAAGGCGCGCTCCTCCAATGAAAACAAGGAGGAGGAAGAGCAAATCCCTCCCCCAACCGAGGGGGAAAAGAAGAGAAAGGCCGCCCCGCATGGGGAGGCCGAAGCATCCAATAAGGGGAAGACCTTCCTTCTGGACAACTCCACTGCAGCCACCTACAGCGGCGAGGAGTGGTTACCTAGGGCCAAGCCCCTGGCTAAGTTGTAAGTATCCGAACACTATAATACTTCTGGTATGTTTCGATTTATTACTTCTTATCATGCCAAACATGCTCGTGCAGTCCGGCCAAAGCCCACATCGACGTATCCTCTTTGGATGGGTCTTTGGGCCAGTCAGCGATGAATAGTGATTCACTCCCGATAGCCTCCTCCCCCAAGCCCGCGGAGGACGCCGAGGTGTTGTCTTAGAGGATGCCGGACCAGGGGGAGACAGTTCTAGAGACGCCCCTGTTGGGGAACGTAGTAATTTCAAAAAAAAATCCTATGCACACGCAAGATCATGGTGATGCATAGCAACAAGAGGGGAGAGTGTGTCCACGCACCCTCGTAGACCGAAAGCGGAAGCGTTATGACAACGCGGTTGATGTAGTCGTACGTCTTCACAATCCGACCGATCTAAGTACCGAACGCACAGCACCTCCTAGTTCTGCACACGTTCAGCTCGATGTTCTCCCACGAACTCCGATCCAGCAGAGCTTTGCGGGAGAGTTCCGTCAACACGATGGCGTGATGATGGTGTTGATGAGGCTACCGACGCAGGGCTTTGCCTAAGCACCGCTACGATATTACCGAGGTGGAATATGGTGGAGGGGGGCACCGCACACGGCTAAGAGATCAATGATCAATTGTTGTTTCTAGAGGTGCCCCCTGCCCCCGTATATAAAGGAGCAAGGGGGGAGGCGGCCGGCCTAGGAGGAGGGCGCGCCAAGGGGGGAGGCCTACTCCCACCGGGAGTAGGACTCCTCCTTCCCTTGTCGGAGTAGGAGAGAATGAAAGGGGGGAGATGAAGAAGCAAAAGGGGGTTGCACCCTGTCAGTGTCAAAAACGGCGGATCTCAGGTAGGGGGTCCCGATCTGTGCGTCTTAGGCTGATGGTAACAGGAGGCAAGGGACACAATGTTTACACAGGTTTGGGCCCTCTCGATGGAGGTAAAACCGTACTTCCTGCTTGATTTATATTGATGATATGAGTAGTACAAGAGTTGATCTACCACGAGATTGTAGAGGCTAAACCCTAGAAGCTAGCCTATGATGATTATGATTGTGATCGTCCTTCTAAGGACCAACCTCTCCAGTTTATATAAGCACCGGAGAGGGATAGGGTTTACATGGAGTCGGTTACAAGGAAGGAAATATAATATCCGAATCGCCAAGCTTGTCTTCCACGCAAAGGAGAGCCCATCCAGACACGGGACAGAGTCTTTAGTCTTGTATCTTCATGTTCCCATAGTCCGGACAAAGTACATAGTCCGGCTGTCTGGATACCCCCTAATCTAAGACTCCCTCAGTAGCCCCTGAACCAGGCTTCAATGACGATGAGTCTGGCGCGCAGTCTTGTCTTCGGCATTGCAAGGCGGGTTCCTTCTCCGAATACTCCAAAGTAATTATTGAACACCTAAACCATGTCCGGATCTACAAAATGATCTACACATACCACCGTAGAGAGAATGATATTTCACAAATGTAATCTGCTGACAACTTTTTTAGACAATGTGACATGTCATTATGGTCGGGTCATTATTCGAACCGTTTTCCCACAACCAGCCATAGCGCATATTGCAAGGCGGTTTCCTTGACACGTCTTGTCAAAACAGAGATCATGTCCCCTTATCACGGGATTCTTATCAATACGGGTATGGGTAATCCCACCATGCCATCAATCGTGGTGCTTGGGAAGTAAGTGATTCTCAACGGGCAAGTGGGGAGGCATACCGCTTTCGTCGCCTTTATAAAGGGATAAGGGCTCCCCATTTTCACCTACGCCTTCCTCCTCCTTTGCTCATCCTTGCCTCCTCGAGCTCCAGCGCCCTAGTCCAAGCCTTCTCCGCACAGCTAAACATGTCCGGAGCAGGAGGCAAGTGGGTGGCTTCCACCGTGAAGGAGAATCATATCGTGAATCTTCGGGCAGCCGGATACTTGGCCGCAGACATAGCGCACCGGCTACTGGACGACAGGCAGGTCATTCCAACCCCGGAACCCCACGAGAGGGTCGTGTTTCTCGCCCACTTCATCCATGGACTGGGGTTTCCACTTCATCCCTTCGTCCGCAGGCTCATGTTCTATTACGGGCAAGATTTCCATCATCTAGCCCCAAATTTCGTCCTCAACATCTAGCGTTTATCGTCGTGTGCGAGGCCTTCCTCCGCATCAAGCCTCACTTTGGCTTGTGGCTACAAATTTTCTACGTGAAGCTGAAGATCATGAGTGGCCAGCAAGCGGAGTGCAGAGGGGCCATGGTGGGCAAGATGCCCAATGTCACCTAGCTTGACGGCTCCTTCACGGAGACCGTGAAAGTATGGCAATCGGGGTGGTTCTACATCACCGCGCCACGCGACGCCAGCTGGGCGGCGGCCCTCGAATTCCGATCCGGAACCCCCATGCGGCTCACCTCTTGGGAAAGGAAGGGCCTGGCCTGGGGCGAACCTGCAGAGCTAACCGGACTCCAGAACTGCATCAAGAATATGAAGGACAAGAGCATCAAACTTGTCAACGTGGTCCAGGTCATGCTTGTCTGTCGGATTCTTCTGTGCCAAAGACGGGTATTTAATCTGTGGGAGTTCGTCCCGGCCGAACACCAGACGCTTCGGAAGCTCTATGGCATGACGCTCAAAGACGCATGTAAGGCGCTGTTCAAGGCCTCCGAAGTACCTCCTCCCACATCCGAGGACCATGGACATCATGAAGCCCCCCCCCCCCCGCCCCGTCAGGTGAGTTTTCTGACTACCTCCGGATTCAGTTTTTCCCAATATATTCATGGGGGGGTCTTAAGTCATTGTGCATATTTGACCAGGATTATGTGGAGACAGCGGAGCGGATTGACTATCCGGCTCCGCTACCAGAAGGTCCAGCCGACGCTCTCCTCACGGAGATGCTAGTCCTGGCGCCCTACAAGGCGCCGTAAAAGGAGGTTCCGGGGACCAGGAAGGGTCTCCGGCGTAAGGTCGTACCGGACGCCTCGTGTGAAGACGATGAGGCACACTCCTCCCCCGAAGGGGAGGAAGAAGAAGAAAGGGCCGCCCAATCCGGAGAGGATGGGGGGCCTAAGGAGGCGGACCAGGGGGCCAGGAAAGGCCCCCGGCGCAAGGCCGTCATACCCTCGTCGTCCGAAGACGATGAGGCAGATTCCTCCCGCGGAGGCGGGGGGAAACACGAAGAAATTCTGCCTCCCCACACTGGGGGAGAAGAAGAGGAAAGCCACCCCGGAGGGCGAGGCTGGGACATCCAAGAAGGGAAAGGCATCCCTTCCGGACTACTCCACCACGGCCGCCTATAGCGAGGAGGGGTGGCTGCCCAGGGGGAAGCCCCTAGCACGATCATAAGTATCCGCACTCTATTGTACTTTAGTGCGACTTTGCTTCATAGTCTTGTTATAACGCCGAACATATATACAGTTCGGCCAGGGTCCATCCCGAGGTATCGTCTTTGGATGGGTCCTTGAGTGATTCAGCGATGAACTCGCTCCCGACAGCCACTACTCCTCGGCCTGCGGATGACACGGATGTGTTGTCCCAAAGGCTCCCGGAGTAGGGGGAGGTGACTCTGGAGACGCCCCAAGGCAGAATTCCAGACGCCGGGCACACGGGGTACAGGATCCCCGTGGATCGTGCCGATGAGAGCCGCAACAAGCCGGGCTCTCAGCCGGATACTGTGCTAGAACCTTCGATGGTTCCGGATTCGGGCAGGCGGCCCCTCTCTAGAGAGGGCGAGCCATCTGTGCCGATGACTTCCGTTACGCCAGAGGCACCGGATAGTCTTCTAGAAGCACTTCGCGGCGCTTCCATGGATGAAGAGCACCGTACTCTTATGAGTGTGGTGATTCAGAAGGTTCTGTCTGCCAAGAGCGGACTAACCGAAGCCTCCACCAGCCTCCTGACGAGCTTTGAGGTAAGTAATAAAAATGTGTGAAATTACCACCCGATAGGTAGTAGCCCCTGATACTCTATTTGGTGTTCGGAAAGAAAAGCCAAACGGAGGGTCAATTATAATCTGCAGGAGATTAATAGTAGGTGTGCCTGTTGATAAGCAGGCAGTGCTGCTTGCCGCTGCTGTACAAACGGCCGAGGTCGCCGGACTCAAACGGGACCTAGAGCAGATGCAGGGGGCTTGGCCTCACGAAGAGGCAGCTCGAAGAGAGCAAAGGTATGTTCTTCCCCGTTCTCATATAATAAAGGATAGACAAAATTGGTTATTCTAATGACAAAGCGTTGTGACTTTGTAATAGGGGCCACCACCGAAGTAGCGTCTCTAAAGAAGGTGTTGTCCGAGGCCGAAGACAAGGCGGCCTTGGAGCGCAAGGAGCGCGAGAAGCGGGATGCTAGAGTGGGCGAGGTACAGCAAGAGCTCCAGGAGCTCGGCAAGAAGTTCGAGTCCTTGGAGCATGATCTTAAGTTTAAAGAGACTGAGCTTGCAAAGGCCCTTGCGAGTGTGAAAGATGCCAAGGCCGAAGCCGAAAAGGCACAGCAGGAAATCTAGGCGGCCAAGAAGATAGTGGCGGGTAAGACATCTTTATGCAAAGCAAGCATCTGGAGGAGGCGTTTCTTTTACTTACCCGAATTTGGAGCTCTCCAGGGGCATTCGCAGATCTGCCACGCAGCGTATCAGATGCCGCGAAGTTCTACCGTGCCGAGGAGGGGAGCGCAACGGAGAAGTTGTTCTGGTCCCAGTATGCTGGGGCCGGACACCCAACGCCTCTGAGTGACCAACTGAAGCAGTTGGTTGAACTCCACAGGGCGGCCGAAGTGGCTATGAAAGATTTCATAGTCCGGATGTGGCCTGGTGAGCCCCTGCCCACTAGCTACTTCGGCCTTATCAAGCGGATGGTAAATGCCTGTCCGCGGCTTGAAGTGATCAAGTGATCCATTTGCATTGAGGGTGCCCGCCGGGCCTTTGCCCGTGCGAAGGTGCATTGGGGCAAGCTGGATGCGGAGAAGCTGGTGAAGGATGGGCCGCTGGAGGGCAAGGCGCATGGCTATCCCGAGAAATATTACGATGGCGTTATGAAGGGGGCTCGTCTTGTGGCCGATGAATGTACCAAGGACACGATCCTTGAGTAAATGTACTTCAGTCGTTGTTGTAATATAAAGACGAAGTTACTTGCGCTATGTAGCACTTTTTGATTCAAAATATTACCTTATGTGCGGTTGTTTATAGAATTCTGAAAGTAGGCCAGTCGTCGGCTTCCGCCCCCACGTAACTAGTACCGGGGTTATCCTGGAAATACCCGGAGACTCTTTATCCAAATGTTTGGTCCCTTAAGGAGGTATCCGGCGCAGCGAACAAGGCAATTAGACTATGCGGCTTTATAACTTTCACTTAGCCATAGAAGTCTACAATTTTAAATTTCGGCGAAGCCCCTAGAATTCGGAAGGCCGAATTGGGGCGCTATATACGCCTAAATCGGACGACGCTGATTCCTCGCCTAAAGCAGAAAAAATCTTTAGGGATTTTTAAGACCTCTCGAACAGCGACCAGCTCTCGCCACATCATGCCGGTCAGTTTTCGGCTTTCTCTACTGAGGTGTTCGTCCGGAAGAACCGGGACACAATCGCAGTAGTTCTCCCTGCGCTACCTTAGCCGATAGAACGGAACGTAAGGTACCAAAACAAGGGAGCCGGGCAAACCCAACTATTGACCCAAGACATGATTCGGAGCTGATGCATGTAGTGCTATAAGTTCGGGGTGCTGCACTGTTTAAAGTGTTTGGACTTGTCTTGTCATACTATGGGGTGCCACAAGAAGCCCCTGGCAAGCTGAACGTACCAATGTGTACGGATTCAATATTAAATGAGCATTTATAAGAAAAATGCGCAAATAGGAATAATAAGCTGACGCTATATATTATCTCCCATTGATGAATAATACGTTTAAGCGTATGTTTACAATGAGTGTATTTAAGTAGAAGGAAATAGGACTATTTAACATGTCCTATCCAAGGTCAGGCTGTGTGTAGGTATATAAAATAGGTATAACGATCGTGAACAGATTCCACCTGGGTATTTCCTTTGTGCGCCAAGCCTGTTGCCTCCTTGGTTTTCTCTCATGTGTGAGTCCGTTAATCTGGCTCTTCTGAAGAGGCTGCCCGAAAGCAGTGTCTTGAAAGGTAAAAAGGGGGGTTACTAAAGTATGTTGCGGTTGTACCGCACTGTTGACTGAGTCACTGTTGCGCCTCCGCCCATGCCCATGGTATTTTCAGTGCGTAGTTGTGTACGCGCGGCACGAATGCTCCTATGATGGGGCTTGAGGGGAGGCCGGACTGCGAGTCACGCTCTTGGCGTGCCTGGCGATCCTGTTGTGGGGTACTCCATACTCGCTTGACGGTTTTCGGGGCTGTTGTCACCGGATTGGTTGTTTGCCGGAGAAGGCTGCATTGTACTTCTGCTGCGAGGCCTGCAGTGTGCTCTTCTCTACGGAGAGAGCGGTCCATGTTTCCGTTGACTGTTATGACCCCTTGAGGTCCTGGCATCTTGAGCTTGAGGTATGCATAGTGTGGTATCGCATTGAATCGAGCAAATGCGGTTCGTCCCACCACTGTGTGGTAGCCACTGCGGAAAGGGACGATATCAAAGATTAACTCCTTGCTTCGGAAGTTATCCGGGGATCCGAAGACCACTTCCAGTGTTATGGAGCCCGTACAATGGGCCTCCACTCCTGGAATTACACCTTTGAAGGTGGTTTTTGTGGGCTTGATCCTTGAAGGGTCGATGCCCATTTTGCACGCTGTGTCCTGATAAAGCAGGTTCAGGCTGATGCCGCCATCCATAAGGACTCGCGTGAGGTGGAATCCGTCGATGATTGGGTCTAGGACCAATGCGGCTGAACCGCCATGACAGATGCTGGTAGGGTGATCCCTACGATCAAAGGTGATCGGACAGGCTGACCATGGGTTGAATTTTGGGGCGACTGGCTCCATCGCATAGACGTACCATAGCGCTCGCTTCCGTTCCCGTTTGGGAATGTGAGTGGCGTAGATCATGTCGACCGTTTTTACCTGAGGGGGAAACTTCTTCTGTCCCCCTGTGTTCGGACGCCTGGGTTCCTCGTCATCGTCGCTATGCAGCCCCTTGTCCTTGTTTTCGGCGTTTATTCTACCGGCCCGTTTGAACACCAAGCAGTCTCAATTAGTGTGGTTTGCTGGCTTCTCCGGGGTGCCATGAATATGGCATGAGCGTTCCAGTATGCGGTCCAGACTGGACGGTCCCTGATTGTTTCGTTTGAATGGCTTTTTCCGCTGACCGGATTTGGATCCGCTGAATCCGGCGTTGACTGTCGTGTCTTCAGCATTGTCGCCATTGGTCCGTCGCTTATGTCTTTTGCGCCTTGGCTTGCCATTGTTGTCGCGGACATCCGAGGTGCCGGAATGTGGCGTGTTGCTACTGCGAGCCAACCAGCTGTCCTCGCCCACACAAAAGCGGGTCATTAGTGTCGTGAGTGCTACCTTGGACTTGGGTTTTTCCTGGCCGAGGTGTCGGGCGAGCCACTCGTCACGGATATTATGCTTAAAGGCCGCTAGGGCTTCGGCGTCCGGACGGTTGACTATTTGGTTCTTTTTAGTTAGGAACCGAGTCCAGAATTTCCTGGCTGACTCTCCGGGCTGTTGAGTAATGTGGCTCAAATCATGGGTGTCTGGTGGTCGCACGTATGTGCCCTGGAAGTTGTCGAGAAACGCGTGTTCTAGGTTTTCCCAACTGCCAATGGAATTTGTGGGCAGGCTGTTTAGCCAGTGCCGGGCGGGTCCTTTGAGCTTAAGAGGAAGATACTTGATGGCATGTAGATCATCTCCGCGGGCCATGTGAATATGGAGGAGGAAATCTTCGATCCATACTGCGGGGTCTGTTGTGCCATCGTATGATTCAATGTTGACGGGTTTAAACACTTCTAGGAATTTGTGATCCATCACTTCGTCAGTGAAGCAAAGGGGGTGTGCGGCGCCTCTGTGCCGGGCTATGTGGCTACGCAGTTCGAATGGGTCTGGGTGGTTGTATTCAGCCCGGCCAGACTTGTTGATAGTGTATCCGGCGTGACGGTCATCGTCGCGTGTTGGGGCGCACCCCCGCGATCCATAGATCGATCTTGGATGTCCTGCTTTGTTTTCCAGTATATCTTGCAGGTCTTGCCTATTGCCCCGGGCCATAGTGTATTGGCGTTGGGGTGCAGGCTGGTATTCAGGCTGATATGTCGTTTTATACCGGCCACGAGGTGGCCAGTCAGCCGTGTGGTGCTAGAGTCCATATTCCTCAGCTTCCAGGACTTCAATCCATCTGTCTGTGAGCAGGTGTTGATCAACTTGGAGCTGCTGCTGCTTCTTTTTCAGGCTCCTCGCGGTGGCCATGAGCCAGCGCTTGAAGCGCTCCTGCTCCACGGGGTCCTCAGGTACGCCGAACTCGTCGTCGCCGAGGCTAATCTCGTCTTTGGAGGGGGGCATATAGTTGTCCTCCGGATATCCGTTCGTCGCCTGTTCGTCTGTTCTGACCTGCCCGTCTTCCTGCTCGGCCTGCTCGAAGGCGGGCTGATCAGGGTTGTACTCATATTCGGCACCATCCGGATTGTTTTCTTCTCCTGTGCCGGTAGAGCTATGGCGGGGCTTGGAGAGGCGCTGACGACGCCCATGCTTTTCTTTATTCCCCGAGGGGTTATACTCCGTTGCCTCATCGCCATTGGTTTCTTTCGGGGTGTCAACCATATATATATCATATGAGGAGGTGGCTGTCCACCGCCCTGTGAGCGGTGGTTCCTGTTCTTCTCCTGCATCGTCGTCCATACCATCCATGTCTGCAGAGTCCAAGTCAAGCACGTCGGTTAAATCATCGACCGTGGCAATGAAGTGAGTGGTGGGTGGGCAATGAATTCCTTTGTCGCCTGCTTCCCACTCAAGGCGGATATAGTTCGGCCAAGAGTCTCCTGACAAAGAGAGAGACTTTAACGAGCTCAATACGTCGCCAAAGGGTGAGTGCTGGAAGATATCCGCAGAAGTGAACTCCATTACAGGAGCCCAGCCAGGTTTGGTGGGCTCAGGAGTGCGCGGACTGGAACCTGCAACCGGATACGAGTCCGGGGGTCCGGTGTCATAGGCTTCTTTGGGGGTGAGGCCTGTGTTCGGCTCTATCGCCGATGGGTGTGCGGCTTGTGGGGTGTGGTCCATCCACCCGTCCCCAAGCGGCGCAATCTGCTCTAGATTTAGGTCCGGGCCTCCTGCAGGGGCGATATCCTGAGCATTATCCGATAGCAGGTCTAAGCCATGCTCATCGTGACTGTCCGGCGCTCCTGGCGCAGGCCCGAACCCATCGAAGATCAAGTCTCCGCGGATATCGGCCGTGTAGTTCAGGTTTTCGAACCTGACCTAGTGGCCAGGGGCGTAGCTATCGATCTGCTCCAGATGGCCAAGCGAATTGGCCCGCAGTGCAAAGCCGCCGAACACGAAGATCTGTCAGGGGTGAAAAGTCTCACCCTGGACCGCATTGTTGTTGATGATTGAAGGAGCCATCAGACCTTGCAGCAACGACACAGAGGAACTCTCAATGAAAGCACAAATGTCAGTGTCAAAACCGGCGGATCTCTGGTAGGGGCTCCCGATCTGTGCATCTTAGGCTGATGGTAATAGGAGGCAAGGGACACAATGTTTACCTAGGTTCGGGCCCTCTCGATGGAGGTAAAAGCCTACTTCCTACTTGATTGATATTGATGATATGAGTAGTACAAGAGTTGATCTACCACGAGATCGTAGAGGCTAAACCCTAGAAGCTAGCCTATGATGATTATGATTGTGATCGTCCTTCTAAGGACCAACCTCTCCGGTTTATATAGGCACCGAAGAGGGTTAGGGTTTACATCGAGTCAGTTACAAGGAAGGAAATATAATATCCGAATCGCCAAGCTTGTCTTCCACGCAAATGAGAGTCCCATCCGGACACGAGATAGAGTCTTGAGTCTTGTATCTTCACTCTCCCATAGTCCGGACAAAGTACATAGTCCGGCTGTCCGGATACCCTCTAATCCAGGACTCCCTCACACCCCTTGTCCAATTCGGATCAGGGGGGTGCGCGCCTCCTTCCTTTTGGCCTCTCTCCTCTATTCCCGTATGGCCCAATAAGGCCCATATACTCCCTGGCGAATTAAAGTAACTCTCCGGTACTCCGATAAATACCCAAATCACTCGGAACCTTTCCAATGTCCAAATATAGTCGTCCAATATATCGAACTTTACGTCTTGACCATTTCGAGACTCCTCGTCATGTCCCCGATCTCATCCGGGACTCCGAACTCCTTCGGTACATCAAAACACATAAACTCATAATACTGATCGTCACCGAACGTTAAGCGTGCGGACCCTACGGATTCGACAACTATGTAGACATGACCGAGACTCGTCTTTGGTCAATAACCAATAGCGGAACCTGGATGCTCATATTGGCTCCCACATATTCTACGAAGATCTTTATCGTTCAAACCGCAAAACAACATACATTGTTCCCTTTGTCATCAGTATGTTATTTGCCCGAGATTCGATCGTCGGTATCTCAATACCTAGTTCAATCTCGTTATCGGCAAGTCTCTTTACTCGTTCCGTAATGCATCATCCCGCAACTAACTCATTAGACACATTGCTTGCAAGGCTTATAGTGATGTGCATTACCGAGAGGGCCCAGAGATACCTCTCTGACAATCGGAGTGACAAATCCTAATCTCGAAATACGCCAACCCAACAAGTACCTTCGGAGACACCTGTAGAGTACCTTTATAATCACCCAGTTATGTTGTGACATTTGGTAGCACACAAAGTGTTCCTCCGGTAAACGGGAGTTGCATAATGTCATAGTCATAGGAACATGTATAAGTCATCAAGAAAGCAATAGCAACATACTAAACGATCAAGTGCTAAGCTAACGGAATGGGTCAAGTCAATCACATCATTCTCCTAATGATGTGATCCCGTTAATCAAATGACAACTCATGTCTATGGCTAGGAAACATAACCATCTTTGATCGACGAGCTCATGAAGTAGAGGCATACTAGTGACACTCTGTTTGTCTATGTATTCACACATGTATCATGTTTCCGGTTAATACAATTCTAGCATGAATAATAAACATTTATCATGATATAAGGAAATAAATAATAACTTTATTATTGCCTCTAGGGCATATTTTCTTCAGTCTCTCACTTGCACTAGAGTCAATAATCTAGTTCACATCGCCATGTGATTTAACATCAATAGTTCACATTTTTATGTGGTTAACTCCCATAGTTCACATCGGTATGTGACCAACACCCAAAGGGTTTACTAGAGTCAGTAATCTAGTTCACATCGCTATGTGATTAACACCCAAAGAGTACTAAGGTGTGATCATGTTTTGCTTGTGAGATAATTTTAGTCAACGGGTCTGTCACATTCAGATCCGTAAGTATTTTGCAAATTCTATATCTACAATGCTCTGCATGGAGCTACTCTAGCTAATAGCTCCCTCTTTCAATATGTATCCACATTGAGACTTAGAGTCATCTGGATGAGTGTCAAAAACTTGCATCGATGTAACCTTATGACGAACCTTTTGTCACCTCCATAATTGAGAAACATATCCTTATTCCACTAAGGATAATTTTGACCGCTGTCCAGTGATCTACTCCTAGATCACTATTGTACTCCCTTGCCAATCTTAGTGGTAGGGTAAACAATAGATCTGGTACACAGCATGGCATACTTTGTAGAACCTATTGCTGAGGCATAGGGAATGACTTCCATTCTCTTTCCATCTTGTGCCGTGGTCGGGCTTTGAGTCTTACTCAATTTCACACCTTGTAACAAAGGCAAGAACTATTTATTTGACTGTTTCATTTCGAAGCGCTTCAAAATCTTGCCAAGGTATGTACTCATTGAAAAAACTTATCAAGCGTCTTGATCTATCTCTATAGATCTTGATGCTCAATATGTGAGTAGCTTCACTGAGGTCTTTTTTTGAAAAACTCCTTTCGAACACTCCTTTATGCTTTCCAGAAAAATTCTACATTATTTCCGATCAACAATATGTCATTCACATATACTTATAAGAAATGTTGTAGTGCTCCCACTCACTTTCTTGTAAATACAGGCTTCACCGCAAGTCTGTATAAAACTATATGCTTTGATCAACCTATCAAAGCATATATTCCAACTCCGAGATGCTTGCACCAGTCCATAGATGGATCGCTGGAGCTTGCACATTTTGTTAGAGCCTTTACGATCGACAAAACCTTCTGGTTGCATCATATACAACTCTTCTTTAAGAAATCCATTAAGGAATGTAGTTTTGACATCCATTTGCCAGATTCCATAAAATGTGGCAATTTGCTAACATGATTCGAACAGACTTAAGCATCGCTACGAGTGAGAAAATCTCATCGTAGTCAACACCTTGAACTTTGTCAAAAACCTTTTTTGACAAGTCTAGCTTTGTAGATAGTAACACTACTATCAGTGTCCGTCTTCCTCTTGAAGATCCATTTATTTTCTATGGCTTGACGATCATCGGGCAAGACAATCAAAGTCCACACTTTGTTCTCATACATGGACCTCATCTCAGATTTCATGGCCTCAAGCCATTTCGCGGAATCGGGGCTCATCATCGCTTCCTCATAGTTCATAGGTTCGTCATGGTCAAGTAACATGACCTTCAGAAAAGAATTACCGTACCACTCTGGTGCGGACCTCACCCTGGTTGACCTGCAAGGTTCGGTAGTAACTTGATCTAAAGTTACATGATCATCATCATTAGCTTCCTCACTAATTGGTGTATGAGTCACAGGAACAGATTTCGGTGATGAACTACTTCCCAATAAGGGAGCAGGTAGAGTTACCTCATCAAGTTCTACTTTCCTCCCACTCACTTCCTTCGAGAGAAACTCCTTCTCTAGAAAGGATCCATTCTTAGCAACGAATGTCTTGCCTTCAGATCTGTGATAGAAGGTGTACCCAACAGTCTCCTTTGGGTATCCTATGAAGACACATTTTTCCGATTTGGGTTTGAGCTTATCAGGTTGAAACTTTTTCACATAAGCATTCCAGCCCCAAACTTTAATAAACGATAACTTTGGTTTCTTGCCAAACCACAGTTCATATGGTGTCATCTCAACGGATTTAGATGGTGCCCTATTTAACGTGAATCCAGCTGTCTCTAATGCATAACCCCAAAATGATAGTGGTAAATCGGTAAATGACATCATAGATTGCACTATGTCCAATAAAGTACAGTTATGACGTTCGGACACACCATTAAGCTGTGGTGTTCCAGGTGGCATGAGTTTGTGAAACTATTCCACATTGTTTTAATTGAAGACCAAACTCGTAACTCAAATATTCTCCTCCACGATCAGATCGTAGAAACTTTATTTTCTTGTTACGATGATTTTTCACTTCACTCTAAAACTCTTTGAACTTTTCAAGTGTTTCAGACTTGTGTTTCATTAAGTAGATATACTCATATCTGCTTAAATCATCTGTGAAGGTCAGAAAACAATGATGCCCATCGCGAGCCTTAACACTCATCGGATCGCATACATCAGTATGTATAATTTCCAATAAGTCAGTTGCTCGCTCCATTGTTCCGGAGAACAGAGTCTTAGTCATCTTGCCCATAACGCATGGTTCGCAAGCATCAAGTGATTCATAATCAAGTGATTCCAAAATCCCATCAACATGGAGTTTCTTTATGCGCTTTACACCAATATGACCTAAATGGCAGTGCCACAAATAAGTTGCAATATCATTATTAACTTTGCATCTTTTGTCTTCAATATTATGAATATGTGTATCACTACGATCGAGATCCAACAAACCATTTTCATTGGGTGTATGACCATAGAAGGTTTTATTCATGTAAACAGAACAACAATTATTCTCTAATTTAAATGAATAACCGTATTGCAATAAACATGATCAAATCATATTTATGCTCAACACAAACACCAAATAACATTTATTTAGGCTCACCACTAATCCCGAAAGTATAGGGAGTGTGCAATGATGATCATATCAATCTTGTTACTACTTCCAACACACATCGTCACTTCACCCTTAACTAGTCTATGTTCATTCTGCAACTCCCATTTCGAGTTACTAATCTTTTAGCAACTAAACCAGTACCAAATACCGAGAGGTTGCTATAAACACTAGTAAAATACACATCAATAACATGTATATCAAATATACCTTTGTTCACTTTGCCATCCTTCTTATCCGCCAAGTATCTAGGGCAGTTCCACTTCTAGTGGCCGGTCCCTTTGCAGTAGAAGCACTTAGTCTCAGGCTTAGGTCCAGACTTGGGCTTCTTCACTTGAGCAGCAACTTGCTTCTCGTTCTTTTTGAAGTTCCCTTTCTTCCCTTTGCCCTTTTCTTGAAACTAGTGGTCTTGTCAACCATCAACACTTGATGTTTTTCTTGATTTCTACCTTCGCCGATTTTAGCATCGCGAAGAGCTTGGGAATTGCTTTTGTCATCTGTTGCATATTATAGTTCATCAGGAAGTTCTACTAACTTGGTGATGGTGACTAGAGAATTCTGTCAATCACTATCTTATCTGGAAGATTAACTTCCACTTGATTCAAGCGATTGTAGTACCCAGACAATCTAAGCACATGCTCACTAGTTGAGCAATTCTCCTCCATCTTTTAGCTATAGAACTTGTTGGAGACTTCATATCTCTCAACTCTGGTATTTGCTTGAAATATTAACTTCAACTCTTGGAACATCTCATATGGTCCATGACGTTCAAAACATCTTTGAAGTCCCGATTCTAAGCCATTAAGCATGGTGCACTAAACTATCAAGTAGTCATCATATTTGAGCTAGCCAAACGTTCATAGCGTCTGCTTCTGCTCCTACAATAGGTCTGTCACCTAGCGGTGCATCAAGGACATAATTCTTCTGTGCAGCAATGAGGATAATCCTCAGATCACAGATCCAATCCGCATCATTTCTACTAACATCTTTCAACATAGTTTTTCTCTAGGAACATATCAAAATAAACATAGGGAAGCAACAACGCGAGCTATTGATCTACAACATATTTTGCAAAATACTATCAGGACTAAGTTCATGATAATTAAAGTTCAATTAATCATATTACTTAGAACTCCCACTTAGATAGACATCCCTCTAATCATCTAAGTGATTGCGTGATCCAAATCAACTAAACCATATCCGATCATCACGTGAGATGGAGTAGTTTTCAATAGTGAACATCACTATGTTGATCATATCTACTATATGATTCACGCTCGACCTTTCGGTCTCAGTGTTTTGAGGCCATATCTGTATATGCTAGGCTCGTCAAGTTTAACCTGAATATTCCGCGTGTGCAACTGTTTGCACCCGTTGTATTTGAATGTAGAGCCTATCACACCCGATCATCATGTGGTGTCTCAGAACGAAGAACTTTCGCACAATGCATACTCAGGGAGAACACTTATACCTTGAAATTTAGTGAAGATCATCTTATAATGCTACAGTCAATCAAAGCAAAATAAGATGCATAAAGGATAAACATCAAATGCAATAAATATAAGTGATATGATATGGCCATCATCATCTTGTGCTTGTGATCTCCATCTCCGAAGCACCGTCATGGTCACCATCGTCACCGGCGTGACACCTTGATCTCCATCGTAGCATCGTTGTCGCCTCGCCACCTATTGCTTCTACGACTATCGCTACCGCTTAGTGGTAAAGTAAAGCAATTACAGGGCGATTGCATTGCATACAATAAAGCGACAACCATATGGCTCCTGCCAGTTGCCGATAACTCGGTTACAAAACATGATCATCTCATACAATAAAATATAGCATCACGTCTTGACCATATCACATCATAACATGCCCTGCAAAAACAAGTTAGACGTCCTCTACTTTGTTGTTGCAAGTTTTGCGTGGCTGCTACGGGCTGAGCAAGAACCGTTCTTACCTACGCATCAAAACCACAACGATATTTCGTCAAGTTAGTGTTGTTTTAACCTTCTCAAGGACCGGGCGTAGCCACACTCGGTTCAACTAAATTTGGAGAAACTAACACCCGCCAGCCACCTATGTGCAAAGCACGTCGGTAGAACCAGTCTCGCGTAAGCGTACGCGTAATGTTGGTCCGGACCGCTTCATCCAACAATATCGCTGAACCAAAGTTTGACATGCTAGTAAGCAGTATGACTTGTATCGCCCACAACTCACTTGTATTCTACTCGTGCATATAACATCAAGGCATAAAACCAGGCTCAGATACCACTGTTGGCGAACGTAATAGTTTCAAAAAAATTCCTACGCACACGCAAGATCATGGTGGTGCATAGCAACGAGAGGGGAGAGTGTGTCCACGTACCCTCGTAGACCCAAAGCGGAAGCGTTATGACAACGCGGTTGATGTAGTCGTACGTCTTCATGATCCGACCGATCCAAGTACCGAACGCACGACACCTCCGAGTTCTGCACACGTTCAGCTCGATGACGTCCCACGAACTCCGATCCAGCAGAGCTTTGGGGGAGAGTTCTGTCAACACGACGACGTGATGACGGTGTTGATGATGCTACCGATGCAGGGCTTTGCCTAAGCACCGCTACGATATTACCGAGGTGGAATATGGTGGAGGGGGGCACCACACACAGCTAAGAGATCAATGATCAATTGTTGTTTCTAGAGGTGCCCCCCTGCCCCCGTATATAAAGGAGCAGGGGGGAGGCGGCCGGCCTAGGAGGAGGGGGCGCCAAGGGGGGAGTCCTACTCCCACCGGGAGTGGGACTCCTCCTTCCCTTGTTGGAGTAGGAGAGAAGGAAAGAGGGAGAGAGGAAGAAGGAAAAGGGGGCTGCACCCCTTGTCCAATTTGGACCGGAGGGGGGGCACGCGCCTCCTTCCTTTCGGCCTCTCTCCTCTATTCCCGTATGGCCCAATAAGGCCCATATACTCCCCGGCGAATTCCCGTAACTCTCCGGTACTCCGATAAATACCCGAATCACTCGGAACCTTTCCGGTGTCTGAATATAGTCGTCCAATATATCGATCTTTACATCTCGACCATTTCGAGACTCCTCCTAATGTCCCTGATCTCATCCGGGACTCTAAACTCCTTTGGTACATCAAAACACATATACTCATAATACCGATCGTCACCGAACGTTAAGCGTGCGGACCCTACGGGTTCGAGAACTATGTAGACATGACCGAGACTCGTCTCCGGTCAATAACCAATAGCAGAACCTGGATGCTCATATTGGCTCCCACATATTCTATGAAGATCTTTATCGGTCAAACCGCATAACGACATACTATGTTCCCTTTGTCATCGGTATGTTATTTGCCCGAGATTCGATCGTCGGTATCTCAATACCTAGTTCAATCTTGTTACCGGCAAGTCTCTTTACTCGTTCCGTAATGCATCATCCCGCAACTAACTCATTAGTCACATTGCTTGCAAGGCTTATAGTGATGTGCATTACCGGGAGGGCCCAGAGATACCTCTTGGACAATCAGAGTGACAAATCCTAATCTCGAAATACGCCAACCCAACAAGTACCTTCAGAGACACCTGTAGAGTACCTTTATAATTACCCAGTTACATTGTGACGTTTGGTATCATACAAAGTGTTCCTGTGGTAAACGGGAGTTGCATAATCTCATAGTCATAGGAACATGTATAAGTCATGAAGAAAGCAATAGCAACATACTAAACGATCAAGTGCTAAGCTAACGGAATGGGTCAAGTCAATCACATAATTCTCCTAATGATGTGATCCCGTTAATCAAATGACAACTCATGTCTATGGCTAGGAAACATAACCATCTTTGATCAACGATCTAGTCAAGTAGAGGCATACTAGTGACATTCTGTTTGTCTATGTATTCACGCATGTATCATGTTTCCGGTTAATACAATTCTAGCATGAATAATAAACATTTATCATGATATAAGGAAAAATAATAACTTTATTATTGCCTCTAGGGCATATTTCCTTCAGCCCCAAGGCGAAATCCCAGACGTCAGGCACATGGGAGGGAAGACCCTCATGGATTCTGATGACGGGGGCCGCAGCAGGTTTGGCCCCCAGCCGGATACTGCTCTGGAACCCCCAGTGGTTCCGGATACAGGCAGGCAGCCCCTCCCTAAGGGGGGCGAGCCACCCGTGCCGATGACCTCTGTCCATCCGGAGGCATCGGACAACTTGCTGGAAGCGCTTGGAGGCGCTTCCATTGATGAAGAACACCGTGCTCTTATGAGTGTGGTGATTGAGAAGGTCCGGTCCGCCAAAAGCGGATTGATCGAAGCCTGCACCAGCCTCCTAATAGGCTTTGAGGTAAGTAATCAAATTATGAGAAAATATCACAATATAGATAGTAGCCCCTGATGCTTTGTTTGGCGTTCGGAAAGAAAGGCCGAACAGAGGATCAAATAACATCCGCGGGAGTCTAACAGCAAATGTCCATGTGAATAAGCAGGCATCACTGCTAGCCACTGCCGCTCGTACTGCGGAGGTCTCTGGACTGAAGCAGGACCCGGAGCGGACCGAGGGGGAGCTCGGCCTCGTGAAGAGGCAGCTCGAGGACAACAAAGGTACATTATACCCCGTCTGTATATTGATAAAGAAAAATGGTTTTAGCTTATGGAGGCGTCATGAACTTTAATAGGGGCCACGACCGAAGTGGCAACCTTTAAGAAGGCATTGACCGAGCCCTCCAAGAGATTGAGGCGGCCAAGAAGATAGTGGCGGGTAAGGCAGTCATTATACAAAGCAAGCATGTGAAGGAGACTTTCCTTTTACTTACCCAAATTTGGAGCTCTCCAGGAGCATTTGCAGTTCTGCCGCGCAACATATTGGATGCCGTGGAGTTCTACCGGGCCGAGGAAGGGTGCTTGATGGAGGATTTCATCTGGTCTCAGTACATTGGGACCGAACACCCGATGCCCTTGAGCGACCAACTAAAGCAATTGGTCGAACTTCACAAGGCTGCCAAATTGGCCATGAAGGACCTCATAGTCCGGCTATGGCCTGCCGAGCCCCTGCCCAGCAGCTACTTCGGCCTTGTAAAGCGGCTGGTGACTGCCTGTCTGCGACTTGAAGTCATAAAGCGGTCAGTTTGCATTGAAGGTGCGCGCATGGCCTTCGCCCGCGCGAAAGTGCACTGGGCGAAGATGGATACCGAGAAGCTGATGACCGAAGGGCCGCCGGAGGGCAAGGAGCATCGCCACCCTGAAAAGTATTATGATAGTGTCTTGAAGGGCTCCCGCCTTGTGGTGGAGCAATGTGCGAAGGATGTAATCTTTGAATGAATACATTCATTTTATCCTGTAATATGAAACAAGTTCTTTTGCGCAATATAACGCTTGCTGATTTAAAATTTTCCCTTCTGTGTGGCCGTTTATAAAATCTGAGAGTTGGCCAGTCGTCGGCTTCTGCCCCCATGTAGCTAGTACCGGGGTGTTCGGGATAAATCTAAACACTCTTTATCCAAATTTTTGGTCCTTTAAGGAGGTGTTTAGCGCAACGAACAAGGCAATCAGACTATACAGCTTTATCACTCTCACTTAGCCATAGGAGTTCTATAAATTTTTTTGGTGAAGCCCCTGGTATTCGGAAGGCCGAACTTGGGGCGCTATACATGCCTAAATCGGACAAGGCCGATTCCTCGCCCAAAGCGGAAAAAATCTTTAAGGATTTGAGACCTCTCAAACAGCGACCAGCTCTCGCCGCATCATGATAGTCAGTTTTCGGCTTTCTCTACTGAGGTGCTTGTCCGGAAGAACCGGGACACAATCGCAGTAGTTCTCCTTGTGCCACCTTAGCTGATATAGCGGAACGTAAGGCGGCAAAACATGGGAGCCGGGAAAACCCAACTATTGACCCAAGACATGATTCAGAGCTGATGCATATAATGCTATAAGTTCAGGGTGCCACACTGTCGAAAGTGTTCGGACTTTTCTTGCTGTGTTATGGGGTACACTGAAGCCCCTGGCGAACTGAACATACCAAAATGTACGGGTGCAATTTGTAAAATATTCAGGGAAATAGATAAAAAATGTAATAGTAAGCTGACGTTGTACATTATTTTCCATTGTCATTTGAATAATACATCAAGGCATATGTATACAAGTAGTGCGATAAGCAAAATGGGACTATTTGACACGTCCTGACCAAGAGCGAGCTGCGTGCGGGTATGTAAAATAGGTATATTGATCGTTATCAGAGACCACCTAGGGATTCCCTTTTACGCCAAAGCTCCTTACCTCCTTGGTGTTTCCGTCCCGTTATGGGTCTGGTAGTCGGGCTATTGGAAAAGCCTCCAGAAAATAGGGACCTGAAAGAAAGAAGAAGGGGTGAAGGTATACGGATCCTGGGGCGGTTGAGCCGCATTGTGGACCATATTGTAGCCGTGCCTCCGCCTATGCCCATGGTATTTTAAGTGCGTAATTATGTACGCGTGACACAAATTTCACCGCTTGACTGGTGTCGGTGTCAAAACCGGCGAATCTCGGGTAGGGGGTCCTAATATGTGCGTCTTAGGCTGATGGTAACAGGAAGCAAGGAACACAATGTTTACCAGGTTTGGGCCCTCTCGATGGAGGTAAAACCCTACTTCCTGCTTGATTAATATTAACGATATGAGTAGTACAAGAGTAGATCTACCACGAGATCGTAGAGGCTAAACCCTAGAAGCTAGCCTATGATGATTATGATTGTAATTGTGATCGGCCTTCTAAGGACCAACCTCTCCGGTTTATATAGACACCGAAGAGGGCTAGGGTTTACATGGAGCCGGTTACAAGGAAGGAAATATAATATCCGGATCGCCAAGCTGTCTTCCACGCAAAGGAGAGTCCCCTCTGGACATGGGACGGAGTCTTGAGTCTTGTATCTTCACGCTCCAACAGTCTGGACAAAGTATACAGTCCGGCTGTCCAGATACCTCCTAATCCAGGACTCCCTCAGTAGCCCCTGAACCAGGCTTCAATGACGATGAGTCCGGCGCGCAGTCTTGTCTTCGCTGTTGCAAGGCGGGTTCCTTCTCCGAATACTCCATAGTAATTATCGAACACTTAAACCGTGTCCGGATCTGCGAGATGATTCTCACATACCATCGTAGGGAACATAGCATAAATCTGATCTGCTGGCAATCTTCGTACATCGTGCCCTTGCATCGTGGCCTGGTCCAACACAAACCGGCGTTTTTCGCCCCACCTCGACTCGCGTTGCGAGGCGGTTTTACTGGCACGCCCTGCCAAAGCAGAGACTGTGTTCCTTTTATTACGGGATCTTCCATCAATATGGGCGTGCGTAACCCCACGTCGGTACGACTCCGTGTGTTTTTAGATAAGTCTCAAGGGGTCGAGGCCTATACCTCTTGTCCACCTTTCTTGCGCCTTTTCACCCCTCGAGTTCTAACACCCGAGACCTAAGCTCAAACACCCCAGATCCTCCAATATGTCCGGATCCAACCCTCAAGGCCGGTGGGTGGCCTCCTCGATCCAAGAGGAGGACATTGCGAGGCTTTGGGAGGTTGGATACCTGACCGCCGACATCCAGCACAGGCTTCCTGCTCCAGGGCAGGTCATCCCTACACCAGAGCCCAATGAGAGTGTCGTGTTTGTTCATCACTTCCTCCATGGCTTGGGCCTCACCCTCGATCCCTTTGTGAGGGGGCTCATGTTCTATTACGAGTTAGACTTTCATGATCTAGATCCGGATGCTATCCTCCATATTTCGTTGTTTATCATAGTGTGTGAGGCCTTCCTCCATGTCACTCCACACTTCGGCTTATGGCTCAAGACTTTCAATGTGAAGTCGAAGATGATCGAGGGGCGACATGCAGAGTGCGGAGGTGCCATAATAAGCAGGAACACCGATGCCCCCTGGCCAGAGGGTTCCTTCCCAGAAATATCCGATGTATGGCAATGGAGGTGGTTTTGTGTCACGGCTCCCAGAGGCACAAAGTGGGTGGCCGCCCCCGAGTTCCGCTCGGGCCCTCCGTCACAACTAGCGTCCTGGACTGACGTAGGACAGAATTGGGGGCCTGCTGGCGATGTACCAATACTACAGAGCCGCATCTGGTAGCTTCTTAAGATGGACATTATGCTTGTTAGCATAATTCAAGTGATGTTAATCCAATGGATGTTGCCATGCCAACGCTGACCTCTCCGGATGTGGGAGTTCAATCCAAAGGGTCTGTGGACTGTTAAGCACTTCTTCGGCCTGATGCTCGAAGAGATGTGTAAATTATTCTTCGGACCACAAGTAGACTGTCCGGACACCACCGAGGATGCGGGCCTAAGCTGCAATCGCCTAGATACCCAAGTAAGTAACCCTGATACCAGACACTTTGTTTTATATTTGTCATAATTGTTATTCTGAAAATCATCCGTGGCCAGGAATGGCTCAGCAAGGCGGAGAGAATCAGGTGTCCAGCGCCACTTCTCGAAGGCTCGCCTAGTCCCACCATTGCCAAGATGCTTGACCGGGTGCTCAGCAAAATGCCCTCAGGGAAAGACAAGGGGAAGAAAAAAAACGAACTTCACACACTGCGCATCCGAACTGGGGGAATTGTTACCTCCCCTAAGGAGGATAGTTAGGGAGGGGAGGCTAAAGCGTCCTCCCCGCGCGGGAAGAAAAGGGCCGCCTCCAAAGACTTGGAGATGGAGATGCCCAAACCAGGGAAAAAGGTATCACCAAGGGGCTCTGCCCCGAAGGGCACCCTCACCGCGTCATGCCCGCCAACGGGCCAGCCCTCCACCGAGCTGTAAGTTAATCGTTAATTCAAAGGTACTATGTTTCTCCGAGATCAATAACCAGGATTCGCCTTTCATAGTCCGGCAAGCAGCTCTTCTCAACAGAGTTCGTCTTTGGGGGATCTTCCTCCGGAGATGATGGAGAGTGAGACCCCACCCACCTCTCCGCCTCATGAAGCGGGCGACACCGAGGTGTCATCACGGAGGAGTACGGATCTGCCGAAGCCGGAAGCTAATACGTCAGCCGCCCTGAGCCTAGAGCGTTTGGCTCCCATGGGGGGAGGAGAAGGGTCCAGCACAGTTCGATGTCTGGCCAGACATACTGACAGGCCTTCTAGAGCGAGCTGCGCTCTCGGAGGAGCACCGCTCATTGATGAGCATGGTGCTCAAGAAGATTTCATCCGCCACAGGCGGTTTGAATGAAGCATTTACGAGCCTGCTCATAGGATATGAGGTATGTAGTGAAAAATACACTATTTTTTGCATGTGAGGCACGCCCTAGGTGTGCTCCATATGGATAGTAGCCCCTGAGACTCTAGTTGCCCGCCCTAGGCAGCAAACGAGGGATCATATAATAATGATTGCGCTGTATTTATGCGTAGGTATCTAAGGGTCCGGCAGCCAACCAGTCCGTTGAAGTCGCCGAGCTGAGGAGGCAGATCGGATCTATTGGTGTTGATATCACGCTGGTAAACGAGCGGCTGAACGAGTCACAATATGAAAAGGGCATAATATTAATGCAATATGTTTGGACTGCAGATGGTGCTGATGCCGTGGAATCGCTGAGGGCAGAACTTGCTCAGGCTAAGGAACAAGCTCAGGTTAGTAGTGCGGCTGCCCTAAAGGTGGCCGAAGAATTGAGAGCCGAACAAGCTGCTCATCGCCGAAGCGAGGAAAAGATAGCCAAAATGACTGTGGAGTTGAAAAATGCCGCTGACCGATATGAACTCCTTGAAAAGGAGAATAAGGCTAGTTCGGCCGACCTGAACAAGGCACTTAATGCCACCAAGGAGATGCGGACCGAGGTCAGGGGTGTGCGGGAGGAGCTTCAACAGGGCGGTAGAATCGCGGTTGGGGGCTCCTACTTACTGCGGACGAAGTTTTTGGATCCGAAGTATGCTCCCCTGGATGGACGTTGGAGTCCTGTAGACGCATATGCGGACTTGGCGAAGAGTACAGCTGATGCAGCCAAGTTTTTCGAGGATCAAGGTGACAAATAAGTGGAGAAGCTTTTCTAGACGCAATTCAATGCTCCCGCGCGCCCGTTGTCGTTAAGTGAGAAGATGGCTGCTGTAGCGGAGCTTCATAGGCTATCTGGGCTTGCAATGCGGTCTGTAATAGACCATCTTTGGCCGAAGGGGCCTAAGCCCGACATTTACTTTGGTTTGGTGCAACAATTCCTTGGGACTGTGCCTCAGATCGATGCCATGAGAAGGTCGGCGTGCATAGAGGGTGCACGAATGGCTCTTGTCTGCGTTAAAGCCTATTGGATAGATATGGAGGCCGCCGTTGTAGTGACCCAGAATCCGGCGGGAGGCCAGTATCCGGTTGAGCACTACTTGGAGCAGGTAATAGAAGGTGCCCGCTTAATAGGGGCGTAGTGCTCGAAGAATATATTGTTCGAGTGACAAAGCGAATCATTGTAAAAACAATGTCATTTTGATTATGAGGCTATATTTATACTTTGTGCCCGAAAGTATGCCTCCTGTGCGGCCGTTTTTATATTTATGTGTAATTCTGAAAGTTAGCAGTCGGTGGCTTTAGCCCCCACGCATACAATGCGGGGGTGTTCGCAAAAAATATGTATAATCACACTTGTTCCAACGTCTTAGTCCATTAAGGAGGTGATCGCACGTCAAACTAGGCAACCAGACTATATAGCTGTAACACTTTCACTTAGCCATTGGAGCTTGACAATGGGGCTACTATGTAGCCCCTAGTACTTTGCATGCATCCGAATACGGGAGCATGTGTACATGGCCGGGAAACGGCCCTTCGTTAATGCGGAGGAATCCTAAAGATTCCGGTAAGTCTTCGAGTGGTTGAACAGTCAAGCGCTGTATCATGACAGTCAGTTTTCGGCTTTCTCTACTGAGGTTCTCATCCGGGATAACCAGGGCACAATCGCAGTAGTTCTCCTTTGGCCGCCTTAGACGATAAGAACGGAACATAAGGCGGCAAACCCAACAT
Source organism: Triticum aestivum (assembly GCF_018294505.1). Classification (NCBI taxonomy): domain Eukaryota; kingdom Viridiplantae; phylum Streptophyta; class Magnoliopsida; order Poales; family Poaceae; genus Triticum; species Triticum aestivum. The sequence goes on along the minus strand of NC_057813.1, from coordinate 589,540,921 downwards.
TTGACCAAAGACATGATTCGGAGCTGATGCATATAAGGCAAAACTCATGACGTCGAACACTCGTGAAGGTATTCAGACTTTATAACAGAAAATGGGCTGAAGTATGCCCATTCATTATAAACCCTGTATTTCCAGGTACGTGCATTAGTCTGTCGTGGAGAAATGGCAATAACGGCAGTATCCTCTGTGGGTATGGGACCCATGGGATGTTTAAACAACAAGAGGCAATAGAAAAGGTTTACACAGGGGCTTAATCTAAAGAGAAACCTTTGAGCGGGGCCCTGCTGCACGTCTACGCCTTTGTCTCCGTTGTGCCATATCCTGGAAGGGTATTGCGCGAATGTTGCCTATAAAAAGGAAAACTCGTGGAGAGTACAACGTAAGTATGCGATGGATAGTAAAAGTGTAAGATGCTGGCCTGCCAATAAGGTTGAGCCAAGTGTGGGGCTATATTAAATATTTATATCCCCTGGTGTCCTCTATGGGATATATACGGTGCCCTGGTTCAGTTTTATCTGGGCTGCCGGACTCGTCTAACCGTGTTTGCGGTCTTGACGACCAGTCATGCTTTTTAGTATCGGAGGCTGCTTAGAGTTCGGCCGCTAGAGCCGTCGTGTATTCCTCCGCGCGTGAAGAGCGCTCTGTGTTTCCGTTAATGGTGATGACGCCACGTGGACCGGGCATCTTGAGTGTAAGGTAGGTATAGTGCGGTAATGCATTGAAGCGGGCGAAGACCGTTCTTCCAAGCAATGCATGATAGTCGCTTTGGAAGGGTGTGATGGTGAAGAGTAATTCTTCGCTTCTGGAGTTGCCTGGGGAGCCGAATGCTACCTCCAGTATGACGGAGCCCCTGCTGTAGGCTTCAACGCCTGGTATCACCCATTCAAAGGTGGTGTTGCTTTGACTAATTCTGGATAGGTCTATCCCCATCCTGCGGAAAGTGTCCTCATATATTAAATTGAGACTGCTGCCGCCGTCCATGAGGACGCGGGGGAGATGGTATCCATTGATTATTGGGTCAAGCACCAAGGCCTCTGATCCTCCGTGCCGAATACTAGTTAGGCAGTCCGTGTGATCGAAGGTGATCGGACAAGCCATCCAGTAGTTAGGTGTGGGTACGATGGGCTCTATATCGTGCGCGTCTCTGAGCGCGCGTTCGTGCCTTCTCGTGGATGTGTGAGTCGCGTTGATCATGTTTACTGTTTTAACCTTTGGTGGGAATTTTTTCTGTCCCCCAGTATTCGGCTGGCGAGGTTCATCCTCGTCTTCACTTGGTGTTTCCCTTCCCTTGTGTTCGGCATTTAATTTTGCGTGTGGATAGGAAAAAAATTCAAATTACTACGTTCCCCAACACGACGGTGGGCTGGCGCCACGGTGGCCGACGATGGGGTGGCGGCCACGACCACCACCTCCCGCCTTCAGGCCACGGTGGCGGAGCGGGTGATGGCCACGCTGGCCGGCTGTGGGGTGGCGGCCACGACAACCACCTCCCGCCTTCGGGCCGCGGCGGCGGAGCGGGCGATGACCCTGGCTTTCGACGGTGGTGTGGCGGCAACGGCGGCCGATAACAGCTACCGACGGGCAGCGGCGGCGGAGCGTGTGGTGGGTGTTCTGCGCACACCCAACAGGGATGCCACGCGCACTACACTATGCCGGGGACTGCACTGCCGCCACGGTGTAGGCTCCTAGCTGAAGCTGTCCTCTGATGACGGCGGAGTGGCTGAGCAACAATGATGGACCAGTTTCATTGGCGATTGTGGGAGAACCAGACGATATAATCTATAGGGAGTGGGGGGAAATGCGATGCAGGACTCGTCGGTCGTGAGGGTTTATATAGCAGGCCAGTAAGCATTGGGATTTTGGGGGATTTCACCGAGTCGGGCGGGAAGCTTGCGTGGGAACCTATGAGATTGCGCGAGAACAGGCTCACTGATGATTCATTGGCGCCACCGTTTGGCCAAAAGAACGCCTCCGCGCGCTGCGCAAGCTTGCGCTGTAAGCCGTCTGCGGCAGCGGGGTGACAAGACATGCAAGAGGAGGACAAAAGGCCACGTATACATATGGTTAATAAAAAAATGTTTGTGATTTAATTACCTACTATACCCCTGTCCTGGTTTATAAGTATGATTTAACTAATAAAATACGAATGTATGTCACCAAAGATTATATACTTGGATTCGTATTTGAACATAGCTTCCAATTATATAATTTTTATAACATGCAGTAATATTTTGTGTCTTAAATTTGAGGGCAAAGCATGGCACAGAATATAAAGGGGACTATAGACTAGACGGATGTAGTAGCACACGGCCGCTCTCTAAGCAGCGACGCAACTGTTAGCCGGCTTGTAGGCGACCATTTCGTGCGTGTTGAACTACTCTATGTGTGTGGTTGCTTGTGGTTCAGGCGGCCGCGGCGCGCTCTGCTCGCATCCCGCCACGCACGCTCTGCTCTCGCGTCCCTCTAGGTGCTCTGCCATCGTCCCCCCACGCGCGCTGCCAGTTTTTGGGGCCGGAGCACGTTCGTGTGCATGCGGTTGCACCGGGCGCGGCACGACAATGCAGTTACCCACTGCAAAAACTGCCATGCAGACGCGTAGAGAATCCAAGCCGCCCGGCCCCCATTTATTCATGTGGCCATTTACCTTCATCTCTCATGTCACATGACACAATAAGCACACCCACGATGACACATACAGAGAGGACATCCGGCGGTTCCAATGGCGTTCCCCGTGGCCCCAATGGCGCTCCCAGCGGCCGACGACGACAACGGCGGGCAGTTCACCATGCATCACATAGTGGACACCCACGTGAGGGGGAAGGCCCTCTCAGTGGTGTACACGAACGATCCGGTCTTGGTGGAGAGCTCCATCCAAACTATGGAGCAGTTCCTTGCCGAGAACAACTACCAAGTGGTCGGCTTCGACCTCAAGTACACCATCGGTCGTGCCGGGCATGATCAGAAGGTTATCGTCGCCCAGTTGTGTGTGCGACATGATGTCCTCATCTACCACTACCACCTGACCACAAGGCCTTGCGAGCGTTTCTCCAGGTTTATCAATAGCTCCAACTACAGTTTTGCTACGGTGAACACCACCAACAATCTAAAAGCACTCAAGGTTTCGGGCTTGAAATGCCTGAATCTTGTCAACATCCAGCACCACTACAAGGTCTGGGTCGGCGACAATAACAGAATAAACTCCCTGGTTGACCTCGCCTCGGCCATCATCAACCCCTACTACGCGAATATGAAGGAAGAGAGCAAAAAGGACAAGAACGCCTGGCACAGTGTTTGGCATGAGAGACTGGATGAACAACACGTCAAGTACATGGCCAAGGACGCGTACACAAGCTACAAGATGTATAGGCGGATCATTGATATGAGGAACTGTCTTCTTCCTGCCCCAGACGAGAGATTGAGCCACATAGCGGTGGCGGGAGCGTCACAAGAAGTTGATGACTAGATGATCGTTTCTCCTACTTTAGAATGCATGCAATTGTTTATTGAGGTGTATGCGAGTGATCTGTATAGTCACTTATGTAATTGGATGTTTATTTCAGTTATATATATATATATATATAAATGTTATTCTTATGTAGACAGAGCAAACCACACAGCTTATTAGCAGCAATCGTCTGTGTTATTATTGGTCTTCGCACACATTTTTTATTACGGACCTGTTTGACGCGTATCACACACATCTTGTTCAGTTGAACTGTTTCCATTGTGTTTCCTAATCACACACAGTTCATCCTAGTGAACTGTATGTTGTATATCACACCCACCTTCATATGGCTACCTGTTTCTTTTGTTCCTCCTCATCCCAAACAGTTAATTGAACTAAACCGTATGCCCTACATCGCACACGCAACTAAAAGCTGAACCGTGTTTGATGCATCCGTCATCGCAAACCTTTTGCACCTTTTTTGCCGGGTTTTTTACACCACCATTTGCGATTATGGCATCGCACACAGTTTCGTCGAAGGGTCTCTGATTGTAGTGTCGTGTTTGTACCATCCTGCAGTAGTGACTGTACAGAAGTCGAAATCGAAGGACAAAAATCTATAATTAAACAGATAGGGTAAACATGATGTCATGGAAATATGAGAGTAATCGAAAGAATAATACATCATTAATTTGCCTAATATAGAAGGAAGAGGGGGAAAATCCCCTTTGACCTATATGGTCCATGGGCACCTTTTATCCAAATGTTGTAATATTTAGAATATGTACAGGAAAGTAGGCCATGCCAGCCAATTTAGAGTGAGATTGAACATACCGCGTGCATCCTCAAGTCATGTGGTACGGTGAGATGGAATGTCTGGCGGAGGCCGCAAGGTCCTGATGTGTCCGCGCACTGTACATTCTATGAACGGAAGAAAACCCTCAAATCAGCTCGAATAAAAATGAATTCACGGCGATTTCGAGTGGGTGAGTAAAGGAGGCAGATGAACTGGGATAAGAGATGAGATAATATCTCATTAAATTAGTTACCTTGTTGTCCATGAGAAAGAACCCTTAGTATGGCATATTCCCCAACCGAGCGGAGCTGGGTCGACCACGAGCAGTGTTGAGAAAGTCAATGGCGATAGGCGCGGCAAGCGGAAGTGGCGAAATGTGGTGGGCTTTGCTGGCATCCTAGCGGCGGCGGCGGGCGTCGAGCTAAGTGGTTACCGCCACGATAGGCGGTGCCATGCATAGACACGGAGGAGCTTGTGCAGGTGTAAATGGGGACTGGAGGGGTGGTTTTTGTGACTTGGTGATGATGAGGGTTTTCTTTTTTCTTTTTTGAATTGGGAGGTGAGGGTTTTCCGTCCCACAAAGAATTTTGGAGGCGACGGTTTGCTAGAGCCAACCATGTGTGATTGACGCAACACGCAAAATGAAAGTCATTGCACACGGTTCCAATTTTGGGAACCGTGTGTGATTGAAGTACTACCTCTGTCCTAGTTTATTGGTCCCCTTTGTAATTTTTACCAAATTTTGACCAAATATTTAACTAAGAAATGTTTATGCATGTCACCAAAAGTTATATCATTGAACACTATGCTCAAATACCCATCCAACGATATAATTTTTGCTGACCTGCACTAACATTTTGTCAGTTAAACCTTTGGTCAAAATTTAACACACAAATTACAAAGGGGACCAATAAACCAAGACGGAGGTAGATTGCATCAACCAAACTGATTGCATCCATATTCCACGGTTAGACATAAGTAAACATAGATTAAACATACTCAGACATAGATAATAAGCATACACGTACACAAGCATAGTTCAACCGTCATTAAGCATACTCAAGCATACATGGTTCGATCCCACATCTCATCTCACATGCCGGCACGATCCTGAAGCTTCTCCAGGTACTCGGCGTACGCACCGTGCGCCACCCTGCGAGAATACTTCTACTTGAAGGAGCCAACGACCCGTCCTCTTGCATGCGCCAGAACACTTAGATATGCGTCATGAAGCTTGTGGTTGCAAAATGGGCATCGATAGTCATTGTTCCAGGTCCTAATACGCCTTTTATGCTTTCTCACATAAAGCTCCCTCAGGATTTGCCTCTTGTAGCTCCTATGGCCATCTTCATCCTCGCTGTCCACATCATCAGACAGCACCTATACAAATAGTAAAACAAATTTGGCATCAAATCAATGTTTACATGCCGTGAAGTAGGATTAGGAATTTATGGCTATTTATTTATACATATCCAGAGATTATGGTTCGATTTTTAAGCACAGTAGTCTATGTACAGACAAATCTTGAAGAAAGTAATGGCACAAACATATGTAGGTCATTCAAAATCAATTGTCAACTCCTGGCTAGGAATTAATAGCACGAACACAAACCCTAGTCGGATTACTAGCAGAAATCATTTGCGCAGATGAAACAACTAATCACTTACCACTTGTACCATTCAAACAATGAATACACTACATGGATCTAATAAAACTTACTCAGATTTCATGGATTGGGAGAACATAACCATATGATTTCTATTCCAAAAAGGGGGAGGCAGGAGTAACCATAGAAACCCTATGATCTATTTGACACGTAAATGGGTACAGATGACTAACCAATTGTCCGTCGTCGGAGTCGTTGCCGGGGTCGTCACCAGAGTCGGTGTGGAACTCCGCCTTCGGCTGTGGAAGCTTGAAGTCGTCGATGATGTCAGGGTGTAGCAATAACTCGCCGGCAGTGACGGCAACCTCTATCTCCATCTCCACGCCGTGCTCTGGTGATTTAGCAGCCCCGGCATACCACTCCCTCCGATGGGGCGCTTCGGCGGAATCCTCTTACACTGACAGCTTTGAGGACTAAGAGCGGCATCAAGGATGCAAGCAGAGAGAGAGGATTGTGTGTGTGGCGAGGATGGGGGGTGCGGCCGCTCGGGCACACCATTAATATGGAGTAGTGGGAGTAGTGGGAGAGAGGCGGGCGGCGGTCAAACCGATGGCTCGTCTACTGGTGAGCCTGCGCACCGGACTGCTGGCATGCCTACCAAAGTTTCACACAGCTACTCGCACGCCTCCTGATGACACTATGAAGTGAGCACACCTCCGTCAATTCACACACATGCACGCACGCCTCCCGGTGTGCATGCACGCCGGACTGCTCGCATGTATCCCATCAACTCACGCCTGCTTGCACGGCACACAGGTCGCGCGGCAGCATGTATATTGTTTTTCTATTTGGATGATTAATGCTACCACTTTATTGCTTAACCGAAGCATGGCACATATTCATTGTTGGTCTAACGCTCACGGTTCGAAATAATCCATTTGGGATATTGGTTCCCAATTATTAATAATCTCCCGTTTGTAAATAGATAAAGATTACATCAAAACTGGTCTCAAATTTGACAAAAAAAATTACAATGCCACTTTGTATTGGTGTCCATATGACAACACAATATGTTTCATGAACTTCAAATAAGTTTTGCATGTACTAGAATTTAAAAATCAAGATTCTCATTGTTTGAAATTTATTGCACATGGAGTAAACATGCACATAACGAGACACATGTGTTTTTTGCAATCCATTTAGGTGCACTGTCACGTGTGCACGTAGCTCAAATTTGATTTTTGCACATTATACCCGTAGAAAATCAATCAATTAATGCACTAAAATGTCTTAATGATCTCTGTTTTTTTTAAATTAAAACATCCCTCCTTTGGTTACATATGTTCACCATGGGATAATTAATTTAACATGCATCATAGTTGCAGTGGATTCGCAGTGTGTGTGTGGGTGTGTGCGTCTAGGGGGTGGTGGGTGCCTCGCAATACACTACGAGTTGTGAGCCACTATGTGGGTTGGCTTTTTTGTTAGGCAGGCCAATGCCACATCAGAGTCATGAATTCGTTATTTAAAACATTACACAACCCTTTCATACATATATGTTTTGTCCACATGTAGTCGATGGTTGTCCTACACGACACTCGATACTTGCGTGTGACGCTTTTTGTGGGCCTGTGAGGTCGTCGTCCATCACTTTGACGAACAGCCGGCAGTGAGGTTAATTTGACCAGCAAGGTAGAATCTTTTTTTGTGTTATGGTAGTATATAGTACGCGTCGAGGAGGTGGGAGGGGACTAGCATATATACTATACGTACGCGTCCGTGAAGAAGTACACCTCACTCAGTGTCAGGACTTTTCAGTTTCCGAGGCACGTGCCATATCAAAATTGTGAAATTGGCTATTCAAACATCACACTAAAGGAAATATGCCCTAGAGTCAATAATAAAGTAGTTATTTTATATTTCCTTATATTATGATAAATGTTTATTATTCATGCTAGAATTGTACTAACCCGAAACTTGATACATGTGTGGATACATACACAAAACATCGTGTCCCTACTAAGACTCTACTAGACTAGCTCGTTAATCAAAGATGGTTAAGTTTCCAAACCGTACGCATGTGTTGTCATTTGATGTACGGGATCACATCATTAGCAGAATGATGTGATGGACAAGACCCATCCGTTAGCTCAGCATATTGATCATTCAGTTTTATTGCTATTGCTTTCTTCATGTCAAATACATATTCCTTCGACTATGAGATTATGCAACTCCCGGATACCGGAGGAATACCTCGTGTGCTATCAAACGTCACAACGTAACTGGGTGATTATAAGGATGCTCTCACTAGTACGCGTCGGTGCTATACAAACAGTTTTTAACCCCTTTCCGCGATGGCATTTGGAACCGTCGCCTAGTGAGTGACGGCAATAGGGGGTCCCTCCCACACGACCCAGAAACCGTCAAGGATATGCCCTCCTGGCACACACACACTCGGCAAAATGAGGTCGGGTGCGACCGGCTTGTGCTCAAATACGGAAATACGTATAGTAGAGCTAAAAAATACAAGTATACAGGCGTAATTGTTTCCAGTCGCAAGTACATCCCACACAGTCAGTCCCCGCTAAACGTTTCTGTTTGTATGTACATCCCACACAGTCGCTCCAAGGAAAATGTTTCCGTTCACAGGTACATCACACGCAATTTTTCCCGTTAAATCGTTTGTGTTATTGAATGCATCACACACGGACTGTAGAAGAAACTGTGTGGCAAAGGTTTGTCCATCACACAAAGTTTTTATGTGGTAAACGTTTGCGCAAGGTGGCCTAACACAAACAGTTTTCAAGAGAAAGTCGTGTGTGATTGTTCATTGATCCAACACTGTTTATTCCTAGAAACTATGTGCTTTGCCTAAAGTCATCGCCCACGGTATTTTTGGAATAGCCGTTTGCAATAGCAAAACTCAATTAGCAGGCTAATTCGCCATTAGCAGGCTAATTGCCCTATTATTAAAAATCCATTTATTAATCTAATTGACATTCATGTTAAGCACATAATATATTTCATTTCCATATTAAGGAAGTAGAATTACATAATTGAAATACATCAGAGTACAACATGATATAGCTTCAGCACTCAGCTACCCATTACACAACTGCACCAGCACCAAGTTTCACATGCAACATGTAGAAACTTTCGAAATTAGCATCATAGACGATATATAGACAGATGCATCTCATCTGGAAAACTGCTGAATCGGAAGGCGAATATTGATCCTTCATTCATGTTGAAGGTCTTTGTAACTTTAGGCCAGTGCCTGTGGATGATTGACCGTCCATCCTTCGTCCTCTTCAGACACACTTCAATTTTGAACCATGGGTGTTGTATGAAAACCTTCCTCGCCTCCTGACCATAGAGGTGGTTTGAGAGGTAATCATCATTGAACTGCTTTGGAAAGTCCTTAAAACAAGGATGTGCATAAATATCTTCTCTATATTGTAAATGGGGCAAAGGAATAAAAAAGGCAAGGTATAATAGTTAGTACCATCTTGTAGTGAGCTGATGTCTTCTTCATTGTGCAAACAAAGATCTTGTTGTTTTTTGTCGCTAATTTATTTATCCTAACAATCTTTCTGAGTTTCTTGACTTGATTGATATTCATGGACAACTCATTTCCCCATATGCAAAAAGGGTCGAACAGTGGGTCAAAACCTCTGACAGCAGGACCTACATGTGCAAGACCAAATTGTTAAAAACCTAAATATTAGATTGGTTCCTGTAATTGCACGATAATGTGCTATTAGACAACGGACCATGCACGTGCAGTTAACTAAACACCACAACAAATGAACGAAATGTTAATTGAGCACCACATTGCACAATATAACTGTCAGGACCCCGACTCAAAGCCACACCGATCTAGCATGTAACACCTCATATCACTTTGCGGCCTCACGCATGGTATTCCCACGGGTGTCGCCTTACCTTGCCCGGACCGTTTACGCCTTTTGGCACACGTATATGATAGTGTCGCTAGCATCCATATGACAAGGAGCCCGGGATGACATGGCTAGTCGTGAACCCAAAGTGGCACTAACTTACAGGGACAGGCATACATGACCCAGCAACGAACGTGTCGGTCATCAGCAAGTGAATCCGGGATGTAGCAACTGGGCTAGCAGGACTCCGGTAGACACCGCGTGACATTTCCCCGAAGGGACAGACACAGGAACGAAGAAGGACACATGCCAGCCAGCCTAAGTGTTCTGGAGCAGTAGCAAGCTACCAAGGCTCAGTGGAAGCATTAGGAGACATTTCCCGGTAAGAGAGGCTACCAATGATAAACAACTAGATAGTCAGATCCCACACATACGAAGCATTTCAATAACATACACACAATATGCTCGATATGTGCAAATACAACATGGCATCACAACATGACTCTACAACTCAAGTATTTTATTCAATAGGCTCCGAGTAGCGAGATATTACAAACATGGGTCTCTCGACCCAGCATTCAAAGCATACAAGTCAAAGCACATGCGGAATCTTAACATGTCTGAGTACAGACATCTACAAATGAAAAAGGCTGAGAAGCCTGACTATCTACCAGATCTTGCTGAGGGCACAGGATCGTAGCTGAGGTAGCAAGCTAAACATCGAAGTTCACGTGGAACTACTAGCGAGACTGGAGTCTCTCCGCAAAAACATAAAATAGGCAAACGTGAGTACAAATGTACCCAGCAAGACTTACATCAGAACTAGCTACATATGCATCAGAATCAACAAGGGGATGATGGGGTTTAACTGCAGCAAGCTAGCTTTGACTCGGTGGCTATCCTGAACTACGACTGCAAGTAACTCTTTTGAGGTGGCGCACACGAGTCCACATATTCACCATATCAATACACCACTATGGATCCGCTCCCATCTCCCTATGAGTACGCCATCCGTAGCACTCACGCTTATCTTGCGTAATTTAGAGTATCTACTTTCACTTGTCTATGAACTGTATAGGCAACCCAGAAGTCCTTTACCGCGGACACGGCTATTCGAATAGATGATGTTAACCCTGGAGGGGTTTACTTCTTCATACATGTTTCCACCACTTAGTGTCTGCACACGACATGTGCTCGACAGACTTCAAGCGAAAGCCGACGTGGGTGTAGACCACGACCTACCTAAACACTCAAGTCTCTAGTTTAGTTTTATCGCCTATTCAGGTTCCATCCGCAGGGAGTCTGGCCGAGGTTTCCACATACGGCCCCGAACGATGTGTACAGGGTTCCACGACACCAAATGGGCGCCCGGTATACCCGGCCACGTGCCTACCGCATCACAGCCCACCCCTCTGGTCAGCGCTGCGCACGGCCTCTAGCATACTACAAACACCAAAAACTACTTGCAACTCTTGGACAGAGGACAAGGGTGATTAAGAAGTCGAGCGGGGACATATTTCAGGGCCCAATGCATGGTAGTAGTTGTTTCGTGGATTACAAACACAGAACTCAGTTCCTGAGGACGGCTTCAATGAGACAACCCACCATGTACTCCTACATGGCCTCTCACCGATACCTTTACCAAATCGTGTTCACACACTTAGCTCTCAACAATAGGACAAGTTCACACACCTCCTATTCATCCCCGATGAATCAGACCTGACACAACTCTAACCAATAGCAGGCACGACAAAACAAGCATGAATGAGTAGGCACATGAGGGCTCAAACAACTCCTACTCATGCTAGTGGGTTTCATCTATTTATTGTGGCAATGACAGTTAATGCAGAGGATAAAGGGGTTCATCTACCGCAACAAGTAACAGATGAATCATTGTTGTCCTAATGCAGTAAAGGATAGCAGGAGTGAGAGAGTAGGATTGCATCGGAATGAACAAGGGGGTTTTGCTTGCCTGGCACTTCTGAAGATAGTATAGCTCTTCATCGGTGTCATCGATCTCATCGTCGGTATCACGTCTATCGGGAGGAGACAAATACCGGCAACACAGAAGGGAACACAATCAATGCAATGCACAATATGATGCATGATCATGACATGTCAAAACGTTGTGATTTGAGCTAATGCAACTAGTAGCAGATTAAATGGAGTTGGTTTGAATCCAAGATTCAAATTCAAACTCCATATATAACATTTCAAATGCCATTAATTAAAATTGTTGTATACAGTAGCTTTAAGTTGTTCTAACATGCATGAAAATAGTACAGATGGATAGTTTGGATTTTTCTGACCATTTTTCATATATAATTTGTTTCATTTGGAGTTATGGTTGAATTTCTATGAATTTTAGAAGTTTTGGGCATTTTCTGGAATTTTCTGAATTATTTTAAATCCTAAAAATTGTTAACTACGTCATGCTGACCTCAGCAGGTCAACAGGAGCGGTCCAGGTCAAACCTGACCAGTGGGGTCCACTGGTCAGTGACCCAGTGTTGTTCAGTGTCAATGGCAGGTGGGTCCAGGTCAACAGACATGTCAGCACAGTCAACTCTGACTGGTGGGTCCCGCATGATTATAAACTAATCTAAAAAGAAATAAAACCTATATTATTTAGGGCATGGGGCCCAGGTGTCAGTGATCTAGGTGGGTTAGTTAGGGCATCATTAGTGGCTAATGACAGCGCCACGTCGACTTTGCCGAAGTTCTGCCGGCGGCGAACAAAACCGTGGCGGAGGGAGTCGGGATTTCGCTATGGGGCTCCGTCTTGAGTGCAGTTTTCTGCTACAGCTTGCTGGGTCTCTCGCGCATCTAGTGGTGGTGGCGGCAGTAGCTGGGATGGCCAGAGTTGACGGTGGCGAGCATTTCCACGGCGGCCGGAGTTCGGGCACCTACCGGTTTGGCGTTGTAGTGCACGGGAGGGGGAGCTGGTGTGTGTGTGTTAGGCTCCTGGTGAGGTGTGGAGCACGTTGCCGTGCTCGGGAGTGAGCTACGGTGGCTCTGGCCTCGTCTGCGTCATCACCGGTGGCGAGGAGCTCACGGCCCAGGTGAAAAGGGTGGCTAGAGTGCGGGAACGAGTGCGGGGAGGAGGGGGAATGGTGGCGGAGCTCACAGCGATCTCAATGGAGGACTCAGCCGGCTCGAGGAGGGGTCGGAGCAAGCGGGGCGGCGAGGGGGATCTCCGGCGCCGACGGCATGGATGAGGATGATGGCGTCGGTTCGGGCGTCCTGCGAGCGCGTGCTTCGTCTTGTGGCTCCGTGGCGTCGAGGCGGAGCCTCTGGACAGCACGAAGAGGCGAGGGAGAGGCGATGGCCGCGGTGGTGTTCGTCAGCGGTGGCGACAGCGCTCGGTGGTTGCGTGCGAGAGAGCCAGAGGAGGAGAGGAGCTCGGGGAGAGAGTGAGAGGGCCTGGGGGGTGCGTGGCCGTCTCCGTGGCGCTGGAAGGGCCTCGAGGGTGTGAGGCAGGCAGGGAGGAGGCCACGGCGTCGCCAGCGCTCGCCACCGAGCTGCTCCAGGGCGAGGGGAGGAAGACGACAGGAAGAGGTGGGCTGGGCCAGGTGGCTGGGCTGGGCGACTGGGCCGGCCAGGTCGGCTGCGGTAAGTTATGTAGGTTTTCTGTCCTTTTCTTCTTATTCCTATTTTCTAATTCTTCTGTAACTTTAGGGCTTTAATTAAAATACCAAATCAATCCCAAAAATCATGAAACTGCCCATGACCACTGTTGGGAATATATCCTACAGTAAACATTTCAGTTTGGGATTATTTGGACATTTAAAATATTTACTAGCATTTAAATGCCCAAATTCAGATATCATATGATTTAATCCAGTGACCTTAGGATGTCCTAGAAATTTGTGCACCATTTTTGTCAGAGGTTTATGACCAAAGCAAAGATGATGAACATTTTAGAAGGGCATTTCAGGTTCATTGGAAATGATTTTAGTAAACCCTAGTTGGTTTAAAGGGGTGCTGGGGGTTCTGTCTTCCCCATTTCAAGTTTCTGAGAAAATTTAAACATGATGCAACAACAGATGCTAGCTCTAGACAGGCCAGAGCTAGGGATGTGACAATAACATACTCCTAATATGCTTGTCCTCCAAGATAAAAAAATCTATATATACTTCCCGAACCTGTTAACCACTGTATCGCGGAGAAAATCCTCTGTTCTCTTTTCTTGCTATTTTTGGTCAGATTTGTCAAGCTAGGCATCATGTCTTCTTGCTCCCCCAACCACATGGAAGAAGATGCTTGGCTAATGAAGATCGAGATGAAGAGGGAGGAGCCCACGGATGCTATCAAGGGAGACAAGGGCAAGGAAACTATCGTAGATCCGTCCCCGGTGGCAACACAATCATTGTTGGCCGAGGAGGAGGAAGATATCCTTAAACCCTACCTTACTCACCTTACTCCTGCTGAGATTGAATCTTTTCGTGTCTTTGAAATGGTTCGCATACAAAATAAGTATCTCACTCGCGAAAATATTCTGCATCAAGAGCATATCACCTATCTCCGGAGCGTCATCCATCGGCTGCAGGATCTCTTGACCTTCAAAGACAAGATTGCTTCTTCACCACCATCATCTTCTTCACCACCAGAGGAGAACTAAGTATTGGGTATGGGCACTCCCCTTGGCTTCCGCCAAGCTTGGGGGAGGTGCCCCGGTATCGTATCATCCCACTATCTTTTTACTTTTACTTATCTTAGTTCAATCTTTTGCTTAGATGAATAAAGTTTAGTTTGATCTTTTCTACTTAAAAGTTTGCTTAGTGATCTATCATTGTTATCATGTGAAAGTTATATAACAAAGTTAGTTTGAGTTTTTGCTTTCTTTACTTTCATGTTGCAAATAAAGAAAAGAAATAAGAAAGAAACAAAAGGAGGAAGGAAAATAAATCAATGAGATTATATACTAATCATGTGGTAGGTGATAACACCACATAAGGAAAAGTATAAGTAAGAAAAATTTATTAGAGATAACATAGCATTAGTCAATGATGCAACTCATGAAAGAATTAATAAGGGAAGAGAACATTCACATATAGATATACTATCCTAGAAATCTTTTATGATTGTGAACCCTCATCAAAATATTATATGCCAAAATTGTTGATGTTGGACAAGGAAGAAAACTTAATGGTTTATGTTTGTTTATATTCACATAGAAGTCATATTGTCATAGATCCTTTAACATGTGGTGCTTTCCCCCTATCTTTGCTAGCCAAAAATTCCGCACTAAGTACAAATACTACTTGTGCATCCAAAAACCCTTCAACCCAAATCTTTTCAAGTGTCCACTATACCTACCTATGGATTGAACAAGATCCTTCAAGTGAGTTGTCATCGGTGCAAAAGGGCAATAAAAATTGCTTCTAAATATGTGAGATCATTTAGTGTAAGAGAAAATTGAGCGTTGTACGAACTTGGATGACAAAGAATAAAAGTGACAGACTGCATAATAAAGGTTGTCATCTTAATGGGCAATACATCGTGGCGTTCCCTTGCACTAAGGGATTGAGCAGTAAGCAAATAAGCGCATGGCAACCTCTGCTTCCCTCTACGAAGGGCCTATCTTTTACTTTATGTATTTACTTTTATGCAAAGAGTCAAAGTTATCTTTCTAGCCCTTTTTATTTTCTCTTTTGGCAAGCATCATGTGGTGAGGAAAGATCTAGGCACATATGTCCAGTTGAATATAGATAACATGAGTTATTATTGTTGAGATCACCCTTGAGGTGAGTAAGTTGGGAGGCAAAATTATAAGCCCCTATCTTTCTATGTGTCCGATTGAAACCTTTTGCTCATGTGTACTCAGTGAGTGTTAGCAATCATAGAAGACTATATGATGGTTGAGTATGTGGACTTGCCTAAAGGCTCCATTACGTGACCCTTCCTGAAAAGATGATGAACTGTAGTTGCAAAGTTGACTGAGAACATAGTTTGTTGGTTTCTAATAGAGTTTTTGCTTTATACTTCGATTATGTGATGAAGTGTTACTTATTCATGGGAAGTGTATGGTAAAAGTTCTATGATAAAAGCCTATGTTTAAATTTGTTGCTAATATAATAATCAAAATGATGCTTCTATGTCTGTATTTTGTTTTTAACGACACCGCTCTCTCAAAGCATGTGGACATGTTTTTCGATTTCGGTTTTCTCTTGAGGACAAGCGAGGTCTAAGCTTGGGGGAGTGGATACGTCCATTTTGCATCATGTTTTCTTACTGTTATTTATATTGTTTTTATCCATAATAATGCTTTTTGGAGTAATTCTAATGCCTTTTCTCTCATAATTTGCAAAGAACACACCAACGGGGAGAATTCCGGCAGCTGGAAATCTAGACTTGGAAAAGCTACGTCAGGCCACCTATTCTGCACAGCTCCAAATGAGCTGAAACTTCACGCAGATTTTTTATGGATTATTTAAGGAATATTGGAGCCAATAAACACCAGAGGGGGGCCACCAGGTGGGCACAACCCACCTGGGCGCGCCAGGGCCCCCTGGCGCGCCCTGGTGGGTTGTGGCCTCCTCAGCCCACCTCTGGTGCCCATCTTTTGGTATATAAGTCCCTTTGACCTAGAAAAAATAAGGGGGAGGATTTCGGGACAAAGCGCCGTCGTCTCGAGAACTCGGGCAGGAGCACTTTTTCCCTCCGGTGGAGCGATTCTGCCACGGGAAATTCCCTCCCGGGGGGAAATCATCGTCATCATCATCACCAACAACTCTCCCATCTTGGGGAGGGCAATTGATACGTCTCCAACGTATCTATAATTTTGGATTGTCCCATGCTATTACTTTACCCGTTTTGGATGTTTATGGGCTTTACTTTACACTTTTATATCATTTTTGGGACTAACCTACTAACCGGAGACCCAGCACGTATTGTTGTTTTTTTGCCTATTTCAGTGTTTCGAAGAAAAAGAATACCAAACAGAGTCCAAACGGAATGAAACCTTCGAGAGCGTGATTTTTGGAACAAACATGATCCAGAGGACTTGGAGTGCAAGTCAAGAAGCAATCGAGGAAGCCAAAATGGTGGAGGGCACGCCCCCCCTACTGGGCGTGCACCCCTATCTCATGGGCCCCTTGGGCGTCCACTGACCTACTTATTCCTCCTATATATACCCACATACCCCGAGAACATCAAAGGCGACCAAGAAAAACTATTTCCACCACCGTAATCTTCTGTATCCGCAAGATCCCATCTTGGAGCCTTCGTCGGTGCTCCACCGGAGGGGGAATCAACCACGGAGGGCTTCTACATCAACACCATAGACTCTCCGATGAGTTGTGAGTAGTTTACCACAGACCTTTGGGTCCATTGTTATTAGCTAGATGGCTTATTCTCTCTCTTTGAATCGCACTACCATGTTCTCCTTGATCTTCTTGGAGATCTATTTGATGTAACTCTTTTTGCGGTGTGTTTGTCGAGATTCGATGAATTGTGGGTTTATGATCAAGTTTATCTATGAGAAATATTTGAATCTCCTCTGAATTCTTTTATGTGTGATTAAGTTATCTTCGCAAGTCTCTCCGAATTATCAGTTTGGTTTGGCCTACTAGATTGATCTTTTTTGCAATGGGAGAAGTGCTTAGCTTTGGGTTCAATGTTGCGGTGTCCTTTCCCAGTGACATCAGGGGCAGCAAGGCACGTATTGTATTGTTGCCATGGAGGATAAAAAGATGGGGTTTATATCATATTGCATGAGTTTATCCCTCTACATCATGTCATCTTTCTTAATGCGTTACTCTGTTCTTATGAACTTAATACTCTAGATGCATGCTGGATAGCGGTCAATGTGTGGAGTATTAGTAGTAGATGCAGGCAGGAGTCGGTCTACTTGTCACGGACGTGATGCCTATATACATGATCATGCCTAGATAATCTCATAATTATTCGCTTTTCTATCAATTGCTCGACAGTAATTTGTTCACCCAACGTAATACTTATGCTATCTTGAGAGAAGCCACTAATGAAACCTATGGCCCCCGGGTCTATCTTTTATCATATAAGCTTTCAATCTACTTTTATTTGCATCTTTACTTTTTGAATCTATATTATAAAATACCAAAAATATATTTATCTTATCACTTTATCTCTATCAGGTCTCACTTTTGCACGTGGCCGTGAAGGGATTGACAACCCCTTTATTGTGTTGGTTGCGAGTTCTTGTTTGTTTGTGTAGGTGTGTGGGACTTTTGAGGAGCCTCCTACTGGATTGATACCTTGGTTCTCAAAAACTGAGGGAAAAACTTACACTACTATTGCTGCATCACCCTTTCCTCTTCAAGGAAAACCAACGCAAGCTCAAGACGTAGCAAGAAGGATTTCTGGCACCGTTGCCAGGGAGGTCTTCGCTCAAGTCAAGACATACCAAGTACCCATCACGAACTCATCTCCCTCGCATTTACATTATTTGCCATTTGCCTCTCGTTTTCCTCTCCCCCACTTCACCCTTGCCATTTTATTCGCCCTCTCTTTCCCAATCTCCTCTCTCTTTCATTTGCCTTTTTTTGTTTGCTTGTGTGTTGGATTACTTGTCGCAATGGCGCAAGATAATACCAAATTGTGTGATTTTTCCAATACCAATAATAATGATTTCCTTAGTACTCCGATTTCTCCTCTTAATGATGTTGAGTCTTGTGAGATCAATACTGCTTTGCTGAATCTTGTTATGAAAGATCAATTCTGTGGTCTTCCTAGTGAAGATGCCGCTACCCATCTAAACAACTTTGTTGATTTGTGTGAGATGCAAAAGAAGAAAGATACGGATAATGATATTGTTAAATTGAAGTTATTTCCGTTTTCACTTAGAGATCGTGCTAAAGTTTGGTTTTTGTCTTTGCCTAAGAATAGTATTGATTCATGGAACAAGTGCAAAGATGCTTTTATCTCTAAGTATTTTCCACTTGCTAAGATCATCACTCTTAGGAACGATATTATGAATTTTAAACAACTTGATCATGAGCATGTTGCCCAATCTTGGGAAAGAATGAAATTGATGATTCGCAATTGCCCTACTCATGGTTTGAACTTATGGATGATCATACAAAAAATTTATGCCGGATTGAATTTTGCTTCTAGAAATCTTTTAGATTCGGTCGCGGGAGGCACGTTTATGTAAATCACCTTAGGAGAAGCTACAAAACTCCTTGATAATATTATGGCTAATTATTCTCAGTGGCACAACGAAAGATCTACTAGTAAAAAAGTACATGCTATAGAAGAAATAAATGTTTTGAGTGGAAAGATGGATGAACTTATGAAATTGTTTGCTACTAAGAGTGCTCCTATTGATCCCAATGATATGACCTTATCTACTTTGATTGAGAATAATAATGAATCTATGGATGTGAATTTTGTTGGTAGGAATAGTTTCGGAAACAATGCTTATAGAGGAAACTTTAATCCTAGACCGTTCCCTAGTAATTCCTCTAATAATTATGGAAATTTCTACAATAATTCTTATGGTAATTTTAATAAGATGCCCTCTGATTTTGAGAATAGTGTTAAAGAATTTATGATCTCTCAAAAGAATTTTAATGCCTTGGTTGAAGAAAAATTGCTCAAAGTTGACGATTTGGCTAGGAACGTTGATAGACTCTCGCTCGATTTTGATTCTTTGATACTTAGATCTACTCCTCCTAAGCATGATATCAATGAGTCTCTCAAAGCTATGAGAATTTCCATTGATGAGTGCAAAGAAAGAAGCGCTAGATTGCGTGCTAAGAAAGATTGCTTTGTAAAGGCGTGTTCTTCTAGTTTCCATGAAAATAATGATGAAGATCTTAAAGTTATTGATGTGTCCCCTATTAGATCTTTGTTTTGCAATATGAATCTTAATAATTATGGGACTGGAGATGAGTCAACTTTAGTTAAAAGGTGTTCCAATGATTCGGATTTTTTAGATCTTGACGCTAAATTTGGTAAAAGTGGGATTGGAGAGGTCAAGACTTTAAATAGCATTGAACCCACTATCTTGGATTTCAAGGAATTTAATTATGATAATTGTTCTTTAGAAGATTGTATTTCCTTGTTGCAATCCGTTGTGAATTCTCCTCATGCTTATAGTCAAAATAAAGCTTTTACCAAACATATTGTTGATGCCTTGATGCAATCTTTTGATGAAAAACTTAATTTGGAAGTTTCTATACCTAGAAAACTTTATGATGAGTGGGAACCTACAATAAAGATTAAAATTAAAGATCATAAGTGTTTTGCTTTATGTGGTTTGGGTGCTAGTGTTTCCACGATTCCGAAAACTTTATGTGATGTTCTAGGTTTCCATGATCTTGATGATTGCTCTTTAAATTTGCACCGTGCGGATTCCACCATTAAAAGCCAATGGTAAGGCTCAATGATGTTCTCATTGTTTCATATAGAAATTTGGTGCCCGTAGATTTTATCGTTCTTGATATAGATTGCAATCTTTCTGGCCCTATTATTCTTGGTAGACCTTTCCTTAGAATGATTGGTGCGATTATTGATATGAAGGAAGGGAATCTTAGATTCCAATTTCCATTAGGGAAACGAATGGAGCACTTTCCAAGAAAGAAAGTTAAATTACCTTATGAATCTATCATGCGAGCTACTTATGAATTGAGTGCTAAAGATGGCACCACTTAGATCTATCCTCGCTTTGATGCCTAGCTAGGGGCGTTAAACGATAGCGCTAGTTGGGAGGCAACCCAATTTTATTTGTGTTTTTGTTTTTGTTTATTTTTAGTAATAAATTTTGCATCTACCTTCTGTTTAGATATGTTTTTATGTTTTAATTAGTGTTTGTGCCAAGTAGAACCTATAGGATAGCCTATGGTGATAGTTAATTTGATTCTGCTGAAAAACAGAAACTTTGTGCGCACGAAAATAATTTTAGTAATTCACAGAAATGTGATTTTGCGTTGATTCTTTTTTACGTAGATCAATAGACAAATTTACCAGGACTTCCTATTTTTGTAGGATTTTTAGAGTTCCATAAGTATTCGAGAGTTACAGATTGCTACAGACTGTTCTGTTTTTGACAGATTCTGTTTTTCATGTGTTGTTTGCTTATTTTGATGCATCTATGGCTAGTATTAAGTGGTATGAACCATAGAAAAGTTAAAATAAAGTAGGTTTAACACCAATATAAATAAATAATGAGTTCATTACAGTACCTTATGTGGTGGTTTTGCTTTCTTTCACTAACGGAGCTTATGAGATTTCCTATTGAGTTTTGTGTTGTGAAGTTTTCAAGTTTTGGGTATAGATTTGATGGACTATGGAATAAGGAGTGGCAAAAGCCTAAGCTTGGGGATGACCAAGGCACCCCAAGATATTCAAGAATAGTCAAAAGCCTAATCTTGGGGATGCCCCCGGAAGGCATCCCCTCTTTCGTCTTCGTTTGTCGGTAACTTTACTTGGAGCTATATTTTTATTCCCCACATGATATGTGTTTTGCTTGGAGCGTCTTGTATGATATTAGTATTTTATTTTTAGTTTTACACAATCATCCTTGTTGTACACACCTTTTGGGAGAAACCCACTTGAATGGAATTTATTAGAATACTCTATGTGCTTCACTTATATCTTTTGAGCTAGATAGTTTTTGCTGTAGTGCTTCACTTATATCTTTTAGAGCACGGCGGTGGCTTAATTTTGTAGAAATTGTTAGTATCTCATGCTTCATTTATATTATTTTGAGAGTCTCTTAGAAAAGCATGGTATTTTCTATGGTTATAAAATTGGTCCTAGAATGGTGGGCATCCAAGTTGGGTATAATAAAAACTATCATAGGAAGTGAATTGGATGCTATGATCAATTTGATACTTGATAATTGTTTTGAGAGTTTGTGCAAACTTCGCCGATGCATACAAATCCCGTGATACGATATGCTCTATCACACATAAACCTCCTTATATCTTCCTCAAAACAGCCACCATACCTACCTATTATGGCATTTCCATAGCCATTCTGAGATATATTGCCATGCAACTTTCCACTGTTCCGTTTATCATCATGACACACATTACAATTGTCATATTTCCTTGCATGATCATGTAGTTGACATCGTATTTGTGGCAAAGCCACCATGCATAATTTTTCATACATGTCACTCTTGATTCATTGCCCAGCCCGGTACACCGCCGGAGGCATTCATATAAGTCATATCTTGTTCTAGTTTTGAGTTATAATTCATGAGTTGTAAATAAATAGAAGTGTGATGATCATCATTATTAGAGCATTGTCCCCAAATAAAAAAAAGGCCAAATAAAAAAGGCCAAATAAAAAAAGGCCCAAAAAAAGAAAATAAAAAAGGGGGCAATGTTACTATCTTTTTTTTCCACACTTGTGCTTCAAAGTAGCACCATGTTCTTCATATAGAGAGTCTCATATGTTGTCACTTTCATATACTAGTGGGAATTTTTCATTATAGAACTTGGTTTGTATATTCCTACGATGGGCTTCCTCAAAATGCCATAGGTCTTCGTGAGCAAGCAAGTTGGATGCACACCCACTAGTTTCTTTTGTTGAGCTTTCATACATTTATAGCTCTAGTGCATCCGTTGCATGGCAATCCCTACTCCTCATGTTGACATCAATTGATGGGCATCTCCATAGCTCGTTGATTATCCTCGTCAATGTGAGACTTTCTCCTTTTTTGTCTTCTCCTCACAATCTCCATCATCATATTCTGTTCCACCCATAGTGTTATATCCATGGCTCACGCTCATGTATTGCGTGAAAGTTGAAAAAGTTTGAGATTATTTAAGTACGAAACAATTGCTTGGCTTGTCATCGGGGGTGTATAAGATGGGAGCATTTTTGTGTGAAGAAAATGAAGCATAGCCTAACTATATGATTTTGTAGGGATGAACTTTCTTAAGCCATGTTATTTTGAGAAGACATGATTGCTTTGATTAGTATGCTTGAAGTATTACTATTTCTTATGTCAATATGAACTTTTATTTTGAATCATTTGGATCTGAACATTCATGCCACAATAAAGAAAATTACATTGAGAATTATGCTAGGTAGCATTCCACATCAAAAATTCTGTTTTTATCATTTACCTACTCGAGGATGAGCAGGAATTAAGCTTGGGGATGCTTGATACGTCTCCAACGTATCTATAATTTTTGGTTGTTCCATGCTATTACATTACCCGTTTTGGATGTTTATGGGATTTACTTTACACTTTTATATCATTTTTGCGACTAACCTACTAACCGGAGGCCCAGCCCGTATTGCTGTTTTTTGCCTATTTCAGTGTTTCGAAGAAAAGCAATACCAAACGGAGTCCAAATGGAATGAAACCTTCTGGAGCGTGATTTTTGGAACAAACGTGATCCAGAGGACTTGGAGTGCAAGTCAAGAAGCAATCGAGGAAGCCACGAGGGTGGAGGGAGCCCCCCCCCCTACTAGGCATGCCCCCCTATCCCGTGGGCCGCTCGGGTGTCCACCGACCTACTTCTTCCTCCTATATATACCCATGTACCCCGAGAACATCAAAGGCGACCATGAAAAACTATTTCCACCACCGTAACCTTCTGTATCCGCGAGATCCCATCTTGGAGCCTTCGCCGGTGCTCCGCCGGAGGGGTAATCAACCACGGAGGGCTTCTACATCAACACCATAGCCTCTCCAATAAGTAGTGAGTAGTTTACCACAGACCTTTGGGTCCATAGTTATTAGCTAGATGGATTCTTCTCTCTCTTTGAATCTCAATACCATGTTCTCCTTGATCTTCTTGGAGATCTATTCGATGTAACTCTTTTTGCGGTGTGTTTGTCGAGATCCGATGAATTGTGGGTTTATGATCAAGTTTATCTATGAGAAATATTTGAACCTCCTATGAATTCTTTTATGTCTGATTAAGTTACCTTTGCAAGTCTCTTCGAATTATCAGTTTGGTTTGGCCTACTAGATTGATCTCTTTTGCAATGGGAGAAGTGCTTAGCTTTGGGTTCAATCTTGCGGTGTCCTTTCCCAGTGACAGCAGGGGCAGCAAGGCACGTATTGCATTGTTGCCATCGAGGATAAAAAGATGGGGTTTATATCATATTGCATGAGTTTATCCCTCTACATCATGTCATCTTTCTTAATGTGTTACTCTGTTCTTATGAACTTAATACTCTAGATGCATGCTGGATAGCGGTCGATGTGTGGAGTAATAGTAGTAGATGCAGGCAGGAGTCGGTCTACTTGTCACGGACGTCATGCCTATATACATGATCATGCCTAGATAATCTCATAATTATTCGCTTTTCTATCAATTGCTCGACAGTAATTTGTTCACCCACTATAATATTTATGCTATCTTGAGAGAAGCCACTAGTGAAACCTATGGCCCCGGGGTCTAGCTTTTATCATATAAGCTTTCAATCTACTTTTATTTGCATCTTTACTTTTCCAATCTATATTATAAAATATCAAAAATATATTTATCTTATCACTTTATCTCTATCAGATCTCACTTTCGCAAGTGGCCGTGAAGGGATTGACAACCCCTTTATTGCGTTGGTTGCGAGTTCTTGTTTGTTTGTGTAGGTGCGTGGGACTTTTGAGGAGCCTCCTACTGGATTGATACATTGGTTCTCAAAAACTGAGGGAAATACTTACGCTACTATTGCTGCATCACCCTTTCCTCTTCAAGGAAAACCAACGCAAGCTCAAGACGTAGCAGCAATCTCCATCAACATCTTCATCAGCACCATCTCATCTCAAACCCTAGTTCATCTCTTGTATTCAATCTTGTTACCGAAACTATAGATTGTTGCTAGGGGGTGACTAGTAGTGTTGATTACATCTTGTAGTTGATTACTATATGATTTATTTGGTGGAAGATTGTATGTTCAGATCCATTATGCATATTAATACCCCTCTGATCATGAGCATGTTGATTATTTGTGAGTAGTTACTTTTGTTCTTGAGGTCACAGGATAAATCATGTTGCAAGTAATCATGTGAATTTGATATGTGTTCGATATTTTGATGGTATGTATGTTGTGATTCCCTTAGTGGTGTCATGTGAATGTCAACTAGATTACACTTCACCATATTTGGGCCTAAGGGAATGCATTGTGGAGTAGTAAATAGATGGTGGGTTGCGAGAGTGACAGAAACTTAAACCCCAGTTTATCCACTATTCCGTAAGGGACCGATTGGAGTTTAATGCTATGGTTAGAATTTATTCCTAATACTTTTCTCGTAGTTGTGGATGCTTGCGGGAGGGTTAATCATAAGTAGGAGGTTTGTTCAAGTAAGAACAGCACCTAAGCACCGGTCCACCCACATATCAAATTATCAAAGTAGCGAACACAAATTAAACCAACATGATGAAAGTGACTAGATGAAATTCCCGTGTACCCTCAAGAATGCTTTGCTTATCATAAGAGATCGTATTGGCCTGACTTTGCCTCAAAAGGATTGGGCTACATTGCAGCATACTTATTGTTACTATCGTTACTCGCTCGTTACAAATTATCTTGCTACCAAACTACTCGCTACTTACAATTTCAGCACTTGCAGACAATACCTTACTAAAAACTACTTGTCATTTCCTTCTCCTCCTCGTTGGGTTCGACACTCTTACTTATCAAAAAGAGCTACAATTGATCCCCTATACTTGTGGGTCATCAAGGAGGAGGATGGGGGTCGGGTGTGGATTACCTCCCTGGATAGGCAAGGCCGAGCAGCGTGAAGGAGGGTCACCAGCAAGGAGGCGGAGTTGCAACCAAGGAGTGAAGGTTTCAACTTGGAAAGGAAGGCGGAAACAGGGGAAATGTGGCTTTTGGTAAGGGGGAGGGGCGGGGAGGTGGATATTTCTGCGGAAGCCAAAAATTTGGAATCGCTTCAGCGAAAAAACTGGCACGCAAAGTGTCATCAGACACGGTCCCTTATTCAGAGCGGGCTGTGGACTGTAGCTGTCGCACCTTCTCACGTAAGCCGTATGCGTTTATAATCCAATGGTGCTCCAATATATTTTGTGCTGCATCTCACACGGTTGGTGATAATAAACTCTGTGGGATCTACTTGATTTTTCATCTTGATTTGTATTACAAAATGGGGTCACAGCGGCAATGAACGGTGTTTGAATTGCTAGAACTTTTATCTGCAGTGAACATGCAAATACATGTGTGTCGTAAAAAATTTGGAATTATTCAGGGTTTGTTTGGAAATTTTATACATTAAATTGGTTCTCTATCCATTTCAGGTGCACAATTCAAAATTAAAACACATGCACCTGGTCCGGTGCACCGACATGGGTTGTAAAATCATATATGTGTCCATGGGTTTATGCTTATGTCCCATGCAAGAAATGGGGATGAATTTCGAACACCATGGCACCGTGGCTCTCTGGCAAATGTTGAGGTACTTGCTTTTGTAATTCTAGTAAATCCAAAACCCATTTGAAATTCATGAACCTTGGCATGCTATCATGGAATGGCATCAACATGCTGGGGTGAAAAATATTGTACCATTTGGGGCAGGTTGTGGTACAAGCTTCTCACAAACCAGAGCTTATCACAAGAAAGCCTCATGGTTCCGTTAGGGAAACGTGTCACCTTTGTGGACAAAATGATATTCGTTTCCTCTTCTTCATTTCAATTTTTGTCCTCGTGTCAACGTAGAACAACAGGAGTGTCGTGTTAAATTTTGGATTTTTTGGGGATCGTTTGGACATTTTTATACGTTAAATTGAGTTTTCTAGGCATTTACGTGCATAGTTCAAAATTGAACTACATGCACGTGCTCCGTCCATAAAAATGGGTTGCAAAATCAAATGGGAATTTCAGACGTTAATTAGGCATTTACGTGCATAATTCAAAATAAAACTGTCGAATATCGGGTTCCGGCAAAACCCTTAAGGTTCGAACTCTGGGGTGCGCACGAAGATCTTCCACCTACCGATCCTCGTCCCAATGCCTCACCGTGAATCTAAGCTACACAATGAACAACACAAGGGACACAAGGTTTATACTAGTTCGGGCCACCGTTGTGGTGTAATGCCCTACTCTAGTGTGTGGTGTGGTGGATTGCCTCAGGGGCTGATGATGAACAGTATAGAGGAAGAACAGCGTCGCGAGAGGTGTTCTTGAGCTGGTGCGATGTTCTATTTGGGTGGATCCTATCGCCTCTTAATGAGATGAGCTCTGGATGATCCCCCCTCTCTACTGTGGTGGCTATCTTTATTTATAGAGGCCCTGGTCCTCTTCCCAAATATTGAGCGAGAAGGGATCCAACAACGGCCATTTTGAAGGGGACCAGCTAGTACAAGTTATCCTGACTAAAGTTGGTCTTCGACTGCCAAAGGCACTAGCGATGACGCCGTCTTGGGCTCCACTGTGACCTCCATCCTGCCGCTCTGCTGGTCTTGGTCTCGTTGCACTGATATGGTAACCATTGCTTGATGCCTCGGTACTCCACGCCTGTGCTTGCCCCCTTTGCACCAAAGAGGAAACGAGGACACTGCGCAGACTGGCGCCCGCCTGGTCGTGATCGTCATGGCTTGCGTCATGAGCACCTCGCGAGGTACTCCCTACCCTCTCTCCGCCTCCTCGCGAGCCTGCCTAGTGAGGCCGCCCCTGAGGAAGCCTTGCATCGTCCGCCCCGCGAGGCTTGGCCCCTCGCGAGGGTCTTGAGCTTGGGTTGATGCAGATGGGTCGTACTGGGCCGCCCCTTGAGCCACGCCACAGGCCGCAGGCAGGCAAGTCTGGGGACCCCCGTTCCCAGAATGCCGATAGTAGCCCTGGGGCCCAAGGCGCGCTCGGACTTGGCTTAGCCGCGGTCCCAAACAGCCTGCGGCCTTGGGTGCCGCGTGGCAGTTGATTGGACGTGGGCGTCTCCACTTCCCCACGCTCCCCCAATATCCGCCTGTCTAGGCGTCCACGAAACTGTACATAGTTATTCTCTCCTTGCTACTCGCGTGCTTCCTATTCCTCTTTCTTCCTTGAGCCTCTGTTTCCGCCTCCAATCTAACTTGAGCTCTGCCCCCTCCCGTTGCCATGGCGCCGATTCGAGAGGTTGAGGACGCTTGGCGTGTCTGCACCCAAGGTGGTGAAGGAGTTCCTCCAGCGTTGCATCGCCCCTCTCCAGCGCCACTCTCGACCGATGTGGACTTTGACTGGGTATCAACACCGCATGAGTCTTCAGGAGGAGGATCTTGCACCTGAAACACTGAGGAAGGTGCTGAAGGTCTTGACTGGCGACCCCTCTCCAGGCAACATCCGGCATGGGGGCGGCCTCCTGTACCTTTGCTCGGGCAGCGCCGAGTTCACGAGGCAGATGCCCCGCTTCGACGAATGGGGGTTGCGCCCAGCTGACCTCGTGGGGCCCCACAAAAATCCCATCGTCGTGACTCCTGCTCCCGTCGCCCACGTCGATCTTGCCTCAGGAGGTGGTGCAGGGAGGCAAGCATCGCCGAAGGCTGGGGGATCTGGTGTTGAGATGCCGATGTCGCGTGGGGATCCCGAGGCGTCATCCTCTGGAGCTTGCGAAACCCATCCTGAGGCGGTAGTTGATGAGGGGAGGCAACCTGCGGCTCCCGAGGCCGAAACTCCCGAGGCCTCGGCAGGCCACCGTGGGGTGGCGCCTAATCGCTCCTCCCAGCCTGGCGCCCCTGAGGCAGGTCGCCCTAGTGCTTCTTCATCCATGCCTCGCACCAGCCCTCACGTCGAGAGCTTGGGTCGGTTCCGCATAGACTTCGACGCAGGAAGGAGGCTTCGAGTGGCAGTGATATCCCCTGCCGCCCGTTGAAGCACAGGAAGTACTTCGCCATGGATGAGTAAGTCCCTCCTTCTTGTAATTCCTCATTCGCTGCCCCCTTTGCTAATTGTGGCCCTTCAGGATCCCTCTTGCCAAGCCTGCGGAGCCAGCTAAGAAGCCACCTCCTCAGGCCTCTCCTCCATCGCTGGCCTTGAGCGCCCCGAGCTTGCGTGCCGCCCTTGACGCGGATTCGTCCGGGGAGGCAAGCCGGCCCGCATGGTGCCTCAAGCCCATGTCCTCGCTGCCTTTCCTTTGCGACCTTGCCTGGGACGTGATCAGCTTGCCCCAGGCTCCTTCTCTGATCATGGACGGCGAATGGTTGAAGTCGATCTTCGGCTCTTCTTCTGGGGATCTCCCAGCCCCCTGCCTAGAGGGGGCAGACCTCCTCAGGCCCCTCCGCCAACACCGACGGTGGAGGACAATATCGACGACGTGCTCAAGCGCGCGCAGGAGCGTAGTGCCATCCGCCAAGAGTTTCTCCAGAAGGTGATGGAGGCGGTAGGCCAGCTCGGTGGAGAGCTCACGGACGTGGACGCGTGTCTTGAAGCCGAAGGCCTGTGGCTGGTTGACGAGTGGTGCAAGCTGAAGGTGGCAGTCAGCCTTGCGCGTCATCAGCGTGATCTTGACAATGCAAAGGCCGGAGCATCTCTCGTGGCCTCGTGGAAGGCCTGCTCCCGAGCCATTGAGGAGGCTCAGGAGGCAGACCGACGACGCGAGATCGTGGAGGAGCGAGCGTGGGAGCTCCAAGTCTGGTGCAATTCCCTGGAGCAGCAAGTGGAGTTGCGCCAAGCTGCCCTTGCGTCGCTGAAGGGGACGCCCGTCGAAGAGGAGGATCTCCGGAAGCACGAGGAAGTGCTGACGTTGGAGGCTGCCGAGCGCAACCTCGATCTTGAACGGTTGGAGACAAGGGAGCGCCAGGTTATCCAGGCGGAGGACGACGTTGGCACGCGAGAGGTCCGAATCCAAGAAGAGATCAACCGCCGCGTGGCGGAAGTTCGCGTGGATCTTGAGCGCGAGCATGGCGAGAGGTTGGAGCTGATCAAGGCCGAGGCTGCGGGCAGGACTGCCGCTCTTAGGACCAAGCTGACTCAAGCGACATAGCATGCTGAGGCCACCACAGTCGCCCTAATTGCGGCACGAGCTGAGTTGGCCTCCTCTCGTGCCGAGCTGCTTCTCCTCCAATGGAGGGTCGATGATGTCGAGTCCGTTGCGCGGCGGAACAAAGATGAGATTCGCCAGCGGCAGACACTAGAGCACATGCATGGCCCCATGCTCCGAACGCTCAGGGAAAGGCCAACACGGCCCTAGGCAATATCTGCGACGCGACCGCTGAGCAACCTCATGTGACCAACTATGTCGGTAATCTCCAGTCCTTCACTGACATGGTGACGCATCTGGAGAATCACACTGAGAGGGCTCGTCAGCTTGTCGAGGAGAGGAGCCACAGCCTACTCGCACGTGCATTCTCCCATGTCTTCAGCCACCTTCAGAATAGGGATCCTCACTTTGACTTCGACGCTGTCATTGCTCCGGTGCCCATGGCCATCCGAGGCGATCTGGCGCGGTGGGTGGAGGACGACATGGACGCACTTGTCCGGGCCTTCACCTCTGATGATGACGGGGTGGTAGTTGCTGCGGATGAACACGACATGGTGAACGGCGCGAAGATGGCGCCAACGACGACGATGGTGAAGCCAGCGACGGCGACAATAGCGCCAGCGATGCTTCCGGAGACGACCAAGAGGATGGGGTGAGCGACATGTCAGATTGATCATATGCCCCCTGCTATTTATCCTGCGTGAAAAAAGCTCGGGCTTGGCCCTGAAGGTTGTAAGAGCATTTTGGGAGGGGAAGCCCCTCATGTAAAAAGGATTGTTGTCCACGCGTTGTTAAGGGCGGTGCCAAATGAGCGCCCGCATGATGTTATGGGCCCTGCGATGAGTTGGTTGCTGTAATTTTACCTTTATCTTGGGCGAGCCTTGAGTAGGCTTGTGGTGAATCTCCGAGGGTCCTTTAGGAGACCTATTGGCCATGTGGCGAGAGCCTTGCGAGAGCGAGTGCCGGCCGCGGGACGGCATGCACACGTGCGCTGAGCCCAGCCCCGCCCGTGAGGGGGCTCGTGAGGGGGAGGCGGCTCGTGCGAATTCCAAGTTGGGCAGAAACCGGAATACGAGAAATCATGCGAACAAGACAAGACGCCCCTCCCCGCATACGCAAACACAAATTCAACTTCAACTTAAATCCGAAGAGAGAAAGCTCGACCACATAAAAGGAAGCGAAAAACAAAAGGCCGCGTCCGGCACCTAGTCTAGTCTTCGACCTCTTCTCACCAGTGCGGAGCTAAGTGATGCCACTAGGTGTGGGAGGGAGCCCCTGAGGCCTGAGGGCGGCTCTCCGGAGACTCCGAGGCATGTACAGCCCCAACTCATTATTACGTGAGAGTGTCACGGGCGGTGAGCTTCATAGGCGTTGGGCCTTCTTCACAGGTACCGGCCTTGCTTCATATCGCCAGACGAGGGCCCCGCCTTGCTCCACCCTCGACCGCAATTAACGGCGACTGGAAACCAAAGACGACGCCAATGGGGTAAAGGGGATGCCAGTGGTTCCCCCGACTACCACGGGTCCTCCGCCAGGGGCAGGCCTCGCGGCACCTCCCTAGCAGAGGGCCTACCTCTGAGAAATGCCTTACTCCGCGCGTCGTGGGGAGGGGCTTGGCTCCCGGCCCCTCTCCTACAGCCCCCAGTGGGCTCCTCCTGGCAGAAGGGAGGCTGCCGAGCTGGGGCAGCCTTCCGCTATAGTGACCTGGACTTCCTGTGACCCATGGTTAGCATAAGCTTGCTCCTGAGGAATTAGCAGTACCCGATAGCTGCTGCTGCTGGTGCGGTTGGTGAGGCTTCCTCGAGGCTCCTAAAAAGGCTCAGCTTCTGGCGTTTCTTCCTCCCAGCATGGCCCGAGGAACGAGCTGTGGTCTTCTTCTAGTGTGTATTCCCAATCCACCATGTGGGGCACGTAAGCCTCCGAGGTCGCCGCCCGAAGACTTTGCCGTAGTGCCCCACGCTCCACACGGCTTGGCTTGGAGCACCATCTTGGGGGTGATAGGGCGGCGGCCAGCCCGGGCCGTAGGCAGCGATGCGCATGTCTTCGCTCACCAGGGGCGATGCTGGTACTGCTTGATGCCCGACGCTGATGGTCGAGCTGGTGTTGATGAAGCCTTGGGGTACGCCTAAGGGTGGACAGGTGCGGATGGGCCCGCCATGTGATCCGCCTGGGGCCTGGGGTGGAAGCTGGACGCAGAAGGGGGCGCCCCTGAAGCAGCGGCATCTAGGAGCTCGGCGACGCGCTCCAGCAGCACGTCATGGCCGCTTTCTTGCAGCCTACACCGTAGTAGTTCTCGAGCCACCGTGAGTGCGGCCTTCATGTTCGCTTGCTCCCGTCGGGTGTGCGGCGCTGTGGCCGTGGCATGGTTTGAGGCCCTTGCTGCTGATTACACCTACCGCGGGATGAGGCCAGGTGGCGCTTGACCGCGTCACCCGC
The DNA here is from genome assembly GCF_018294505.1 of Triticum aestivum. Taxonomy (NCBI): domain Eukaryota; kingdom Viridiplantae; phylum Streptophyta; class Magnoliopsida; order Poales; family Poaceae; genus Triticum; species Triticum aestivum. Next base: position 589,508,882 of record NC_057813.1, on the reverse strand, counting down.
GCCCTGCAGCGTTCTGTGAAGCGCGGGCTGCCTGAGGCGCGGGGTTGAGGTCACCTTGGGCAGGTGGCGCGGTGTGGGCAGGCCATGCCGCCCAGCGGTCGGCATTGGCCGTCGGGTCGCCGGACATGGATGCGATGAAGTAGTGGAACGCAGGACGGCGGACAGAGGATTTCGGTGCACCCCTACCTGGCGCGCCAAATATCGGATATTGGGTTCCGGCAAAACCCTTAAGGTTAGAACTCTGGGGTGCGCACGAAGATCTTCCCCCTACCGATCTACGTCCCAACGCCTCGCCGTGAATCTAAGCTACACAATGAACAACACAAGGGACACAAGGTTTATACTAGTTCGGGCCATCGTTGTGGTCTAATACCCTACTCTAGTGTGTGGTGTGGTGGATTGCCTCAGGGGCTGATGATGAACAGTACAGAGGAAGAACAGCCTCGGGAGAGGTGTTCTTGAGCTGGTGCGATGTTCTACTTGGGTGGATCCTATCGCCTCTTGATGAGATGAGCTCTGGATGATCCCCCCTTTCTACTATGGTGGCTATCTCTATTTATAGAGGCCCTGGTCCTCTTCCCAAATATTGAGCGGGAAGGGAGCCAACAACTGCCATTTTGAAGGGGAACAGCTAGTACAAGTTATCCTGACTAAAGTTGGTCTTCGACTGCCAAAGGCACTGGCGATGACGCCGTCTTGGGCTCCACCATGACCTCCGTCCTGCCGCTCTACTGGTCTTCGTCTCGTTCCACTGATATGGTAACCTTTGCTTGATGCCTCGGTACTCCGCGCCTGGGCTTGCCCCCTTTGCACCAAAGAGGAAACGAGGATACTGCACAGGCTGGCGCCCGCCTGGTCGTGATTGTGATGGCTTGTGTCATGAGCACCTCGCGAGGTACTCCCTGCCTTGATCTCTCCGCCTCCTCGAGAGCTTCCTGGTGAGGCCGCCCCTGAGGAAGCCTTGCATCGTCCGCCCCGCGAGGGTCTTGAGCTTGGGTTGATGCAGACGGGCCGTACTGGGCCACCCCTTGAGCCACGCCGCAGGCCGCAGGCAGGCAAGTCTGGGGACCCTCATTCCTAGAACGCCGACAAAAACCGTGGCAAGGTGTTTGACATTCATTGAGAAACCTAGTTTTAAAATTCTAGTAAATCCAAAGCTCGTCTAAAATTCATGAAACTTGGCATGCTATGATGGAGCGGCATCAACATGTTGTGGTTAATTTTTTTTCCCATTTGGGGCAGGTTTGGGGATATGCTTCTCACAAACCAGAGCTTCTCACAACAAGCCTGATGGTTTCGGTAGGGAACATCCCACCTTTGGGGAAAAAACAATATCCATTGCCTCTTATTGCTTTCAAAAAAATTCTCGTGTCAACATATAACAACAGGAGTGTCGTGTCAATTTTTGGGATTTTTCGGGGTTCGTTTGGACATTTTTATGCATTAATTGAGTTTTCAATGCATTTATGTGCATAATTCAAATTTGAACTACATGCACATGCTCTAATGCATATAAATTGGTTGAAAATTCAAATCTGTGTCCTTGGTTGCATGCTTAGGTCCCATGCAAGAAATGGGAATGAATGTCAAACACCCTGCCACGGTCACTCGGCCGCAGACGTTGAGATACCTGGTTTTTAAATTCTAGTAAATCCAAAGCTCGTCTGAAATTCATGAAACTTAGCATGATATCATGGAGCGGCATCAACATGTCATGGTAATTTTTTTGTCCCATTTGGGGCAGGTTGGGAATATGCTTCTCAGAAACCAAAGCTTCCCACAATAAGCCTGATGGTTTCGGTAGGGAACATCCCACCTTTGGGGAAGAAACGCTATCCATTGCCTCTTATTGCTTTCAAAAAAATTCTCGTGTCAACATAGAACAACAGGAGTGTTGTGTCAATTTTTGGGATTTTTAGGGTTCGTTTGGACATTTTTATGCATTAATTGAGTTTTCAATGCATTTATGTGCATAATTCAAGTTTAAACTACATGCACATGCTCTAATGCATATAAATTGGTTGAAAATTCAAATATGTGTCCGTGGTTGCATGCTTAGGTCCCATGCAAGAAATAGGAATGAATGTCATACACCCTGCCACGGTCACTCGGCCACAAAAATTGAGATACCTGGTTTTTAAATTATAGTAAATCCAAAGCTCATCTGAAATTCATGAAACTTTGCATGCTATCATGGAGCGGCATCAACATGTCGTGGCAAATTTTTTGTCCCATTTGGGGCAGGTTTGGGGATATGCTTCTCACAAACCAGAGCTTCTCACAATAAGCCTGATGGTTTCGGTAGGGATCGTCCCACCTTTGGGGACGAAATGCTATCCATTGCCTCTTATTGCTTTCAAAAAACTTCTCGTGTCAACATAGAACAAAAGGAGTGTTGTGTCAATTTTTGGGATTTTTAGGGGTTCGTTTGGACGTTTTAATGCATTAATTGAGTTTTCAATGCATTTATGTGCATAATTCAAATTTGAACTACATGCACATGATCTAATGCATATAAATTGGTTGAAAAATCAAATATGTGTCCTTGGGTGCATGCTTAGGTCCCATGCAAGAAATGGGAATGAATTTCAAACACCAGGGCACCATTTATTGTCGGCAAAACGTTGAGATACTTTGTTTCTAAATTCTAGTAAATGCAAAACTCGTCTGAAATTCATGAAACTTGGCATGCTATCATGGAATGGCACCCGACATGTTGTGGTATTTTTTGTTTCCATTTTGAGAGAAGGCGCACTCGAATAACAGCCAACAAAGGCATTTTGAAAAAATAGTTGCCACTTTAATATCTCAAATGTTTGTACAATTCAAATCGTGTGTGTTTTGTTAACCATTCACGTGACGCCACGTGTCTTCATTTTAATGGATATAGAAGGTGTCGTGCGGACAGCTGCTTGACCTTGACTGAACGGGAGGCGTGAGAGCAGAGTTCGGTGCGCAGGCTGACTGAGAGGCGTGCAAGCTGTCCTCCAATGCACAGGCTCACCGGGAAGCGTGCAAGCTGTATGTTGCGTAGGCTCACTGGGAAGCGTGCCCTTTGACTTCCATGGCTGCCCGCCTTCCTCTCCATTAATGGCGCCCGAGCCGTTGTTTAATACGTGCGGCCTTACTGTTTTCCTCCCATTCCCCTCCCTCCCACAGACCTCCACTAACGCCATGGCGCAGAATCATCATCTGCCGCTAGTCTTCAAGTTTGGTGAAGTCGACTCCGAGCTGGAGGAGATAGAAAATAAGGAGGAATGGGGCCTCATGGACATGGCCGAGAACGAGTTGGCCGTGGCGGTTGCTGCCCCTGCTTCCGTCCCAGCTCCCATCCCCCCCCCCCGCCAGCGACCATCCCCGTAGCATTGACGAGCTGGTCGCCGAGCACTATCGTAGAGCTTGAAGCCGTGGGCGTCAGCAAGGTCTCCGCGGACCTACGCGAGCTCATGTACATGCCAGCGCCAACGCCCGTGCCCGTGCCCGTGCGTGCCCCTCCACCCATCGTGGTGTCGGGCCCCATGCATTTGGATGCACCCGCCGCGCCCATGCCCCTGCCCATGCACGCCCCTCCACCCATCGCGGCGCCGGTCCCCGTGTGTTTGGTTGCACCCGTCGTGCCCGTGCCCGTGTGCGCACCCCCTCAGCAGCATGGGACGCTGTCGTCGACCACTACCTCTCAGCTGCGCCAGTTGTCGTCCTCTCGTGCCCCGCTCGTCAATCGCACGACGACATGATGTTTCATTTACAAGTGAAGAACATTTTTGTGCTGCCTTGAAGACTTCAACAACAGCGTCCCGGAGGACGACAACGACAACGACGGCGCGGCACGCCACCTTCGCCGCCGCCGGAAATAGTTTTTTTGGGGTTTAATATTGTACCTCGAATTCTTGATCATATGAATATAAATTCGCAGTGTGACTGAATAAAAGATATGGTTTGAACGAACATGTGTTTTTCTCTTAATGCACAAACTTATCAAACGATTTTCCTTTTAAAAAAATGTCAATGTTTTCTAAATATAAAACACTCATCGCAAACGTTTTAGTTAGAACACCCGTATGCAAATCGACAGCTTCCCCAGGAAGCCAAGGGAAAATGTGTCGAGCAGGATTTGTGCAGCTCTTGATCGCAAACGTTTTAGTTAGAACACCCGTATGCAAACCGACAGCTTCCCTAGGAAGCCAAGAGAAAATGTGCGGAGCAAGATTTCTGCAGCTCTTGATTGCAAACGTTTTAGATAGAACACCCGTATGCAAAGTGAGATCTTTGGTCTTCCCCCTTAAGTCGAGGGAAAATTCACAGCCCGGGATTTGTGCATCCCTTCAACGCAAGGTTGTTTTGGATGACCCGTGTGCAACCACGTACAAACAATTTGGTAAGATTTACAGCTGTCATATTGGGTATGTTTCCATTTGTCAAACTGGAAAGATTGACATTTGTTCATCTAGTAACATTGTCATTTGTCAATCCTTGTAACACTGCAATTTGTCAAAATATGCAACTAAAAATCACTAGCACTATCTAATTTTTATGCATTAACTGAGTTTTTAATGCATTTATGTGCATAACTCAAATTTGAACTACATGCACATGATCCAGTGCATATAAATTGGTTGAAAAATAAATCTTTGTCCTTGGGCGCATGCTTAGGTCCAATGTAAGAAATGGGAATGAATTTCAAACACCAGGGCACTTTTGATTTGACAACGGGCGGCCCAGTTTCCAATATAGCTTTAATGCAGACGAGGGAGAGGGTAGCGGTTCCCGAAATGTTGAACGGCCAATGATGCATCCCCCTTCAATTAGCATCGTGTGAGTGCATGAGGGAAGTAATGGGAGGAGGACCGAGAAAAGAGGCAGCACGATGTGAATGCAAAGCAGTTTGCACTCATATGAAGGCCCCCTCCATTCCATTGCATCCACCACATCGTACGCACCTAAGCATTTGCCTAAGCACCTACACTAATAAGCGCAAAAGTGCTCACTCCAGACCCATGGTGGCGATGCGTGCGAGCGGCCAGCGGCTGTGTCAGATGGTCCACGATGCCGTCCTACGGCATGGCACCTCTCCAGACGGTGTTGGGGACCGGCTGGTGGATGGCCGCCGTCGACGCCAGCTATGATTCTCAGTTGGACCAAATGATCGTTAGCACCACCAACAAGTTCACCGTCGTCAAGGAGCTCACGGACGAAATCGCCGTACTCCTCCAGCCAGCGCGCCCGGGCTCCTCATTGCCTGCCACCCTAATTAGCCTCCATGGCCGGAACCTCTTTCAAGCACTGGTGGCCCTGCGACTACCCGACGACGCCATGAAGAATGTCCACCTGGAGGTCGCGCTCGCTGCGAGGCGCCTCGCTCTGCAAGAATTCGTCGACCTACACATCCACGTGTACGAGCACATCATGTACATAGGTATCTACAAGGCCAGTGAGGACGCTACGATGTTGGCCTTCTTCAACCAGCTGGAAGCCTTGGATGCCTTTACTAAGAAGCACCTTGACCTCGCCACAAAAGCCGCCCCTCCTTAGCCGCCAATCGGTGGCCCGGCGCACTGAGTTGAGGAGGAGGAGGTCATACGTTGATGGATGCATCTTTCTTCTTGCCTCTTGTAACCACCACTGCGATCGCATCATCGTGGCCTTAATTATTATTGTGCCATTGCCTTCTCGTTCCAGTCACTATAGACATATGCGATCCCTTTGCTTTATTATATGCATCACTGTAACTAGTACTCCATTGGTCAATTTATAAGTTGTGAGGCCAGTGTTTGGGGCCGGCACACGATCACGCACGTTTGTGTGCATGCGGTTGCGCCAGGCGCGGCGCGACGATGCAGTTACCCACTGCAAAAACTGCCATGCAGGGGACGTGGCATTGACCATTGGGCCGCAACAGTCGGTCATCCGGGTGCCCAATAAAGGATGCAAAGAGTGATCCTACAGCAGCAACGACTAGCTTCCATACCGATAGCTCATCTAACAGAACTCCCAAGTTAAGTGTGCTGAGGCTGGAGTAGTCATCAGATGGGTGATCGGATGGGAAGTGGCCTCGATGTTAAATTAACTGATGTGATGGGTAACTTTAACCATTTAATTGCGTTGAATGTATATAGTGCTCCATCATATTAGTTTAATTAACCTCGAGGTCCTTGTTTTGTAATTTTTGACATTTTTTGTTTTTTGTACACATGTTGATTGGCTTGAAGGTCTATCTCGTTATATTTTGATAAAATTTTTTGAACACATGTTGATTGGCTTGAATGAAGGTCTATCCCGTTACATTATGACATGTTTCCAAAACATGGACCTCGAGTTTAATTCAACTAATAGGACGGAGCATTTGTAATTTTTGACATTTTTTTGTACACATGTTGATTGGCTTGAAGCAGGTCTATCTCGTTACTTTTTGATAATTTTTGCTTTTTGAACACATGTTGATTGGCTTGAATGAAGGTCTATCCCATTACTTTACGACTTGTTTCCAAAACATGGACCTCAAGGTTAATTCAACTAATAGAACGGAGCACTCTATACATTCAACGCAATTAAATGCTTTCCAAAAAAAGTGATATGATTTTTGTGAAACTTATAAGTGATGTATGTCAAGTTAACCTCTGTGTACTTGTTCTCGAATTAACTTCCGGGCCTTTTTGCCGCATATCACACACATCTTGATAAGTTGAACCGTTTATGTTCTCTTCCCTAATCGAAAATAGGCCATTTGATTGAACCGTATGCCGCATATCACACACACTGATCTGGCTGACCGTTTCTGTTGCTTTCCCTAATAGCAAACAGTTCATCAGAGCAAATTGTATGTCGTATATCGCACACACATTGATATGGCTGCCCGTTTCTGTTGTTCTGTCTAATCGCAAACAGTTCATCTGGATCAACCATATGCCCTGCATCGCACACGCAACTAAAATCTGAACCGTGTTTGATGGCTCCGCCATCACAAACGTTTTGCACCTTTTTGACGGGTTTTTTACACCACCGTTTGCGATTATTGCATCGCACACAGTTTCATCGAAGGGTCTCTGATCATAGTGTCGCATTAGCAACAACCTGCAGTAGTGTCTACAGGTATCTCCGAAGGTGTTTGTTGGGTTGACATAGATCGAGATTAGGATTTGTCACTCCAAGTATTGGAGAGGTATCTCTGGGCCCTCTCGGTAATACACATCATGATAAGCCTTGCAAGCAATGTGATTAATGAGTTAGTTGCGGGACGATGTATTACAGAACGAGTAAAGAGACTTGCCGGTAATGAGACTGAACTAGGTATGAGGATACCGACGACCGAATCTCGGGCAAGTAACATACCGATGACAAAGGGAATAACGTATGTTGTCATAACAGTTCGACCGATAAAGATCTTCGTAGAATATGTAGGAGCCAATATGAGCATCTACGTTCCGCTATTGGTTATTGATCAGAGAAGTGTCTCGGTCATGTCTACATAGTTCTCAAACCCGTAGGGCCCTCATGCTTAACGTTCGATGACGATTTTGTATTATATGAGTTATGTGATTTGGTGACCGAATGTTGTTCGGAGTCCCGGATGAGATCACAGACATGAAGAGGAGTCTCAAAATGGTTGAGAGGTAAAGGTTGATATATAGAGGATGATGGTATTCGGACACCGGAATTGTTTCGGGATGCACCGGGTACTTATCGTGTCATCAGAAGGGGTTCCGGGCACCCCTAGCAAAAGATATGGGCCTTATGGGCCAAAAGGGGAAACACAGCGGCCACAAAGGGGCTGGTGCGCCCCCCTCATATGGGCTGGCCAAATTGGAGCAGAAAAGGGGAAGGAGGAAAGGAAATAGGGAATAGGATTCCCCCTTCCCCCTCTTTCCTTCCTACTCCGAATAGGAATAAGAAAGGGGGGAGGCCGAATTGGGAGGACCCCAAGTAGGATTCCTCCTACTTGGGGTGCCCCCTTGGCTGCCTCTCCAACCCTCCAACCTATATATATGTGGGGGGCATCGCTAGAACACACAACAAACATTGTTAGCCGTGTGCAGTGCCCCCCTCCACCGTTTACTCCTCCGGTCATATTCTCGTTGTGCTCAGGTGAAGCCCTGCACGGATTACATCACCATCACCGTCACCACGCCATTGTGCTGACTGCTACCTCTTGAGCACTGCGTTGGTTTTTCCCTTGAAGAGGAAAGGGTGATGCAGCAAAGTAGCGTAAGTATTTCCCTCGGTTTTTGAGAACCAAGGTATCAATCCAGTAGGAGGTGACACGCAAGTCCCTCGTACCTACACAAACAAATAAGAACCTTGCAACCAACGCGATAAAGGGGTTGTCAATCCCTTCATGGCCACTTGAAAAAGTGAGATCTGATAGAGATGATAATATTTTTGGTATTTTTATGATAAAGATTGAAAGTAAAGATTGCAAAGTAAAAATAGATTGGAAACTTATATGATGGGAAATAGACCCGGGGCCGTAGGTTTCACTAGTGGCTTCTCTCAAGATAGTATAAGTACTACGGTGGGTGAACAAATCACTGTCGAGCAATTGATAGAATTGAGCATAGTTATGAGAATATCTAGGCATGATCATGTATATAGGCATCACGTCCGCGACAAGTAGACCGACTCCTGCCTGCATCTACTACTATTACTACACACATCGACCGCTATCCAGCATGCATCTAGAGTACTAAGTTCATAAGAAGAGGGATAAACTCAAGCAATATGATATAAACCCCATCTTTTTATCCTCGATGGCAACAATACAATACGTGTCGTTTCCCCTACTGTCACTGGGATCGAGCACCGCATGATTGAACCCAAAGCTAAGCACTTCTCCCACTGCAATAAAGATCAAACTAGTAAGCCAAACCAAACTGATAATTCGAAGAGACTTGCAAAGATAACCAATCATACATAAAAGAATTCAGAGAAGATTCAAATATTGCTCATAGATAATCTTGATCGTAAACCCACAATTCACCGGATCTCGACAAACACACCGCAAAAAGAGTTACCTCGAATAGATCTCCAAGAAGATCGAGGAGAACTCTGTATTGAGATCCAAAGAGAGAGAAGAAGCCATCTAGCTAATAACTATGAACCCGAAGGTCTGAGGTAAACTACTCACACATCATCGGAGAGGCTATGGTGTTGATGTAGAAGCCCTCCGTGATCGTTGCCCCCTCCGACAGAGCGCCGAAAAAGGCCCCAAGATGGGATCTCACGGGTACAGAAGGTTGCGGCGGTGGAAATAGGGTTTCGTGGTGCTCCTGGATGGTTTCGGGGTACGTAGGTATATATGGGAGGAAGAAGTAGGTCAGCGGAGCCACGAGGGGCCCACAAGGGTAGAGGCGCACCCAGGGGGGCAAGCATGCCTCCTTGCCTCGTGGCCTCCTCATTGGTTTCTTGACGTCCACTCCAAGTCCTCTAGATCACGTTTGTTCCAAAAATCACGCTCCTGAAGGTTTCGTTCCGTTTGGACTCCGTTTGATATTCCTTTTCTGCGAAACACTGAAATAGGCAAAAAACAGCAATTTTCACTGGGCCTTGGGTTAGTAGGTTAGTTCCAAAAATAATATAAAGTGTATAATAAAGCCCATTAAACATCCAAAACAGAATATATAATAGCATGGAGCAATCAAAAATTATAGATACGTTGGAGACGTATCACTGACGAAACTCTCCCTTGACACTTTGCTGGAACAAGAGTTCGAAGGACGTCATTGAGTTGAACGTGTGCAGAACTCGGAGGTGCCGTATGTTCGGTGCTTGATCGGTTGAATTGAGAAGACGTTTGAGTACATCAACCGCGTTAAGCTTCCGCTTCCGCTTTTGGTCTACGAGGGTACGTGGACACACTCTCCCCCTCTCGTTGCGATGCATCTCCTAGATAGATCTTGCATGAGAGTGGGAAATTCTTGAATTTGCATGCTATGTTTCGGGATGGTATTCGGACAACAGAAGTGTTTCGGGATGCACCGGGTACTTATCGGGTCACCGGAAGGGGTTCCGGGCACCCCCAGCAAAAGATATGGGCCTTATTGGCCAAAAGGGGAAACACACCAGCCACAAAGGGGCTGGTGCGCCCCCCCTCATATGGTCTGGCCAAATTGGAGTAGAAAAGGGGAAGGGGAAAGGAAAAAGGGAATAGGATTCCCCCTTCCCCATCTTCCCTTCCTACTCCCAATAGGAATAGGAAAGCGGGGAGGCCAAATTGGGAGGACCCCAAGTAGGATGCCTCCTACTTGGGGCACCCCCTTGGCTTCCTCTCCTCCCCTCCAACCTATATATATATGTGGGGGGGGGGCACTGCTAGAACACACACCAAACATTGTTAGCCGTGTGTGGTGCCCCCCTCCATCGTTTACTCCTCCGGTCATATTGTCGTAGTGCTTAGGCAAAGCCCTGCACGGATTACATCACCATCACCACGCCGTCGTACTGACGAATCTCTCCCTCGACACTTTGTTGGATCAAGAGTTCGAAGGACATCATCGAGTTGAATGTGTGGAGAACTCGGAGGTATCGTACGTTTGGTGCTTGATCGGTTGAATCAAGAAGACGTTCGACTACATCAACCGCGTTAAGCTAATGCTTTCTCTTTCGGTCTACGAGGGTACATGGACACACTCTCCCCCTCTCGTTGCTATGCATCTTCTAGATAGATCTTGCGTGAGCGTAGGAAATTTTTGAATTTGCATGCTACGTTCCCCAACACACACAACACCTCTTTGGGCCACATGCATGCACGCGGTGGTTATCCTAGCTAGGACATTCACGTGTGATGCTTCCATCTATGGGCCCACGAGGCCATCGTTGATGCATGCATGCATCACTTTGACCTACATCGGGAGAGGTTAATTAATTTCACCATCGACGAGGATTCTTTTTGGGTTTTACGTATTACGGTAGGAGTATATAGTATGTGTCAAAGAGGGGGGAAGGGGACCATCATATGTAGTACGCTTCATGAACCTCGCTCTGTGCGGGTGTGCATGGTTTACGGTTTTTGAGGCATGTGGCACATCAAAGTTGTGCATTTTGGGTATTCAACATATATATGTTTGGCCCACATGCAAAGCCATGGTGGTTGTCCTCTCGCACCCACTTAAGTGGTTATCAGCGATATCAATGCTTTCCATCTGTGGGCCCGCTTGGTCCATCACTACTTTTTGCCTGACAATGAGAGAGGTTAATTTGACTTAGAAGGGGATTTTTTTCTTGTAATACGGTATATAAATAGGTCATGCTCTGGGATGACATGCATGATACAGTTTGAGCACACACACATGCATGTGTACGCATGAATCCCTCCCATCGAGTCGAAGTGGCTAGTACAACGACATGTCATGAATTGATCTCGCTCTGTGTGGGGAGTGTACGATTTTCAATGCATGTGCCACATCAATGTTGTGAAATGGTATTCAAACATGCATGCACGCATCACCTCCATACATATGCATTTAGTGGTTGCCTTCAAACGGTACACTCCCTCGCGTGGTTATCGATGACAAGCCTATATATTCATGGGCCCGCGTGGACATCCATGATCACCTTGACCGACAACAAGATAGGTTACCATGGTGGATACTTCATTTGGTTCGTGTTATCATAGTATAGGTCATGGTGAGATTCATACCTAATTAAGTTTGAGCGCATATACTATGCACGCATGCATGCATGAATCCCCGTCATTGGATTGAAGTGTGGTGCAACATACATATGCATCGTCAACCTAACCCTCACTCAGTGTGGGGATTTCTAGTTCGAAATCACGGTGCCACATCGAAGTTGTTCCATCGTGTACTCAAAAACACACCTCACCATACATATTTTTGGGCCACACGCATGCAGTGGTTGTCTTAGGGGACTAGCTACTTGTGTGATTCTTGGCGAGCTAGCCCATCTCCGGGGTCGCATGGACAGCCATCACTTTGACCAACAACAAGAGAGAGGTTGTACGACCAAGGTGGATTATTCTTGGTCCATTTTACGATCCATCTTGGTGAGATATGCCTCTCTGGCCCGCCGGCTGAAAGTGTGTGGGGGGCTGCTACTTCGCACTTTGCTAGGTGAACCTCGGTTAGGGGGGCATGCATTCATAGCTTAGGATTCCATTCGTGCCGACACGAGGGGGGTTGATAGCTACTTCGCACTTTGCTAGGTGAACCTCGGTTGGGGGGGCATGCATTCATAGCTTAGGATTCCCTTCGTGCCGACATGAGGGAGGGGGCTGCTAGCTACTTCACACTTTGCTAGGTGAACCTCGGTTTGGGGGGAGGGGGCATACATTCATAGCTTAGGATTACCTTCATGCCGACACGAGGGGGTGGGGGCAAGCAATACCGTGCGTTTTGCGAGATAGGTGCCACATCAAAGTTGCATTTGGTATTTGAAAATCAAACCACCCTTTTCATACATAAATTTGGTCCACATGCAAGTGTGTTCGTGTTCTGACCCTCTCCCACGTCATTTTTCGCCAAATTTAAGAACATTAGACAAGTTGGAAGACGCAATAGACACGGTTCACTCAAACTAACCGTGTGCATTGGGCTCCATGAGGCTTTCCCTCTCAAAAATATCTACCCGCCTGCAGATTTTTTCTGCTTGATAACACACGGTTATTGTGTTTCGACCGTGTGTGATGTTTCTTGTTCCCAATCCACATTCCCTGAAAATATCTGGCCTCGAGGATTTTTCTGTTTCATAACACAAGGTTGTTATCTCCGGACCGTCTGCGATGCACCATCATGAAAATTTTCAATAACCCCGGCATTTCACTCCCGCGTTTGACTCCCGCATAGTAAAATTTTCAGTACCCGCATCATTTCCTCAAACACACCCCTGCCCCCCCCCTCCACACACACACACACCAAAACCTCCTCGGGCGGGCGTGCGCGCGCACACACACACCCTCCCTCGCTCGAAACCCCAGCAAGGTCCCCGCTGCCGCAAGGCCTCCATTGTAAACATCTGTCGGTTTGCCTGTGCAGCTTACCCACCGATCTCCATACCCAAGCCGCCCTGAGTTTCTTAGATGACGCCTACCAAACGCCCCCTTTCCCACAGATCCCCATCCCCATCCTCATCCCCCACTTGAGAGTGTCGCAACCTAAGCCCGGCTACGCTTCCCGTGGAGCTCGAGGAGCGACTGGCTCAAAAGAGGTGTATCGTTGTCTCTTTGCCCGACGTCGCCGAGGAAGCTGACGACCATTACTGGCGGCAAGCACTCAAGCAGCAGGCTAGAATATGCGGGTATGTCTCGGATGTCGGCTACGACATCGAGGTCAGCAACAGCGACGGCCTGAGGCGGGCTATGTCACAGGTTAAGTGGCCCACCCCCAACCCCTCGGGTTCAACCGCCGTCGATCTCATCCATGGCCCAGCTGCTGATCTCCTCTGGCTCGCTGTCAACAATTTGCCATCCTACATCGCCATCGAGCCCCTTCTATCATTTCTGAAGGACATGTTCTGCGATGTTGGCTTGGCATCCACAGCTTCCAAGTCAGACCTCATCGACGGCGACCACGAGAAGGGCACCCTCTCCGACTCTTCCAAGGGGAAAGCGCATGTTTGCGACATCAGGGAGGGCACCCTACAAACGTGCTCTTCCAAGGGGAAGGAGCCCATCTACGACAACATGGAGCGCATCCAGGGTCCGTGCTCTTCCCACGGGAACGAACCCATCTATGACAAGTGAGGAAACCCATGATTTGTTTTGCCGTGCCTCTTCACAGGGGGAAACCCATGATTTGTTTTGTCGAGTCCCTTTTGCAGTGTAGTGAGAATATGTCCAGTCTTAATTGCTATATCTGGTTGTTTGCAGTATGCCTTGTTTATTTCAGTTGTTCACAATGTGATGCTCTATATGTGCAATTATTTACTCTGCAGTACATTTCGTCAATCCAGTTTTAAACATACCGATAGGATGGCATATATTTGCTCACTGTTAAGCATGTTATAGCTAGCATATGCCTCTTTTAAAGTTTTTTGATTGTTTGGTTGTTTGTCGTTAGCATGTGTCTAGTTTCAAATGCTATCTTTGGTTGTTCGTAGTATGCCTTGTTTATTCCAGTTATTCACAACGCGATGTTCTATATGTGCAAGTATGAACTATGCAGTTCAATTTCATCAGTACCAGTTTCAACAATACCACTATGAATGACTACATTTGGTTGTTGCATCTTGTAGTTAACACGCAATTCCATTTTTATTTAACAATAACTAGTGTACTTAGACCGGCACAATACCAGTTTGAATGACTATGTTTGCTTGTTGTTAAATGTTAGGTCTGTTGCAGTTAACACACCTTTCCACTTGTTTTGCTTTACTAGCGTGCTTAAACCTGCACACTGAAGCTATCTTTTGGAGATTATTTTGTCTGTCATGGATAATTTTGGTTAATGTTTAGCCTGTTGTGCTTAACATGCTTCTCGATGTACCTAGACGGGATAACTTTGGGAACGACTGTCGTTTTCCATCGAGGTTAGTTTCATCCCATGGCTTATATATTCTCACTGTTCGGGATATCGGTAGCTGGTACCATATAGGTCGGGGGCTGATAAGGGACTAATCGGTGAATCAGACTTTTAACTGAATATATCTGCAACCCATTTATCGTTAGGTTAACTAGGACCATATGTAATATATCTGAGGCTACATAGCAACATGCACCGTACTTAATGTCTAAATATGCAATCCTAGGCTACATAGCAACAAGGAAGAGTGTTACATTAATGTTCTGATGATGTCTAGATATACGTAGAAGAGCAGCAGCAACAACAACAACAACAACACAACCCTGTTTGGATACTCAACTTAGCTAGAGGATAGAGTTAGTTTCTAGCTCATGACTAACCCTGAACTAACTCCATCCAAAGAGTTGTTTGGATGGCAGGGTTAGATTGACAATAAATGCACTAGGAGAACTAGCTCCAATTAGCATCTCTTGGGTTGGATAGCTTTTTTGGTGGTTATAGATGCAACTAGCTCAAACTATCCCTCATGTTTAGATATACTTTAGGGCTAGGTTATAGATGCAACTAGCTCAAACTATCCCTCATGTTTAGATATACTTTAGGGCTATTTGAGCCCGAACTAGCTCAGACTAACTGTAACCCATGGATACAGTAGCAGTTAATCAGCCAATAATTTGTAAGAATGCAATAAACTCCTTCTGGCCCATACTATAAGATGTTAATTCATCTAATATGTGAGTATATTGGATGTTATAAGATATTATAAAAAGAGTGTTGTACTACATCATTGTGCAATTGTCGTTTAGCTTCTAATACTAATTTGGTGCTTTTAGGTACATATGTCATTGGTAAAGATCCGTGCTTCGACTCTTTCTGCGTATGGGGCAATGAGATATCAATGAACCAGCATCAAGTGAGGAAGATGATAAAGATTGTTAGTAAAATGGGTCCAAAGATGGCAATTAAACTATTTGTTTACACTTTATCCAAGACAACAGCGAACTACAGGATGGTAAGTAAGAACTCTGCAGCCTTCTTTTTACTACACATAGTGAGTTGTGTGAGATGACAATGTCTGAATCTTTTTTCTTTGGAGTGGTTGCCAAAGCAGTTTACTCAAGATTACCTCCAAACTACATGATTGGTGGACATGCAAAAGTTAAACAATTCTACCAGAACACGATGATTATCTAGATGTTTTCATGAAGGCCATGAAGGATGGGCGGTCGACCATCACAAGGGGTTGGTGAAAGTGCAACTATCCCTGGTTGGTTTTGGTAATTCCTAACAACATATAGCTCATTGAGCTAATGCTATTTTAAGATCAATATTTTAGGAAAGCTCCATTATTGGCATGGCATGGATTAGAAAGTGGACCCCTCAAAATGCTAAGGAGAAAAGATTGGCTCAAGCTCAAAGCACAAGACTCTACATTTTACTTTTAGTGATCCAAGATCACATTGTAGGAAAAGCCAATACTATTAAAAGGGGATGAGGTGTTTCTTAATGAGTTACTTGCTCAAAACGCTTAGTGATATGCTCCAAAAACCCTCAACTACTTTCTCATATCCACATATGTCCCAAACCAAAAGTCAAACTCGGGCCCACCGAAATCTTCTATCCGGCGCCACTGAGTTCACTTGACATAGCCACTGCCACAAACCCTAGTCACTTCGGTCTCACCGATAGGGATCTCAGTCTCACCGAGATGGGATTGCAACCTCTCTGTTTTCCTTTGTAACGTTTCGGTCCAACCGAGATGAGCGATCGGTCCCACTGAGATTGCAATGCAAACTCTCTGTTTCCCCTTCATAACGTTTCGGTCTAACCGAGATGAGCGAATCGGTCCCACCGTGTTTGCCTGACCAACTCTCTGTTTGTCTATTACCAAAATTAGTCCCACCGAGTTTGTGTAATCGGTCCCACCGAGTTTGTGTAATCAGTCTCACCGAGATTACGTTATGCCCTAACCCTAACGACATCGGTCCCACCGAGTTGACATGTCGGTCCCACCAAAAATCCTAACGTTCACATTTTGAACTAAATCGGTCTGACTGGGTTTTATAATTCGGTCCCACCAAGTTTGGTGATTTATTTGTAACAGTTAGATTTTGTGTGGAGGCTATATATACCCCCTCCACCCACTCTTCATTCGTGGAGAGAGCCATCAGAACATGCCTACACTTCCAACATACATTCTCTGAGAGAGAACCACCTACACTTGTGTTGAGGTCAAGATATTCCATTCCAACCACATAAATCTTGATCTCTAGCCTTCCCCAAGTTGCTTTCCACTCAAATCATCTTTCTACCAAATCCAATCCTGTGAGAGAGAGTTGAGTGTTGGGGAGACTATCATTTGAAGCACAAGAGCAAGGAGTTCATCATCAACACACCATCTATTACCTTTTGGAGAGTGGTGTCTCCTAGATTGGCTGGGTGTCACTTGGGAGCCTCCGTCAAGATTGTGGAGTTGAACCAAGGAGTTTGTACGAGCAAGGAGATCGCCTACTTCGTGAAGATCTACCCTAGTGAGGCAAGTCCTTCGTGGGCGATGGCCTTGGTGGGATAGACAAGGTTGCTTCTTCGTGGACCCTTCATGGGTGGAGCCCTCCGTGGTCTCGCACAACTGTTACCCTTCATGGGTTGAAATCTCCATCAATGTGGATGTATGATAGCACCACCTATCGGAACCACGGATAAAAAATCTCCGTGTCTACATTGCGTTTGCTCCCTCCAAACTCCTCCCTTTACCTTCATATGCAATCGTTTTACATTCCGCTGCTATACTCTTAGAATTGCATGTGTAGGTTGATTGCTTGACTTGTGCTAAGTTGCTAAAATCTTCCAAGAATTAAAATTGGGAAAAGCCTAAATTTTTATTTGGTCAAGTAGTCTGATCACCCCCCTTCTAGACATACTTTAGATCCTACAAGTGGTATCAGAGCCAGGTTTGCATTTGCTTTGATTTCCATAGCTTTTGGTGATCATAGCCTTGGTTTCACAACCTAGGAGAGTATGGCGTCTAGCGAGAGAAATTACCACCGTAGAGGCCCTTACTTTGATGGTACTAATTTTGCTAGTTGGAAGCATAAGATGAAAATGCATATTTTTGGACATAACTCCGCCGTTTGGGCTATTGTGTGTATTGGCTTGCAAGGTGAATTCTTTGATGGGAGAGAACCGAACCGTGAAGCTACCGCAGAAGAGTTGAAGATGCTGCAATACAATGCTCAAGCTTGTGATATTCTCTTCAACGGATTGTGCCTCGAAGAATTCAACAAAATCAGCCGTCTTGAGAATGCAAAGGAAATTTGGGATACTTTGATTGATATGCATGAAGGTACCGACTCCGTCAAGGAATCCAAATTGGATGTGCTTCAAAGTCAACTTGACAAGTTCAAAATGAAGGATGGTGAAGGTGTCACTGAAATGTACTCTAGGCTTGCTCTCATCAGAAATGAGATTGTCGGCTTAGGAAGTGAAGAGATGACCGATAGATTCATCATCAAGAAGATCCTAAGAGCCTTGGATGGAAAATATGATACCGTGTGCACATTGATCCAAATGATGCCCAATTACAAAGATCTCAAGCCAACAAAAGTCATTGGAAGAATTGTTGCTCATGAGATGTCACTTAAGGATAAGGAAGAGCTCCACAACAAGTCAAGTGGTGCTTACAAAGCCTAATGTGAAGCTCCCACATCATCAAGTGAGAAACAAACTTTCAATGGAGAATTGAGCCTAATGGTGAAGAACTTCAACAAATTCTACAAGAGTAGAAGCAAGGAAAGAAGCTCCAAGTCAAGGTCCTACAATGACAAGAGATCTTCAAGTTGTGAATGAAATTGCTACAATTGTGGAAGACCCGGACACTACTCCAATGAGTGTACGGCTCCCTACAAAAGAAGAGAAGATTCTCCCAAAAGAAGAAGTAGAAGAGAAGAATCACCGTCAAGAGAGAGAAGGAGTATAGATGATCGTTATGAACAAAGGACCTCTCGGAGAAGCAAGGATTTGGAGAAGAAGGAAAAATCATCAAAGAGCTACACAAAAAGAAGACATCAAGCTCATGTTGGTGAACGGGTATCCGGCTCCGACTCTGACCATCACTCTGAAAGAAGTTATCACTCTGACTCCGAATATACTCAAGATGAAGGTGTTGTCGGTCTAGTACTTGTGTCAACCAACTCCTATGACATATTTGACTCACCAAATGAAGGAATTGGAAGATGCTTCATGGCTAAAGGTCCAAAGGTAACACACCCCAAGTATGTTGACTTTAATAGTGATGAAGATGATTTGCTAGGAGATGATGATTTACTTGTTGACAACTCCAGTTATGAAAACTATGATGAACTTGCTATTAATCATGATAATCAAGATAAAACGAATGACGATGATAAGAAGGAGATTGAGCGTCTAACTAAAGAACTAAACACTCTTAAGTTAGCTCATGAAACTACCTTGGAAAATCATCGAGAACTTTCAAAGACTCATGAGAAGCTACGCTTTGAAAAGCTCAACATTGAGCAAGAGCATGAGTTCTTAAAAGCAATCAATGATGATCTTCGCAAGAAAAGTTCTTCTTACATTGCCAAGTGTTTACTCTTGTCTACTTATATGCCACAAGTTAAATCTAGCAATAAGAACAAGAAAGATTCTTCCTCTAGTAGTAACAACAATCATGCTAAATCCAATGTTGTTGCTTCTAGTAGTTCTCTTGATTCCACTAATGATTCTCTTAGCCAAGTTACACTTGAGCAAGAAAATAGCTTATTGAAGGGAATTGTAGAGAAAGGTGTTTACAAGAGTCTTGCCGGAAGTAAGCAATTTGAGGAAATTGTACGCAAGCAAGGAAGACACCGAAAGAATCAAGGTGTTGGTTTTGAACGAAAGTTCAATGCCAATGGAGTTGAGTGGGAAGAAGATCAATACCCCAAGACGAAGTTTGTTCCTCAACAAGAGAAGTATGATCCTACTTCTTTCCAAGGAACACAAGCTCAAGATGATCTTCCACCACAAGACCACAAGCTAAAAGGCAAGGACAAGCTTCAAGAGGAGATTGCTGCATTTGAAGAAGCACCTAAGGCCTTGGTCAAGTGGGTTCCCAAGACTACATCAAGTTCCACTTCATCAAGTACGACTACAACTCCAATGATTCCCATCAAGATGGTGTGGATCCCTAAGAAGAAGAACTAGAGAGTTCTTGAGGGTGACTCCGCCGACATACTTCACTCTTATCATTTTGGCAAGGACAAGTGCAAACAACTTCCATATCTTGCACTAGTTCAAGGAGTCACAAATCCTCTTGTTGGTAAGACAAGGGACAAGGTAACCTAATGCTTTCATGGGCATCATCCTATGTGAACATCACTCTATGTCTATGGATATCCTTGTTTGTTCCTTGTGGGACTAACCCGCGTAGGTATTGAAAGTGCAACTGGCTCCAAAGGATTGCTCTGAATGATCTACATCAACATTGAGCACCCACATCTTCAACACCTACATGAAGTCATCATCGACAAAACCCAAGGTTAGTTCATCCCTCTTAGGGGGGATATCACATCTAGGGGGATCTTTACTCTAATCAATTGAGATAAAGCAACTCTAATGATGTGAAAAAAGTGGCAACCCCACTTGTGCTTAAACAATGAGTATGACCTATGATCAAATGTTCTCATTTGACTCCTAAGTCAATATACTCATATATAGATGACCTAGTCATCGCCAAATTGCTTGATAGATGCTAGACTGTTTGTGAATGCTTTGTCACATATTTCATTTGACATTTTATTGTGTGAGCATGTTGGATGCATATTTTACTCATTCGAGGACATCCATTTGTTGATTTGATTGTTTGGCCTTTTCTCTTTTGCCAAATGGGTGGACAAGAATGCCTAAGAACTCCCTCTAGCTATCTATGCTTTTCTTGTCTCAAACTCTATTCATGCTACATCACAAAGTTTGATCAAGTTAGATTCGAACCACTCTGTGTGAGGAGCACTCGGAGTCCCCGATTCGTCATAGACTTAAACTTCCAAAACCTCTCTGTGCATTTCGGTATGACCGAGACATCCATTTCGGTCACACCGAGACCACTAAGTTGATCTAGGTTTTCAATCTTGGTGCAACCAATTTGAACTTTTCGGTCACACCGAGTTGTAGTAACCGCTTGCGATTCTGCATCTCAGTGCCACCGAGTTGTTCCACTCGGTCACACCGACAGGGTCGGGATATATAAACCCACGGGTGAGATTTTGGAAATTTCTTCGAAACCTCTCAGCCCGCGCGTACCTACTCTGTCGCCTCGGGTCTCCGGATCGTCTTCTCGCCACCAGCGACCTCTCGCCGCTGGTTTCCATCACCGTCAATGGAATTCCGCCCCTCCGTTGCCGCCGTAGCGAACTCCGCGAACTAGGGTATGAGTACGATCCTTTGTGCTATTCTTTTACCTTTGATTCATAGCACATTGTTCTGCCATGATCATCACCACGTATGCAAACACTCTATCCACTGAAAACATCCCTTAGGTTAGGTTTGATTCGAAAATTTAGGGTTAGGTCTCTGCATAACTCATCTTGGACCAACCGAGTTGTAGAAATCGGTCTCGCCGATTTGGCTTAGGCCATTGCACTTGCACTTTCGGTCTGACCGAAAACTGCAAATCGGTGAGACCGAGTTCGATTCTCTGCGAAACCCTAGCAGTCTCGGTGCCACCAAACTGTGACTCGGTCTGACCGAGTTCACTAGTTTAGGTTCCAAAAGCTGCTTTGGTATCACCGAGTTTACAAATTGGTAGATCCGTAATGCTTTCTGTGAAGAACTAAAACTAAGTTTTTAAGTCATCTATTTTGCAAAAACTCTGCACTTTGTGATGCTCATCCACTCTACCTCATCTATATCTATTCACAAGGTCTGTTGTCAGTAAGTTTGCAGAGATGTCTGATCAAAGTGACAGTCAGAATAGGTCAGAGGAACAGGTGCAGATGAGTGAGGGTTCAGATCCCTCAAGCACTTCTGATGATGGCAGCAGGAGCACTCCAAGCAGCTTGCCAAAGGCAGCCACCAGATCTAGGAAGAAGAGAACCTCAGAATCTGAGGATGAAGATTATGTTGCCACAGAGGAGGAAGTAAGCTCCAAAAAGAAGGTGCTGAGAAAGGAGTATGGCACAGCTGCTGCAAATAAGCCAGGGTTGAATAAGAAGGCACCAGCAAGAAGAATTCCTATGTCTAAGGCTAAAGCCTCTACTCAAGAGACAATGGAGTTCACTCTTGAACCCAAAGAAGGTGGTGAAGGCAAGAAGAGGAAGGAAAGGGTCAAGAAGACCATTGCCAGAGTCATTGGCAAGCCCTCCATGATGAAAGATCCATCTGAAGAAGAAGAGGAAGAGGAAGAGGATGCTGCACCAGCACCCAAAGCTCAGAAGCTTATGGGAGATGCTATAAAGGCAGGGGCTGCTCCATCTAAGCCCAAGTCTGCTCCCAAAGCTCCATCTCAGAAGCCCACTAAGCCCAAGAGGAACACCAGAAGTATCCCAGATGAGGAGAAGAACAAGGCCCCGGTGCCTGATGCTGAAGAAGAAGAAGATGATTCACTTGTTTTGAGAAAGTTGAAGCCCAAGATTCCTGACCATAATGATGCTCATCCAGTAGCTGAAGACATGCACGTCATAAAAGATGCTGGACTGAGATTGTGGAGACAGTCTGATCCTTATGCTGTAAGGAGGAGAACAGCAGTTGGCTACATGTTTCATACAAAAGAACAACAAGACTTCTATGAAACTACTTTGCTTGACAAGAAGCCCATTGTTTGTGACATGAGATGGGTTGATTGGGAATTCATCAAGGAAAATGAAGATCACTATCCAAGAGTACATGACAGCTTCAAGGCATGTGGAGTTGACAAATTTGTTGCTCAGAAGGTCACAAAATGGAATGATGAGCTGATCATGCAGTTTTACTCCACTGCTCACTTCTATCCAGATGGAAGGATGGTATGGATGTCTGAGGGTACAAGGTACCAATCTACAGTTGAGGAGTGGGCCAAGCTGATAAATGCCCCTGAAGAACATGAAGATGACTTGGATGTGTATGCCACCAAGAAGAAGGACCACAACACAATGGCAAACATGTACAAGGAGATCCTAGATAAGGCTTTGGAGACTCACAAGCTTGGATCTGTACATTTCTTGTTGTCTGGCCTGCCTACAATCAACACAATCCTTAGGCACACTCTGCTACCCAAGTCAGGAGATCACAAGATGATCAGAGGGCATTCTGTCAACCTACTCCAGCTTTTTGATGTCTCTCAGAAGTTCAAGGTTATGAGTTTGATTGTAGAGACAATCAAGAGGACTGCTGCTGACCAGAAGAGAAGCTGTGGGTATGCTCCACACATTCAGGAGCTCATCAACTCCAAGATGGCACAGGAACATATCTATTGGACAAGGAGCACCTTCCTTTACATCCTGATTTTGAAGATAATATTGTTGTGATGAATGAGGAAGACCCCACTGTTCAAGCACAGGAGAACAGAGCCAAAGCAAAGGCTGAGAAAGCTGCCAAGATGCCTGGTGTTGAAGAGGCATCTCAAGTTTTCCTGAAGAGCAAGCAAGATCAACTTGCATATCTGATCCAATCTACACTGAGGATTGAGAAGGGCTTGGCCACCCTGACTCAAAACCAGGAGAGCTTGGAGAGGATCATAGAAACCAAATTTTATGATCTTGATCTGAAGGTAACTGAGATTGAAACAGCGGTTGAGCAGTTTCAGGAGGAAGTAGAAGAGAACAGAGGCAAGGCAACTACTGATGCATTTGAGCGAGTGCCTAGAGGACAGAGGTCTGCTGCAGTGCTAGTGAGAGATTCTAGAGCTACAGCATCAGCACCAGCAGCTACAGCTCCAGTGCCACCTCCAGCAGCCACTCCACTAGCTCCAACTACATCCACAGATGCCTTCGTCCTTGGAGTTCTCTCCACATCACCTCCCGAAGACCAAGCCTGATAGACGCATAGCACTATGCATATTTGAACTTTTTGGTAACTTATTGCCAAAGGGGGAGAAATATGTATAGATCATACGCTTCGAGAGAGTGTTTTGCTTCTTTGGCTTTGGTTGAACTTTTTGATTGTGTGCTTGTGTGAGATACTTATATGATCATGTGGTTGATCATTTGCTACCTTAATGCTTGTTTGGATGATACTATCTTTTATATCTCATATATGATCATTCACTTGCTTGGTGATGAGTGCATGCTTTTAATTTCTATCATTTTGAGCGCTCCACCAAGATGTATGTGACATGGAAGAGTAAGCCATGATCCTAATCGATTGTGCATTTGCATTCAAAAGCAAATTTTAAATAATGCACAAATTTAGGGCGAGCTCTTGCTTATCACATACTTCTCAAAGCGACATGTTTTTCAATCTTATGATCATTTGTCAAAGCTTTGATATATATGTTGTCATCAATTACCAAAAATGGGGAGATTGAAAGTGCAACTATCCCTGGGTGGTTTTGGTAATTCCTAACAACATATAACTCATTGAGCTAATGCTATTTTAAGATAAATATTTCAGGAAATCTCAATTATTAGCATGGCATGGATTAGAAAGTGGACTCCTCAAAATGCTAAGGACAAAAGATTGGCTCAAGCTCAAAGCACAAGACTCTACATTTTACTTTTAGTGATCCAAGATCACATTGAGTCCATAGGAAAAGCCAATACTATTAAAAGGGGATGAGGTGTTGCTTAATGAGTTACTTGCTCAAAATGCTTAGTGATATGCTCCAAAACCCCTCAACTACTTTCTCATATCCACATATGTCCCAAACCAAAAGTCAAACTTGGACCCACCGAAATCTTCTATCCGGCGCCACCGAGTTCACTTGACATAGCCACTGCCACAAACCCTAGTCACTTCGGTCTCACCGATAGGGATCTCGGTCTCACCGAGATGGGATTGCAACCTCTTTGTTTCCCTTCGTAACGTTTCGGTCCAACCGAGATGAGCGATCGGTCCCATCGAGATTGCAATGCAAACTCTCTGTTTCCCCTTCGTAATGATTCGGTCTAACTGAGATGAGCGAATCGGTCCCACCAAGTTTGTCTGACCAACTCTCTGTTTGTCTATTACCAAAATTGGTCCCACCGAGTTTGTGTAATCGGTCTCACCGAGATTATGTTATGCCCTAACCCTAACGACATCGGTCCCACCGAGTTGACATGTCGGTCCCACCGAAAATCCTAACGTTCACATTTTGAACTAAATCGGTCTGACCGAGTTTTATAATTCAGTCCCACCGAGTTTGGTGATTTGTGTGTAATGGTTAGATTTTGTGTGGAGGCTATATATACCCCCTCCACCCACTCTTCATTCGTGGAGAGAGCCATCAGAACATGCCTACACTTCCATACATTTTCTGAGAGAGAACCACCTACACTTGTGTTGAGGTCAAGATATTCCATTCCAACCACATAAATCTTGATCTCTAGCCTTCCCCAAGTTGCTTTCCACTCAAATCATCTTTCTACCAAATCCAATCCTATGAGAGAGAGTTGAGTGTTGGGGAGACTATCATTTGAAGCACAAGAGCAAGGAGTTCATCATCAACACACCATCTATTACCTTTTGGAGAGTGGTGTCTCCTAGATTGGCTAGGTGTCACTTGGGAGCCTCCGTCAAGATTGTGGAGTTGAACCAAGGAGTTTATACGGGCAAGGAGATCGCCTACTTCGTGAAGATCTACCCTAGTGAGGCAACTCCTTCGTGGGCAATGGCCATGGTGGGATAGACATGGTTGCTTCTTCGTGGACCCTTCGTGGGTGGAGCCCTCCGTGGACTCGCGCAACCGTTACCCTTTGTGGGTTGAAGTCTCCATCAACGTGGATGTACGATAGCACCACCTATCAGAACCACGGATAAAAAATCTCTGTGTCTACATTGCGTTTGCTCCCTCCAAACTCCTCCCTTTACCTTCATATGCAATCATTTTACATTCCGCTACTATACTCTTAGAATTGCATGTGTAGGTTGATTGCTTGACTTGTGCTAAGTTGCTAAAATCTGCCAAGAATTAAAGTTGGGAAAAGGCTAGATTTTTATTTGGTCAAGTAGTCTAATCACCCCCCCCCCCTCAGACATACTTTCGATCCTACAGTTGGACTAGAGTCGTGCGTGCCTTCTGCATGGAGCAGGGAACAATATGGGCATTCCGCTTCACCTTGTTCAGCAACCAGAATGTATTTCGCCTCTTTCTTTACCGTCTTTAATAGTACAAGTATACAACTGTGGTTCATCATTCTTTATTTGGTTCTTATGTAATTCTTGAACATATGTACCTATGAATCGAATAATGCATTGGTTGTTTGAACCTGATGGATATGAATAAAGCTATAGCATACATTCAAATTCAAATTCAAATTCAAATATGGTACAATTTGAAATAGCAGCAATTAAATTATGGTGAAATTACGCTCTCCGGGTCGTTACGGCACACACGGTTGGTAAAACACAAACGATTACGATATACACCATAATCCGAGACGGTTCATAGAGAGGAAATGTATGCAAGCATGCACACAGTTGCCGTTTGCAAAGCGTGTGCGATGTTAGACAATATCACAAACGGTGCGGGCAAACTAAACGTTTGTGATAGTTGCCTTATCGTACATGATTCGCAACCATGAACTGTTTTTGATGAAGTATGCATCGTAAGCGTTGCACCACAAAATAGTGTGTGGGATAGTTGTCGTGTACGATGATGTTACAACGATCCGGTGTTTCATAATCCTATCCGACACTCGTACAACGATTAGCTAATCTTCTTAATTAGTTATCGCATACGGTCTGGGACAAGCGAATGTGTGTGGTTGTATGCTTATCATACACGTTTTATAAATAGTGAACCATCTGTGATGGGTCGCACATCATAAACATAGCACCAAAGAATACCGACTGCGATGGCAATGCGAGCACAAACGAGTAGGAGTACTGTATATGCATCTTGGCTCTCTATCCCCGACGGTTTCTGAGTCATGTGGGAAGGACCCCCTATTGCCCACACTCACTTGGCGACAGTTCCAAATGTCGTCGCGGAAAGGGGTTAAAAACCGTTTGTATAGCACCGACGCGTATCGGTGTGTGTTTATGTGGGGGGGGGGGGGTCAATGGCTAGTTACAGACGCAAAAATCTTACATTTGAGCTTTTTTCTTTCAAACAACCGACAAGAGGTCTACATATTCATTAAGAAGCAATAGAAATTTGCCAGAAACTGACCAACAACTATACAAATACTCAAAAATTTAGGAAAATATTATCTGGCTGACGTTCCTCAGAAACATTTTTCTAGTGAATGCCTTTCTGGCCATCGCATTAACATCCAAGAATCTTGCGCAAGCAAACTTCCATGTCGACATCATGTATACGTTCGTTGGGGCGACGAACCGGGCGAACGACAACTCGCACGTGTCCACAACCTCCACCATTCACTCGTCTTTCCCATTCTTCCCACTCTCTTCACCGCCCTCATCCTCTTCGGGGTGATCTCCGCAGGCGAGACCAATGGCGGCGACAACGGATCCCGGCCGATCAAGGTGAGCACTGTTCATCAGAAGCACCTTGTCCCACGGAGACCCTGATAGTCGATAATCCTTCTCTTTTGTCTTGTACTAGTATTTATGCATTTCTACTTGGTCACACATGGCATTGCTAAGGAAAGGCAGGACCATGCTAGTTTTTTAGGGGTAGCAGGACCATGCTAGCTAGACACATGTTGTGAACATTCATAGCTTTTTTGAGAACTTGAAAATTTGATTTTTGTGAGTTATTTAGGTGAAACTAGGGATTTTATTCAATGTTCAGAACTGAAGGAATAAAAATGATGTCTGGAAGGATCCCTAGCCACATGTGGCGTCCAACAGGGAGTGACGAAGTTGCCTTAGCTAAGGCACGAGCTTCGAAATTTATCTCCCTGTTTTCGAAATGAAAACTAACTTTTACAAAAAAAATTGTTCTATCTCTAATTTCACTCAAGACTAAAGCATACGAAGGAGTAGCATCTCCATTTATGTTTGAGACAACCTGCAAGCAATCCGAGCTAATAACCAGATGTGATAGGTTAAGATCTTTAGCAAGAGCCAGCACTTCATTGCATGCTTGAGCTTCAAGACTGGGAGCATCAACCAAACCATCAAAAACCACGGCCGAGGACCCAAGGTACTGGCCGTATCCGTCCCTACAGACAGCCGCTGCAGCTCCTTTTCTCCCCTACTGATATATTGCTCCATCGACATTTATCTTGGCTGCTCCCTCTCCTTGAGGCTTTCAATGATGAGATCTAGGACGTGCTGCTCGTGTATTGCTCGCATTTTTTACCGTGGCAATCTCCAAGTCCTGCAAATAATGATTCACAAAACACATCGTAGACAAAAGGCTTTGGAATTCATCGTCATGTATTGCCTTCCTTCTTGCCCACCAAATTGCCCACAAATGATGATCACCCTTGCGAGGTCCTGCTGGTTCATAGTCTCGAAAAGCCAGAATAGACATAATCTAGCATCATCACTTTGGTTAGACAGCAAGTGTTCCAAAACTTCTTCGTCACCCAAGGCCCAGACGCAACGTGCCATGCGACACTCAAACAACAAGTGGCGCCATGAATCAGCATCAGCATTACAGATAGAGCACGCTGAAGAGGTGGCCATCTTCCTCTCATGGCGAATCGTCCCTGTTGGCAAAGACATTTGCGCCAGTCTCCATACAAATATTCGACTTTTTGAGGGTACCTTCACCTTCCATAAGGTAGTCCAGGATTTACTATCTGCTTCCCTGTTCGAGCGACCTGGCCTTCGCTCAAGCCACTCCTCCCATTGATGCCTAATCCCATTAATCATCTTGTGGGCAGATTTTACAGAGAAGACACCTCTCCTATCATAAATCCAAGACCAAAAATCATATTGTACCCGAGTACTGAGTGGTATATTGAAGATTACCTCCACATCTGGATTGGTAAAATGTTCCTCCAATTTCGTCATGTTCCAAGTTCTAGTTGTTGTGTCGATGAGCTCTGAGACTAACTGCGGCGGGTTAGCCGAAATAGAACACAGTGGCTTCAACATAAAATCACGCGACAGCCAATTATCTCACCATATAAGTGTATCTGACCCCGATCCAATCCTCCTGATCAGACCCAAAGTGAGGAGGTCTCTCCCTTCCACCAGTGATCGCCACACCTGGGATGGGTTATTTCCCACTGTCGCACCAAGAAGATCCCGCTGTAGATAGTATCGAGCCCTAAGTATCCTAGCACTTAGTGACTCAGGCTCTTGTAAGAGTCGCCACACTTGGCGCGCCAACAACGCCAAATTAAAAAGTTCAATGTCGTGAAAGCCCAGACCTCCCATGTTGTTCGGTTTACACATTTTCCTCCATGATACCCATGTCGCTCTCCGCTTGCCTTGTTTACTTCCCCACTAGAAATTGTGTATAAGACTGTCGGATTTCGGGTTCCGGCAGACCCTTGAGGTTCGAACACTGGGGTGCACGCGGAGATCACGCCCACTATCTACCTGCACCCCACCGCCATGCTAGGATCTAAGCTATGAAAAGCACAAGATGAGAGGCACAGAGTTTATACTGGTTCAGGCCACCATTGTGGTGTAATACCCTACTCTAGTGTGTGGTGTGGTGGATTGCCTCTTGGGCTAATGATGAACAATACAAGGAAGAAAAGCCTCGCAAGGGTATGTTCTTGACTGGTGCGATGAACTACTAGGGGGAGTTCAGTCGCTCTCTCTACTGGTTGCTTGGTGAGGATCCCGTCCCCCTACCTTGTGGTGGCTAGTCCTATTTATTAGCAAAGGCCCTAGGCCTCTACCAAATATTGAGCGGGAAGGGCGCCAACAATTGGCCATTTTGAAGGGGAACATCTGGTACACTTGTCCTGACTAAAGTTGGTCCTCGCCTGTCAAAGGCTCTGGTGGTGACGCCGGCTTGGGCTCCACGATGACCTCCTTCTTGCCGTTGGGCTGGTCTTGGTCTTGTTGCACCGAAATGGATGCCTTTGCTTGATCCTCTCGCCTGCGCTTGCTCCCTTTGCACCAAAGAGGAAAGGAGGACACTGCGAGGGCTGGCGCCTGCCTGGCGCCCTTGGTCGTCATGTGTCAGGACCCCGACTCAATGCCACATCGATCTAGCATGTAACACCTCATATCACTTTGCGGCCTCACGCACGGTATTCCCACGGGTATCGCCTTACCATGCCCGGGACCGTTTGCGCCTTTTGGCACACGTATATGATAGTGTCGCCAGCATCCATATGACAAGGAGTCCGGGCTGACATGGCTAGTCATAAACCCAAAGTGGCACTAACTTACAGGGACAGGCATCCATGACCCAGCATCGAACGTGTCGGTCATCAGCGAGTGAATCCAGGCTGTAGCACTGGGCTAACAGGACTCCGATGAACCGGGCTGTAGCGGGCTAGCAGGACTCTGGTGTTCATCGCGTGACATTTCCCCGAAGGGACAGACACATGAACGAAGAAGGACACATGCCGGCCAGCCTAAGTGATCCGGAGCAGTAGCAAGCTACCAGGGCTCAGTGGAAGCACTAGGAGACATTTCCCGGTAAGAGAGGCTACTAAGGATAAACAACTAGATAGTCAGATCCCACACATAGCAATACACATTACACATACACATAACATGCAAGTATGTGCTGTACAACATGGCATCACAGCATAACTCAACAACTCATATAGATAAGGCTCAAAGAGCCATCATAGCATTTATTGCAAACAGGGGTCACAGGACCCATCATACAGAGCATACAAGCAACAAGCGGAAGCATTACATGTCTGGGTACAGACATCTACAAATGAAAAAGGCTGAAGAGCCTGACTATCTACAACATCCGATCAAGATCGTAGCT
Source organism: Triticum aestivum (assembly GCF_018294505.1). Lineage (NCBI taxonomy): Eukaryota > Viridiplantae > Streptophyta > Magnoliopsida > Poales > Poaceae > Triticum > Triticum aestivum. The sequence goes on along the minus strand of NC_057813.1, from coordinate 589,478,477 downwards.
GAGGTACAAGCTACTCGTCGAAGTCCACGAGAACACTAGTAAGACCGAAGTCTCCGCTGCAAAAACATAAATAAAGCAACATGAGTACAAAGGTACTCAGCAAGACTTACATCAGATCCTACCATACATGCATTTGTATCAAGAGGGTAATGTGGGGTTTAGTTGCAGCAAGCCAGCTTTGACTCTGTGGCTATCCTGTTCTACGACTACCAGAACTTCTTGAGGTGATATGACGCACACGAGTCCACTAATCACCACACAATACACTACTATGGATTCATCCCCGTCTCCCTACGAGAAGGCCATCCATAGCACTCACACTTGTCTTGAGCATTTTAGAGTATCCACTTCAAGTTGTCTATGTACCATGTAAGCATCCAAGAAGTCCATAACCGCGGACCCGGCTATTCGAATAGATCATGTTAACCCTGCAGGGGTGTACTTCTTCACACACGCTCTCGCCACTTACCGCCATGTACACGTCATGTATCTCGGCAACCTTCAAGCGGAAGCCTGGCGAGGGTGTCGGCCACGACCTGACTAACCACACAAGACTCTAGCCCAGGTTTATCGCCTATTCGGGTTCCATCCGCAAGGAGATCCGGCCGGGGTTTCGCTCACGGCCCCAAACGATGTGTGCAGGGTTCCCGAGCCCACCATCCGGGTGCCACTCGGTACACCAGGCCACGTGTGCCTAGTCTGTCCCAAGCCCACCCTGCCGGGTACCACTTGGTAGAAAAATAGCACTACCTACAAACACCAGAAACTAGTTGCGACTCCTGGACAGAGATCAAGTTGGTTAATAAGTCGAGAGGGGCACTTAAGCATCCAATGTGTGGTAGTATCGAGTCATTGGACAACATACACAGAACTCAGTGCTTAAGGACGGTTCCAGTGAGACAACCCACCATGTACTCCTACATGGCCTCTCACCGCTACCTTTACCAAATCGTGTTCACACACTTCACTCTCAGCATTAGAACATAGGACTGCACTCCAATTCATTCCAAATGAATCAGACCTGACACAACTCTAAGCAATAGCAGGCATAGCATGGTAGGAACACAACAATGGCTTCAATCAACTCCTACACATGCTAGTGGGTTTCAACTATTTACTGTGGCAATGACAGGTCATGCAAAGGAATGGGTTCAACTACCGCAGCACAAAGTAGCAGATGAATCGTTGTTGTCCTAATGCAATAACTGAGAGCAGGAGCGAGAGAGTAGGATTGTATCGGAATGAACAAGGGGGTTTGCTTGCCTGGTAGATCAATAAGGGAGGCACTGCTTCACAGACAGGTACTCTGGAACGTCTCCGGAGCAGGACCTATCGAGAAGGAACGGTGCCGGCAATCAATACACAATCATATGCAACAATATGATGCATGAACATGGCATGTAGATGTGATGCTGTTTGAGCTAATGCAACTAGTATTCAATTGAATGAAGTCCATTTGAACCAAAGGTTCAAATGCAACTCCAAATTAAGCTCTTATATATGCCATTTACATGTTTTCACTTATACAGCATGTATAAGTTGGTTTGTCATGCATGAAACTAGTACAGATGGAAAGATTGCATTTTTCTGATAATTTTTCATATATAAATTATTTCAATCTGAGCTACGGTTGAATTTCTATGATTTTTTGAAGTTTTGAACATTTTCTGGAATTTCCTGATTTATTTTAATTCCAGAAAATATATAATTGCTCAGCATGACGTTAGCACGACGTCAGAAGGTCAACCGGGGTTGACCAGGGTCAAACCTGACGTGTGGGGTCCACACGTCAGTGTCACAGTTAGTTAACAGGGGGGTTATTTGCTTAACTAAAAGGATTAGGGGACCGGGGCCCACTGGTTAGTGTCAGTGGTTAACTAGGCGGTGATTAGCACTAAGCTAATCACCTCGCAAGTCGGCCCACACGTCAGGCCGCGCGAGGTTAACGCCGGCGACCTCTGGACGCGGCGGTGTCCGTCTTACAGTCCACGGGGGCGGCGACTAAGGGCACCGGGGCGTAGCCCGGGCTCTCGCGCAGCCAGCAGAGCAGGTAGGGAGAGCTGGGGTGGCCGGAGCTCACCGGAGCGGAGCTCGGGGCGGCGGCCGGGGCACGGCTTCGGCGGCAGAGGGGCTAGAGGGCGCCGGAAGAGCAGGGGAGAGGGGGGTTCGACGGCGGGGCTCACAGCGGACCTGCAGGGTTGCTCGATGTGGCCGGGGACGCGTTGGAGATGACGACGCAGCGATGGCGATCTGCGGCGGCCGGAGGCGAAGACGATGGCGATGGCGGCACTCCAGGGCTTCCCGCGTCACGTGGCTCGATGGGGAGGTAGCAGACGGCGGCGCGGAACTTGCAGACACAGAGAGAGAGCAAGGGGGAGGCGGTGGCCGCGGTGGTGCTTGTCGGCGGCGACGGCGTTCGATTTCGGGAGAGAACGAGGGGGGAGGAAGAGAGAGCGAATGCGAGGGAGAGGAGAGGAGAAGTGCGGGGCGTGCGTGGCGTCGTTCCAAGGCGTCCAGGGCGACGAGAGGGAGAAGCAAGAGGTGGCCGTGCACGTGGCCGCGGCCGGCTGTGGCGCGGGCACGCACCTGCTTGGCGAGGGGGAGAAGACGACAGAGGAGGAGGCGGGCTGGGCCGGGCTGCTGGGCTGCGCGGTGCCGGGCCAGCACAGGAGCTGGGCCGCAGGTAGGTCCAGGTAAGGTTTTTCCCCTTTTTGTTTTCTATTCTATTTTTCTGACATTTGTTTTGATTTAATAAAAATACTAAATCATTTTATTTTCTTATGCCAATTTTTATAGAAGCTAGTTATATTATTCCAGAGCTCCTTTATAAATGGCATAATTTTTGGACAATATTATATATATATATAACAATATATATCCAAAGCAAATAATTACTGCATTAATTCCAAATGCCCAAAATAAATACTTATGAGCTCCTAAAAATATTGGTTTGATTTTTATCTCTGTCCAATATTTTCAGGGAGCAACATGAGCATTTTCTTGGACCTTTTTGGAGCAATTTTTATTTGGGTCATTTCCAAAATGATTCTGAGGGTTTCACAAATCCTCATTTCAAATTTAAATGGAATTTAAACATGATGCACAATGACTAGCTAGTCTAGAGCATACCAGAACTAGGGATGTGACAACTCGCCCCCACTTGAAAGAATCTCGTCCCGAGATTCAGGGGTCGACGGAAAGAAAGCGGGGTACTCCAGTCGAAGACGATCTTCTCGCTCCCAAGTAGCTTCTCTCTCGGAATGATGAGACCACTGAACCTTGAGAAACTTGATGTTCTGACGTCGAGTGACACGCTCTGCTTGATCAAGAATGCGAACCGGGTACTCTCGATATGTGAGGTTATCTTGGAGATCAAGCGTTTCGTGGTCCACTCGCGGATAGGATCCGAGAAGCAACGCCTGAGTTGAGAGACGTGGAAGACATCATGAACTCGAGAAAGATGTGGGGGTAGTTCCAACTGGTAGGCAACCTCTCCTCGTTTAGCGAGAATGCGAAAAGGACCAATGTAACGAGGAGCCAACTTGCCCTTGATACCGAAGCGATGGGTACCCTTCAAAGGAGTGACCCGAAGGTAAGCTTTGTCGCCAATTTCATAAGTCATATCCTTATGATGGCGATCATACTGACTCTTCTGACGAGACTGGGCTGTTTTCAAATTCTCACGAATGATGCGAACTTGCTCTTCTGCCTCCTGGATCATGTCCGGTCCAAAGAATTGTCTTTCACCGGTTTCTGACCAGTTCAAAGGTGTTCGACATCTTCGTCCATAGAGAACCTCAAAAGGAGCTTTCTTGAGGCTGGATTGATAGCTATTGTTATAAGCAAACTCGGCGAAAGGAAGACATTTCTCCCAATCCATACCAAATGAGATAACGCAAGCTCTAAGCATGTCTTCGAGAATTTGGTTGACCCTTTCCACCTGACCACTCGACTGAGGGTGGAAAGCGGTACTGAAGGAAAGATGGGTTCCCATGGCAGTTTGGAAACTCTCCCAGAAATGAGAAGTGAAAAGACTACCACGGTCTGAATTGATCTCTAGTGGAACACCATGAAGTGACACTATTCGAGAAATGTATAAGTCAGCGAGCTGACTAGCAGTGATACTCTCTCGAACAGGAAGGAAGTGAGCCACTTTGGAAAGACGATCAATGACTACGAAGATAGCATTATTCCCTTTCTTGGTCCTGGGAAAACCGGTGATGAAATCCATACCAACTTTATCCCATTTCCACTCCGGAATAGCTAAAGGCTGAAGGGTGCCAGCAGGTCTTTGATGCTCTGCCTTAACGCGACGACAAACGTCACAGTTGGCAATGAACTGAGCAATTTCTCTCTTCATCCTAGTCCACCAGAACCTCTGGCGTAGGTCCTGATACATCTTAGTACTACCGGGATGAATCGTGAGAGGAGATTCATGCGCCTCCTTAAGAATCAGTTGTCGCAGATGTTGATTCTTGGGAACCACCAAACGATTCTCAAAGAAGACAACACCTCGATCGTCCATAGAGAAACATCCACCAACTCCCTTCTTAATGTTTCTCTTGATGCGGATAACACCCCTATCAAACTTCTGGTCAGTAATGATCTGATCCTCGAGGGTAGGTTTCGCCACCAAGGTAGAAAGGAATCCGTGAGGAGCAATGTGAAGGTTAAGCTTACAGAATTCCTCATGGAGAAGTGGTTGGCCTTGCTGCAACATGAGATTGTTGCAATAGGATTTACGGCTTAACGCATCAGCCATGACATTGGCTTTGCCTGGGGTGTAGGTAATCCCTAGATCATAATCTGTGATTAACTCCAACCAACGTCTTTGCCTAAGGTTCAAATCTGGTTGTGTGAAGATATACTTGAGACTCTGGTGATCGGTGTAGATCTCGCAATCGTTTACCAAGAAGGTAATGTCGCCAGGTCTTGAGTGCATAGACTACGGCTGCAAGCTCTAGATCATGTGTAGGATAATTATCCTCATGTGGATGCAACTGTCGAGATGCATAGGCAATCACATGACGATCCTGCATAAGAATGCAACCTAGTCCCTGTCGTGAGGCGTCGCAGTAGATAACAAAGTCCTTTGTGAAATCCGGTGGCACAAGTATGGGAGAAGAAGTCAGGCGCCTTTTCAGTTCCTGAAAACTGTACTCACACTGTGGGACCACTCAAACTTTTTATCTTTCTTGAGAAGTTCCGTGAGAGGTTTAGCTACTTTGGAGAAGTTTTCAACAAAGCGGCGACAATAGCTGGCTAGACCAAGGAAACTCCTAACTTGTTTAACGGTTTCAGGTGGAGTCCAATCGAGAACGGCCTTAACTCTCTCGGGATTGACAGCAATGCCCTTACCAGAGATTACGTGGCCTAGGTAGGTCACTTCTGGCAACCAAAATTCACACTTGGAGAACTTGGCATAAAGGCGGTGCTCTCTGAGTTTTTCTAACACAAGTCTAAGATGTTCGGCATGCTCTTCCTCGTTCTTCGAGTAAATAAGAATATCATCGAGGTAAACCACGACGAACTTATCTAAGTACTCCATGAAGATCGAGTTCATCAAGCGGGAGAAAGTGGCTGGAGCGTTGGTTAGACCGAAAGACATGACGGTGTACTCGTACTGGCCATAACGAGTGACAAAGCCGTTTTAGGGATGTCCCCGTTTCTGATCTTGATTTGGTGGTAGCCTAACCTCAAATCCATCTTGGAGAAGACTGAGGATCCAGCGAGCTGATCATACAGGTCGTTGATCCTGGGGAGCGGATACTTGTTCTTTATCGTGACCAAATTAACGGGACGATAATCTACAACCATCCGGTCCGTACCATCCTTCTTCTTGACGAAGAGGACGGGGCAAGCCCAAGGAGAAGAACTAGGACGGATGAAACCCTTTTGCAAGGACTCATCAAGTTGTTTCTTAAGCTCGGCTAGTTCTAAGGGTGCCATCTTGTAAGGTCTCCTGGAGATTGGAGCTGTTCCTGGGATAAGATCTATGACGAACTCTACATCTCTGTCAGGTGGAACACCTGGCAGTTCCTCTGGAAAGACATCCGGAAAGTCACGGACTACCGGATATCTTCAAGGTCTGGGAAGAGGGCTGGCATTAAGAGAATAGAGCTGACGCTTTGCAACTCTAGTGGAGACAGTGACTATCTTGCCAGATGGGTGTGTAAGCTGAACAGACCTGGTGTAACAATCAATCTTGGCATGATGAGCTGTCATCCAGTCCATACCCAAGATGATGTTAATATCTGAGGACTTGAGGGCTACAAGTGATGCATGTAATACAAGTCTATCAACAAGGATTTCATTACCATGGCTGATTCTGGTGGTCTGCCATCTAGACCCTGGGGTTTGGATTTCAAGCGGAGTTGGCATATCACAAAATGACATGTCGTGCAAACGAGCATAGCCTTCAGAAATGAAGGAGTGAGATGCTCCAGTATCGAACAGAACCGATGCTGGATGACAATTGACAAGGAGTGTACCAAGAACGACATCCGGATCATCATGAGCGTCTTTAGCTGAGACGTGATGCACACGTCCACGTTCAGTGGGGGCTGGCTTGGCACTGATCGTCTTGCTTGATGGCTTAACACAACCAACAGTCTTCTCGGGCTGGGGTGGAGCATAACTAGTCTGAGAGCAGTCACGTGCATAGTGTCCTGGCTTCCCGCATGTGAAGCAAGTCCCTGAGGTTGGACGTGGACCCGCACTGACAAGCGGTCTACCAGTAGGCCTGGGTGGAACATACGACTGAGCTGGGGAAGGCACCACATAGGATGGCCTCGGTGCATATCCGGAAGGAAGAGCGGAGTTTGGAACCCAAATCCGGCGCTTCTGAGAACCAGAACCGGAGGAAGATCCCAAATCACGGGTGTGCTTACGAGACTCCTCGTAAGTGAGCTGAGCTGTCTCTTGATGGCCTTGTTCACAAGAGCTTGGAATGTATCATAATGATGTAGGTGGAGATCATGACGCAACTTGGGGTTGAGACCCTTCCGGAACCTAGCATGCTTCTTGGCGTCTGTGGACACTTCTTCTGTGGCATAGCAGGCTCAGTTCTCAAACTCTCTACTGTAAGCATCAACAGCCATCTTACTCTGGGTGAAACTACAGAACTCTTCTCTCTTGCGATCGATGAGGGCTTCAGGAATGTGATGCTCGCGAAAAGCATCAGTGAAATCTCTCCAGGTAGGAATCTGGCCAGCTGGAAGCATAGCCTCATAGTTCTGCCACCAAAGACTAGCAGGACCTTCCAGGTGGTATGTGGCATAGGTGACCTTGTCATCTTCAGCTACGTTCGCGGAACGCAACTTATGAGTGATGCTACGGAGCCAGTCATCTGCATCGAGTGGCTCGATAGAATGATGAAAGGTAGGTGGGTGCAAGCGAATAAAGTCATGAATGGTTGCAGACCCTTTGAACTGATGTGCGGTGTTCTCCTCGATACGTGCCAACAAGCGGTTAGACTCCCGCTTGTTTCTCTCCATCTCTAACATGAACTCTGCCAACGAAGACTGGTCGGGAGGATCCTCATCCCTACCATCTCCGTGGTTCTGGCTACGGGCAACAGAACTTTGCTTAGCTGATGACATCCTGAGAAACGAAACCAAGGACGGAATCAGCATCATCTATAGGCTATAGAATGTAGGACAAGGAAAATAGTATCTCTCAAATTCCTAGGGCAATTCCGGCAGCATAACGGCAGTAAAATGCTTAGAATGAGACATCCTGCTAAAATGGGGTAGTAACATACTCATCATCATCACTCAAGGTTCTGAGATAGTACTAAGCAAACTACACCGGAAGTACTTGAAACTGGGGTATGACTCTGATCAACCAATCCTATGGAACTACGGAGTAGTAACACGTGATCCTGATAGAAGGAAGAGAAAGCCTAGTTTCTTAACCCCGTAGGAAAGATAGGACGACTCAGATCAGAAGGCCATGAGGTATAAGGAGTAAAAAGAGCCTTACGTTCCTTCCTACAATCAATTCCCTTACATAACTAAAGAATTTCTAGACTCAACTTCGACCAGTTTGGCTTGGTAATCCTACAGGAAGTCAGGCTCTGATACCAAAAGCTGTCACGACCCCGACTCAATGCCACATCGATCTAGCATGTAACACCTCATATCACTTTGCGGCCTCACGCACGGTATTCCCACGGGTGTCGCCTTACCATGCCCGGAACCGTTTGCGCCTTTTGGCACACGTATATGATAGTGTCGCCAGCAACCATATGATAAGGAGTCCGGGCTGACAATGCTAGTCGTAAACCCAAAGTGGCACTAACTTACAGGGACAGGCATCCATGACCCAGCATCGAACGTGTCGGTCATCAGCGAGTGAATCCAGGCTGTAGCACTGGGCTAACAGGACTCCGGTGAACCGGGCTGTAGCGGGCTAACAGGACTCCGGTTATTCATCGCGTGACATTTCCCCGAAGGGACAGACACAGGAACGAAGAAGGACACATGCCGGCCAGCCTAAGTGATCCGGAGCAGTAGCAAGCTACCAGGGCTCAGTGGAAGCACTAGGAGACATTTCCCGATAAGAGAGGCTACTAAGGATAAACAACTAGATAGTCAGATCCCACACATAGCAATACACATTACACGTACGCATAACATGCAAGTATGTGCTGTACAACATGGCATCACAGCATAACTCAACAACTCATATAGATAAGGCTCAAAGAGCCATCATAGCATTTATTGCAAACAGGGGTCACAAGACCCATCATACAGAGCATACAAGCAACAAGCGGAAGCATTACATGTCTGGGTACAGACATCTACAAATGAAAAAGGCTGAAGAGCCTGACTATCTACAACATCCGATCAAGATCGTAGCTGAGGTACAAGCTACTCGTCGAAGTCCACGAGAACACTAGTAAGACCGAAGTCTCCGCTGCAAAAACATAAATAAAGCAACATGAGTACAAAGGTACTCATCAAGACTTACATCAGATCCTACCATACATGCATTTGTATCAAGAGGGTAATGTGGGGTTTAGTTGCAGCAAGCCAGCTTTGACTCTGTGGCTATCCTGTTCTACGACTACCAGAAACTCTTGAGGTGATATGACGCACACGAGTCCACTAATCACCACACAATACACTACTATGGATTCATCCCCGTCTCCCTACGAGAAGGCCATCCATAGCACTCACACTTGTCTTGAGCATTTTAGAGTATCCACTTCAAGTTGTCTATGTACCATGTAAGCATCCAAGAAGTCCATAACCGCGGACCCGGCTATTCGAATAGATCATGTTAACCCTGCAGGGGTGTACTTCTTCACACACGCTCTCGCCACTTACCGCCATGTACACGTCATGTATCTCGGCAACCTTCAAGCGGAAGCCTGGCAAGGGTGTCGGCCACGACCTGACTAACCACACAAGACTCTAGCCCAGGTTTATCGCCTATTCGGGTTCCATCCGCAAGGAGATCCGGCCGGGGTTTCGCTCACGGCCCCAAACGATGTGTGCAGGGTTCCCGAGCCCACCATCCGGGTGCCACTCGGTACACCAGGCCACGTGTGCCTAGTCTGTCCCAAGCCCACCCTGCCGGGTGCCACTTGGTAGAAAAATAGCCTACCTACAAACACCAGAAACTAGTTGCGACTCCTGGACAGAGATCAAGTTGGTTAATAAGTCGAGAGGGGCACTTAAGCATTCCAATGTGTGGTAGTAGCTAGTCATTGGACAACATACACAGAACTCAGTGCTTAAGGACGGTTCCAGTGAGACAACCCACCATGTACTCCTACATGGCCTCTCACCGCTACCTTTACCAAATCGTGTTCACACACTTCACTCTCAGCATCAGAACATATCGTAACACTCCAATTCATTCCCAATGAATCAGACCTGACACAACTCTAAGCAATAGCAGGCATAGCATGGTTGGAACACAACAGTGGCTTCAATCAACTCCTGCACATGCTAGTGGGTTTCAACTATTTACTGTGGCAATGACAGGTCATGCAAAGGAATGGGTTCAACTACCACAGCACAAAGTAGCAGATGAATCGTTGTTGTCCTAATGCAATAACTGAGAGCAGGAGCGAGAGAGTAGGAGTGTATCGGAATGAACAAGGGTGTTTGCTTGCCTGGTAGATCAATAAGGGAGGCACTGCTTCACAGACAGGTACTCTGGAACGTCTCCGGAGCAGGACCTATCGAGAAGGAACTGTGCCGGCAATCAATACACAATCATATGCAACAATATGATGCATGAACATGGCATGTAGATGTGATGCTGTTTGAGCTAATGCAACTAGTATTCAATTTGAATGAAGTCCATTTGAACCAAAGGTTCAAATGCAACTCCAAGTTAAGCTCTTATATATTCCATTTACATGTTTTCACTTATACAGCATGTATAAGTTGGTTTTTCATGCATGAAACTAGTACAGATGGAAAGATTGCATTTTTCTGATAATTTTTCATATATAAATTATTTCAATCTGAGTTACGGTTGAATTTCTATGATTTTTTGAAGTTTTGAACATTTTCTGGAATTTCCTGATTTATTTTAATTCCAGAAAATATATAATTGCTTCAGCATGACGTTAGCACGACGTCAGAAGGTCAACCGGGGTTGACCAGGGTCAAACCTGACGTGTGGGGTCCACACGTCAGTGTCACAGTTAGTTAACAGGGGGGTTATTTGCTTAACTAAAAGGATTAGGGGACCGGGGCCCATTGGTTAGTGTCAGTGGTTAACTAGGCGGTGATTAGCACTAAGCTAATCACCTCGCAAGTCGGCCCACACGTCAGGCCGGCGAGGTTAACGCCGGCGACCTCTGGACGCGGCGGCGTCCGTCTTACAGTCCACGGGGGCGGCGACTAAGGGCACCGGGGCGTAGCCCGGGCTCTCGCGCAGCCAGCAGAGCAGGTAGGGAGAGCTGGGGTGGCCGGAGCTCATCGGAGCGGAGCTCGGGGCGGCGGCCGGGGCACGGCTTCGGCGGCAGAGGGGCTAGAGGGCGCCGGAAGAGCAGGGGAGAGGGGGGTTCGACGGCGGGGCTCACAGCGGACCTGCAGGGTTGCTCGATGTGGCCGTGGACGCGTTGGAGATGACGACGCAGCGATGGCGATCTGCGGCGGCCGGAGGCGAAGACGATGGCGATGGCGGCGCTCCAGGGCTTCCCGCGTCACGTGGCTCGACGGGGAGGTAGCAGACGGCGGCGCGGAACTTGCAGACACAGAGAGAGAGCGAGGGGGAGGCGGTGGCGGCGGTGGTGCTTGTCGGCGGCGGCGGCGTTCGATTTCGGGAGAGAACGAGGGGGGGAGGAAGAGAGAGCGAATGCGAGGGAGAGGAGAGGAGAAGTGCGGGGCGTGCGTGGCGTCGTTCCAAGGCGTCCAGGGCGACGAGAGGGAGAAGCAAGAGGTGGCCGTGCGCGTGGCCGCGGCCGACTGTGGCGCGGGCACGCACCTGCTTGGCGAGGGGGAGAAGACGACAGAGGAGGAGGCGGGCTGGGCCGGGCTGCTGGGCTGCGCGGTGCCGGGCCAGCACAGGAGCTGGGCCGCAGGTAGGTCCAGGTAAGGTTTTTTCCCCTTTTTGTTTTCTATTCTATTTTTCTGACATTTGTTCTAATTTAGTAAAAATACTAAATCATTTTATTTTCTTATGCCAATTTTTATAGAAGCTAGTTATATTATTCCAGAGCTCCTTTATAAATGGCATAATTTTTGGACAATATTTTATATATATAACAATATATATCCAAAGCAAATAATTACTGCATTAATTCCAAATGCCCAAAATAAATACTTATGGGCTCTTAAAAATATTGGTTTGATTTTTATCTCTGCCCAATATTTTCAAAGAACAACATGAGCATTTTCTTGGACCCTTTTTGGAACAATTTTTTATTTGGGTCATTTCCAAAATGATTCTGAGGGTTCACAAATCCTCATTTCAAATTTAAATGGAATTTAAACATGATGCACAAGTTACTAGCTAGCCTCGAGCATACCAGACTAGGGATGTGACATCATGGCTTGCATCATGGGCACCTCGCGAGGTACCCCGCCTTGATCTCTCCGCCTCCTTGTGAGCGAGCCTGATGTGGCCGCACCTGAGGAAGCTCCTTGTCGTCCGCCCCGCGAGGCTTGGCCCCTCGCGAGGGTCTTGAGCTCATGTTGATGAAGATGGGCCGTGCTGGGCCCCCCTTTGAGCCACGCCGCAAGCCGCAGGCAGGCAAGTCTGGGGACCCCCGTTCCCAGAACGCCGACAGTAGCCCCCGGGCCCAAGGCGTGCCCGGACTTGGCCGAGCAGAGAGGCAAAAGGGCAAGTGCGAAGCGCCGCAGGCCCTAACAGCCCGCGGCCTTGAGCGCCGCGTGTCGGTTGATTGGACGTGGGCAGCACTGTTCCCCCACGCCTCCTTATTTGGTGTCAGGCTAGGCGGACTTGTAGTCGTACACAGCCGCTCCCCTTTCCGTTGCTCGAGCGCCCTCTGTCCTTCCTCCTCTCGAACTCCAGCTTTCGCTTCCAAGCCAATCTCGAACCTTTCCTCCCCCTTCCATTGCCATGGCTCCGACGAAGTAAGGGAAGAGGGAAGACACCCATGCCCCCGCCTCGCTCGCCGTCGGCGGCGGCCTCCGCCGTCGATCGGTCGATCATACTCAATCGAGAGGGCTTGGGCAAGGTCAGCTCGGCTCTGGACACCATCTTCAATGAATGTAGGAGGACGACGGTCTGGCCCACGTCTTGCTTCTCCATCGACAGGATAGTCACCGAGGTCCAATATTTCGTCGTCGCCCTGTGGGCGGGACTGGTTCCCCCCTTTTCTGATTTCTTCAACGCCGTGCTCTCCCACTATCAGATCCACATGATGCATCTGGGTCCTGAATCCATTACTCTTCTTGCGGTCTTCGCCTTCGTTTGCGAGGCCATGGTAGGCATCCTCCCTTCGGTCGCCTTGCTGCGCCACTTCTTCTCTCTACGCCTTGTCGACCCCGCCCAATGCTCTGGGTGCGTGAGCTTCATTGTTGCACCTGAGACAGCGGCCTCAGGGATCGACTTTGTCCTTCCTCCGCCCGCGCCTGGGTTCCGCGAGCGGTGGCTGTATGTGGACATAGGGGTGCCCAACCCCCTGCTGTCGAAGCCGACTTCGCCTGCTGTCCCCAATTCAGGCTGGGGCCAGGAGACGCTCATGAGTCCCCTGCTCATCTTCGTTTGGCGCCGCTTCGCGTTCTTGAGGTCGCTTGGCGTGACGGCGCCCAAGGTGGTGAAGGAGTTCCTGCTACGCCGTGTTGCCCCTCTCCAGCGCCACTCTCGCTGCATGTGGGCCTTCAACGGGCGTGAGGATCGTATGAGGCTCCAGGAAGAGGACCTGACGCCTGAAGCATTGAGGAAGGTGCTCTTGGTCTTGACTGGGGACCCCAACCCTAGCAGCATCCAGCAAGGGGGGGCCTTGCTGTACCTCTGTTCGAGCAGGAGAGACTTTGTGAATCAGATGCCCGTCTTTGACGAATGGGGACCGCGCCCCACCGGCCTCCAGGGGCCTCGCGAGAATCCAGTGGTGGTGGCCGCCCTTTCAGTTGGCCAAGGCGACTCTTCCTCAAGTGGCGGAGTAGGGAGGCATGATCCGCCAGGGGCCGGGAAGGCCCCCACCGGGGTGACAGCGCCGGGCAGCACACATGAGGGAGCAGCTCCTGAGGCCCGTGCTGCTGTGGCTGAGGGCGGCGAGTGCAGCTGCCCGCGGCTGAGGCCCCTGAGGCCCCAGCTACTCTTCTTGATGAGGCGACCGACAACGCGCCACAGGAAGACGCCCCTGACGCGGGTCGCCTTGACACTTCTTCCTCGTCGCAGGTTGACCCCTACGCTTAACTCTTGGGTTGCTTCCACGTGGACTTTGAGGCCCTCCGGAAGAGAAGGGGGGCCCTGGGTGACGACTACCCTTGTTGCCTGCTGAAGCATAGGAAGTACTTCACCATCGATGAGTAAGCCTCCTCCTTTTCTAGCTCCTGGTCCTTCTGCTGCTTTTACTGATTCTTGCTCCGTAGGGCCCTTCCTGCTGAGCTCACGGAGATGACTGAGGAGCCATCCCCCTTGTTGCTGCCCTCTCCATCGTCCTCGAGCGCTCCGAGCAGCAGAGCCCTTGTGGTGAGGTCAGTCGGAGAGGCGGACCACCCTGAGGCGCACCGCGGCCCTGCGCGCCTCGCGACCTTCCTTCGTGAGCCTTCTCGTGGCATAGCCAGCCTGCCGTGGGCTTCTCGTCTGGTCGTGGACCGTGGTTGGTTGAGGTATTCCCTGCGCCATTCTTTTGGCGATGGGCTGGCTGCGGGCCGGGCTTCTGGCAAGGCGTGCCCGGCCGTCGTGAGGGTGCCAGCCCCCAGCCCCCTGTCCGGAGGGGGAGCGCTGATTCGTGGCTCCCGGCGCCCGCTTGGGGCGGATGACGGTGTGGAAGACATACTCGAGCGCGCCCGAGAGCGTCACGCTCTTTGCCAAGGGTTTCTTCAAAGGGCGGCTGACGCGGTGAGCCTGCTCGGTGAAGAGCTTGCTGATGAAGACGCGCGCCTGGAGGCCGAGGGCCTGCGCCTGGCTGCAGAGAGGCGCGAGCTGGAGGGCGTTGTCGCCCTTGCGCGCCACCAGCGCGATCTTGACAATGAGGGGGCCAAGGCGTCGCTGGCGGCCTCTCGGGAAGTCTGTTCCTGAGCCGTCGAGGAGGCCCGGGAAGCTGACATGCGGCGAGAGGCGGCGGAGGAGCGGGCATGGGAACTCCTGGCCCGGTGCCACTCACTGGAAGAGCAAGTGGAGCTGCGCGAGACGGCCTTGGCGTCGATGAAGGTGGCTTCAGGCGACCCGGCAGAGCTCCAGAAGCGTGAGGAGGCGCTGACGCTAGAAGCCGCCAAACGCGCACGCGAGTATGAACGCCTGGAGACAAGGGAGCGCTTGGTGACGCAGGCGGAGGATGACGTTGCCGCGCGGGAAGCTCGTGTTCTGGAGGTGGTCGGACGTCAGGTGGCAACGGCATGCTTGAACCTTGAGCGCGAGCTCGAGGATAGGCTGGGGTTGATCCGGGCCGAGGCTGAAGGTAGGACTGCTGCCTTGAGGGTCAAGCTGGAGGAAGCAACGCGGAGGGCCGATGCTTTTCGGGCTGCCCTCGAGGTGGCACAGGGGGAGTTAACCACCTCCCATGCCGAGGTGCTCCTCCTTCGCCAACGGGTGGACGAGGTTGAGGCCGTCGCGCGCCAGAATGCGGACGAGATACGCCAGCGGCGGCTCCTGGAGCACGAGCACGGCCCCATGCTCACCATGCTCCGGGAGAGAGCCAACCCAGCCTTGGGTAACATCTGCGAGGCGGTCGTTAGCAAGCTGCACGCAATTAACTATGCCGGTAACCTTCAGTTCTTCACCGATGTGGTGACACAGCTGGAGGCGCGGTCGGTCAGAGCCGACAGGTTGGTGGAGGAGAGGAGTCGCGCCCTCCTTGGGCGCGCCTTTTCTCGTGTCTTCATCCATCTCTGGAACATGGATCCTCACTTCGACTTCGACACCGCCATCACCCCAGTCCCCCAGGCCGTCCGGGACGACCTGGTGCACTGGGTGGAAGACAATGTGGATGCTCTCGCCAGGGCCTTCGCCTCAGATAACGACGGCGTGATCGTGGCTGCTGATGAGGGCGGCGTGGTGAACGGCCCTGACGCCGCCGATGGCGGCGCAAAGGGCGATTGCGAGGCCAGCGACGCCAGCAGCAGTTCGGGCGGTGCTCCTGAGGATGCATTGGGGGATTTATCCGACTGACCGCGCATCGTTCCTGTTTCCTTATCCTGGATGAATAGAACTCAGGTTTCGGCCTGATGGTTGTGAGAGCATTTTGGGAGGGGGAGCCCTTCATGTAAAACTTGTGTTCATCGTACTAGTAGACGCTACATCACCCGTACACCCGCGCCAAGTTGTGGGCTAAGCGACGAGCTGGTTGGCTAGTTTACCTTTGTCCCGTACGGGCCCTGAGATAGTCTGTGGGAGGCTGTGGTGTCTCGAGCGTCTCCTGATCGAGTCCGTAGGATCTGTAGTAAAAACCCTCCTGAGAGGATGCGGCGGCGCCAGTCTGGGCTGCACGCAAGCTAAGCCAGACCCGGCTCGCAAGGGGCTCGCGAGGGGAGGCAGCTGAGGCGAGGTGGTAACCGAAACGAGAGAGATTGCTCGAACGAGACTAAGCACCCTTCCCCAAACACATGCAAATCTCAAATTCGAATCCAACTTAAATCCAGCAAGGGAAAGCGACAACCAAAGGGAAAGGCAATGAAAGCAGAAAAAGGCCGCGTCCGGCACCTAGTCTAGTCTTGGACGTCTTCTCACCAGCGCGGAGCTAAGTGCTGCCACTAGGCATGGGAGGGAGCCCCAGGGCCTGAGGCCGGCACCCTTGAGACTCCGGGGCGTGTACAGCCCCACTCATTATTACGTGAGAGTGTCACGGGGCGGCGAGATTCACAGGCACTGGGCCTTCTTCACAGGTACCGGCCTTGCTTCATATCGCCAGACAAGGGCCCCGCCTTGCACCACACTCTAGTGCCATCAACAACGACCGGAAACCAGGACACCGCCGATGGGGTAGAGCGGTCGCCAGCGGTTCCCCAGATGACCACGGGTCCTCCGCCATGGGCAGGCCCTGAGGCACCTCCCCAGCAGAGGCCAACCTCCTGAGAACGCCTTGCTCCGAACGCCGCGGTGGTGATGCCGGATCTCGGCCCCTCTCCTACAGCCCCCGATGCCCTCCTCCTAAGGGGTAGGAGACTGCGGGAGCGGGGCAGCTGCTCGCTGCGGCGACCTGCACCTCCTGCGATCCACGATTAGTGTTTGCCTACTCCTGAGGAATTAGCGGTACCCGATAATCGTTGCTTCTAGTGTGGCCAGTGGGGCCGTCCCGGGGCTCCTGGAAGAGCTCAGCTTCTGGCGCCTCGTCCCCCCAGCTTGGGCTGAGGAGCGAGCCTTGTTCGCCCTCATGCAGGTGCCCTTGGTCCATCATGTGGGGCATGTATTCTTCTGGGGCGGTCATTCCGAAGGTCACGCCATAGTGCTCCGCGTGCTCCGCGTGCCATGCAGCCCTACTCGACGCGCCCGCCTGGGGGTGGTAGCGTGGCGGCCCACTGGGTCGTGGGTTGCGTCGAGTCCTCCTTCGCTGGCCGGGGGCGAAGGCAGCACTGCCACTGGCCCGGTGCTGACAGCCTCGCTGGTGTTGGAGTAGCCTTGGAGCCTACGGGCGCGTGTCGAGCCCCCGCGCGGTCCGCCCTGGACCTGAGATGGGAGCTGGGTGCAGAAGGGGTGAGCCCCTGAGGCAGCAAAGCCTAGGAGTTCTGCCACCCGCTCAACCAACATGTCGCGGCCGCCTTCCAGCAGCCTGCACTGCAGCACCTCTCGGGCCACCGTGAGCGCGGCCCTTGAGTTCGCCTGCTCCCGGCGGGTGTACGGCATTGTGGCCGCGGCGTGGTTGGAGGCCCTTGCTGCCGACCGCGCCTGCCGTGGTGTGAGAGCTGTCGAAGCCTGTCCGCATCGCCCGCGGCCCGCAGCGCCCTGCGGACCGCGAGCTGCCTGGGGCATGGGGTCGCCTGAGGCGAGTGGCTCTGCGCGGGCGGGCCACGCCGCCCAGGGATCAGGGTTGCCCGCTTGGTCGTCGGACATGGTGATGACGATGCGACGGAACGCGAAGTGGCAGAAGGTGGATTCCGGCACACCCCTACCTGGCGCGCCAAATGTCGGATTTCGGGTTCCGGCAGACCCTTGAGGTTCGAACACTAGTGTGCGCACAGAGATCTCGCCCACTACCTACCTGCACCCCACCGCCATGCTAGGATCTAAGCTATGAAAAGAACAACACGAGAGGCACAGAGTTTATACTGGTTTAGGCCACCATTGTGGTGTAATACCCTACTCCAGTGTATGGTGTGGTGGATTGCCTCTTGGGCTAATGATGAACAATACAAGGAAGGATAGCCTCGCGAGGGTCTGTTCTTGACTGGTGCGATGAACTGCTAGGGGGAGTTCAGTCGCTCTCTCTACTGGTTGCTTGGTGAGGATCCCGTCCCCCTACCTTGTGGTGGCTAGTCCTATTTATAGGCAAAGGCCCTGGGCCTCTTCCCAAATATTGAGCAGGAAGGGCGCCAACAATTGGCCATTTTGAAGGGGAACATCTGGTACACTTATCCTGACTAAAGTTGGTCCTCGTCTGTCAAAGGCTCTGGTGGTGACGCTGGCTTGGGCTCCACGGTGACCTCCTTCCTACCGTTGGGCTGGTCTTGGTCTTGTTGCACCAAAATGGATGCCTTTGCTTGATGCTCTCGCCTGCGCTTGCTCCCTTTGCACCAAAGAGGAAAGGAGGACACTGCGCGGGCTGGCGCCTGCCTGGCGCCCTTGGTCGTCATGGCTTGGGTCATGGGCACCTCGCGAGGTACCCAGCCTTGATCTCTCCGCCTCCTCGCGAGCCAGCCTGATGTGGCCACGCCTGAGGAAGCTCCTTGTCGTCCGCCCCGCGAGGCTTGGCCCCTCACAAGGGTCTTAAGCTCGTGTTGATGAAGATGGGCCGTGTTGGGCCCCCCTTTGAGCCACACCGCAGGCCACAGGCAGGCAAGTCTAGGGACCCCGTTCCCAGAACGCCGACAAAGACCATTTATGTGCTCGCTCAAACCACGCGGTAGTTTAAAATAGGACATGGAGTAAGTTGGAATAGATTGTGCCACAGATTTTATTAGGGCTTCCTTTCCTCCTCCCGACAGGCATTTCTCCATCCATCCTTGGATGTGCTTCCAAATTTTATCCTTTAAATACCTAAAGCATCCTTCCTTGCTCCTTCCAACATCACTAGGCAACCCTAGGTATTTCTCTGCCAAGGATTCATTCTGTACATCTAGGATATTTTTTATTTCATGCCTTGTTTGTTTTGAGACCCCCTTGCTGAAGTAGATTGAAGATTTATCTGTGTTTATACATTGTCCTGAGGCATCACAATATTTTATCAACAGCTCCCGAACCTTAACTGCACTGCCACTTGTTGCATCAAAGAATAACAGGCTATCATCCGTAAAAAGAAGATGATTAATCGATGGAGCTGCTGTTGCTACAGTCAAACCCCGGACCCCAAGATCTGGAGCTTTAAGTAAGCACGACAGCCCCTCTGCTGCTAACAAAAATAGGTACGGGGATATAGGGTCTCCCTACCTCAGTCCACGTGAAGCCCCATTAGAAGTACTTAAAAGGAAACCGAAGACACGCACCTCATGACAGTCTCTGTGAATCGTGGACTAATCCCCAACTTGAGCATCACCGCTCTCAAATAAGACCACTCAAGCCGATCATATGCCTTCATCATATCTAACTTGAGGGCACAAAAGCGATTATCTCTAATCCTCCTCGTTTTCATATAATGTAAGCACTCATATGCTGTTATAAAATTATCCGTGATGAGTCTTCTAGGAACGAAAGCCGACTGCTCTTCAGAGATAACTGAAGGAAATATGCCCTAGAAGCAATAATAAAGTTATTATTTATTTCCTTATTTCATGATAAATGTGTCTTATTCATGCTAGAATTGTATTAACCGGAAACTTGATACATGTGTGAATACATAGACAAAACAATGTGTCCCTAGTATGCCTCTACTTGACTAGCTTGTTCATCAAAGATGGTTATGTTTCCTAGCCATAGACATGTGTTGTCATTTGATGAATGAGATCACATCATTAGGAGAATGATGTGATGGACAAGACCCATTCATTAGCTTAGCATTGTGATCGTTACAGTTTTATTGCTACTGCTTTCTTCATGACTTATACATGTTCCTTGGACTATGAGATTGTGCAACTCCCGAATATCCGGAGGAGCACTTTGTGTGCAATCAAACGTCACAACGTAAATGGGTGATTATAAAGATGCTCTACAGGTGTTTCCGAAGGTGTTTGTTGGGTTGGCATGAATCAAGATTAGGATTTGTCACTCCGTGTATCGGAGAGGTATCTCTGGGCCCTCTCGGTAATGCACATCACTATAAGCCTTGCAAGCAATGTGACTAATGAGTTAGTTGCGGGATGATGCATTACGGAACGAGTAAAGAGACTTGCCGGCAATGAGATTGAACTAGGTATTGAGATATCGACAATCGAATCTCGGGCAAGTAACATACCGATGACAAAGGGAACAACGTATGTTGTTATGCGGTTTGACCGATAAAAATCTTCATAGAATATGTGGGAGCCAATATGAGCATTGATGTCTACTACACAACCTTCTTCTTGTAGACATTGTTGGGCCTGCAAGTGCACAGGTTTGTAGGATAGTAGCAAATTTCCCTCAAGTGGATGACCTAAGGTTTATCAATCTGTGGGAGGCGTAGGATGAAGATGATCTCTCTCAAACAACCCTGCAACCAAATAACAAAGAGTCTCTTGTGTCCCCAACACACCCAATATAATGGTAAATTGTATAGGTGCACTAGTTCGGCGAAGAGATGGTGATACAACTGCAATATGGATGTGTCAGGGATATACCCCGCGGTATGACCCGGGCGCAATTGGCGACTCACTAGTGACCCGCCCGGAGCTTGGCGATTCACAGATAACCTGCCCGATCTTGGCGACTCATTAGTAACCCGGCGGGCGGGTCAAATGGACAACAAGGCCCAAAGCCCAGAAGGCCGGCTCACGTTATGATGGGCCGGATTAAGAGGAAAGGGATTACGAATATTTCCTTTATAAGGAAGCAAGACCCAGACTTGTAATCAACTTGTAAGAGAAGATAGACTAGTCCTAGTCCTACTAGGACTCCACATGTAACCCGCCCCTCTAACTTATATAAGGAGGGGCAGGGCTCCCCAAGAGGGACAAGAAAATAATATCTAGGGCTAGACACATCTAAGAGGAGAGCCGATTTATGCGGCGACTCCCTCATGAGCATAATGAGACCTAGCCACAAACAGCATGTAGGGCTATTCCGGATGATGTTTCCCGGGTCTCGAAGCTGTCTAAATCCTTGTCTTGTGTGTCGCGTCTCTCGTCCCGATCAACCCCTCTCAAGCTACTACATAGATGCGTTGGCCTCGCGACTAAGTCCTGACACTAAGAACATCTGCCGTGACAAATCCACAACAGTTGGCACCCACCGTGGGGCCTGTGCACGGTGGTGTTGAGTTCTTGGAGGGATCTTCCCCAGGGATCGAGGAGCTCGCAAATTATCTGGATGAAGAAGAGCCGGTCTGAAAAGATCCGCATAAGCATCAAGTTCATCGGTTCAGATTTACGATTTGTGAGATTAAAAGGTTCTAGAAAAATTAGGGTTAGGATTTGGTTATCGCCGCAAGTCGCCGAGACCAGCAGAAGGGTTTCCACCATAGATTTATTTCAATTCTGTATACGCGCAAGTCCCGAGAAATTTCATAGCAATGGCAGCAGCCCACGTGAGAATCAATCAGCAAGTATGCGAAGCAACCAGTACATCAAGGCATCCTTAGATGAAGCGAATACTAGATCGGTTATCTACTTGTTGCAAGCGATTCCGAGGACTTGTGCCAACCATGGCAAAAGGTATATAAGTCGGCATCAAGTCAAACACCGATGGTATGGCTGTTTACAAAAAAGTGCAGTCAGACACGAGATTGGACTTGTCCAAGATTAATTGTAGTAGATCAGATCAACTAGTGCTGGTAATAGTACTTGTGTACAGAAAGAAGAGGGCAGACGGCATGAGGTGATCCTGATTCCAACATGGAAATAAAGAAAGGGGGGAAAGGGAAAAGTGACCACGACCCGGAAGCCGATGGACGTGATCATAGAATTGTTGTCATTGAAGCCAAGTAGTACTACTACTCTCACTTTGCCCCTGCTGCTGTTCCGCCTCTGCCACAGCCTTCCTCGGCCTTGCCTACAAAAAACCTTCTGCTGGTCGGCCTCAAGATGCCACGGTTGAGCCGTCGTTGCAAGCCCGACCTCAGTCTGTCCTGCTATGACCGAGCAACCGTCATGATCTCTGCCTTTGTCGTGGCTGAAGCCGCCTTGCCACTGCCGTTTACCTAGAGCCGGCCTGCTACCTCATCCATTCAACGCCGCGTCTGGGAGCTGCCCTCGGCCTCGCTCCACCAACCTCTGTCGAGCTACCGCCTCAGAAAGGCCCTGCCACGGTCGCCGTCTCTGTCTCACTACCGGGGCGTGCGCCGAGCCGCTGTTTCCACCTCATCCACAGCTGTGACCCGCCGCGGTTGAGACGTCCCCGTGCAACTCCACCCCTGAGTCACTGGCCTTGGTGTTGAACCACCGTCATTGAGTCACCCTGTGGTTTCGCTTGAGCCACCGTCCACCTTCAGAACACTGAAGCTGTTTTCTGCCTCCGATGTGGCCCGCCTCTACCGGGTCGCTGCGCACTCGTGTCAGCCTATGGTTGTCACCCACCACCACGCCTTGCCTCTGGCTGTGCCCCTGCATGCTCGCCTGAAAACGGTTGGCTGTTGCCTGAAGAAAGGAAAGTGTTAGAGTGTGGATTTTATACTAAAACTGAAACGGGGGAGAGTGCAGCAGGTGCTATTCCAAGGAATTAACAAGGCTTTGCATCATGGCCGAATATTTTAATGGCCAAGTGGACCTAGAGACAGGGTCTGCGTACGGAGCTGTTACCTAAATAAAAGCAGGTGATATTTATCCTATATATTTATTTATTTATTTATTTATTGTTAAGTATATGTTGATTTCTTCCGACAAAGAACTACTCTGGCCTGCTGTATTTTTGGTACGCGGGACAATTATGTTTATACTGCGGGTATGGGGCGCGAGCTGGCAACATTCTGTACCAGCGTTTGTTTGTGCCATACTGCCCGGGGAATGGACGTGCATAAATCGCCGCCCTTGCGGCCTAGTCTACATCGACTCATCGGGACCGCGCCTGCAGTCGGTTCATTCAACCGTACCCGCGCCGACTCAACTGTCCGCGTCCATGGCTGACTTGTCTATCCGCACGGCTTGCAATGCCATGGCCGACTCACGCGTCCGCTCCGTCTTTTAAATGTCGCGGTTGACTCCGATGTATATATCAACAAATCAGAGCCACATCTGTTCACACAAGCTGTCCAATGGACATATGCGAGCCGCCCCCACTGTGTTGAGCCGCCGGGGTCGCGTTGAGCCGCCTCTATCGCGATAAAACAGATCATCCGTCATCCAAACAAATCAGGTGATATCCATCCAAGTTTGTTTTATTAGCACAGGTTGTTTTTGTCAAAGAACAAGTTTATCTTTGCCTTGGTCTGCAATATTGTTTATGCAGAGCAATTATTTATGACAAAAAGTGATATTGTACCGTGGAGATGGAGGCACGCCAACATCTTTTGGCACAGGTGGTCGTCATTGCTCAACGGACTCCCGCACTGGCTTACAACGCCGTGGCCGTCTCTTGCGACCACGTCGGCTTACAACAAGGAGGACAACTTGCCCGTCCGCACCGGCTTACACCGCCACGGCCGTTTCATCTGTCTATGCCGCCTCTGGTGTTACGGTCGTCTTTACCATCCGTCTCTCGCGGCCTGGTCTACATCGACACACCGGGCCACACTTGTCTGGATGAGTTGTTTATTGAGTATGAGCAAGTCACTACTTGGGAAGCCCGGTTTCCTTCCAACAAATTAGAGGAAAATTATCATATATTATCAGCCGCCGTCTGCACTGGATGGTTCAATGGGCAGGTGCACAAGTCGCTGCCACTACAGTTTGGTTAACTTCAAACAGTCAGTTGGAAGGAACCATTGGCCGAGTTGCTGACACGGCTCATACAGGATTATTTATAACCCGCCGCAGTCACCTCAACCTTCTATGGATTCACATCGCGCTATCAACGCCAATGATGTATACCTTTTGCTATGGTCAAATATGGAGAATCTCAAGCCAACTCCTCGAGCCGTCTTGAGACTCGGGGGCTACAATGGTAAGACTCGGCAAAATTAGCCGGTTTCAATGAATTCAAGAACTCCGGGTCATTGAAGGGAAAAATAACCCGGGCCCCGGAGATTACTGCTAGATCGATGAAATTTAAAAGCCGTCAGAAGATTTTCGGCTCAAAATAAGGACTCTGGTTTCAAATCCGGTTCAAGAGACATCTTTCTCCCACAAAGCACTGAAGCTCTCAAATCCGGTTCAAAAGCCGGCCCAGGGTAAATTTGTCCCTCAAAAAATTTTGAAGCTCTCAAATCCGGCTCAAAATCCGGCTCAAGGTAAATTTGTCCCTCACAAACTTTTGAAGCTTTCAAATCCGGTTTAAAGTTCTGGTTCAAAAAGAATTAATCTCTCGCAAGTTCGAGTTCTAAGAAAAATTAAAGGTTGCCAAAAATAACTTGTTGCCATGATGCGCGGTTCAAACCTAGGTATCCTGCCTTACGGCTTATCTTATTATGGTCACTTGGGGGCTTCCTGCTCATCGAGCATAATTGTCGGTACCCTCTTGATCGGTGCAATGCTAATATATGGTCACTTGGGGGCTTCCTGTTCAAACATAGGTCATATTCGAACCAAAGAGAACATAGCTGTCGAAACCCTTTTGATCGGCACACTGCCAAACTCACTAGGGGGCTTCTTGATCGTATCTGAATCATAGCTTAACCTCTTTTGGGTCCGACGTGGATCGTATTCGATTCAGCGTCGTTAAACAACTCTCAAGGTCATTTGGGGGCTTCCTGTTCAAACATAGGTCGTATTCGAAGCAAAGAGAACATAGCTGTCGGTACCCTCTTGATCGGCAACACCAAAGCCACTGGGGGCTATATGATCATATTCGAATCTTAGCTCAACCCCTTTGGAACGGTTTTCTGATCGTATACGAATCAGAAACCTTAAACTTTTTAAGTCTTTTTTGCGAATAATTTTTGGGTTTGACTTGAGACCTTTTTTTGGATCATATCTCAAATATATATGAGTGGTTTATGCTTAAACGGTTTGACTTTTTGACTATAAGTCCGCAGCTTATGACAATCATCATCTATGTGGAAGCATTGGCTTCTAAAGATTGGGTTATCACCCTTACTGCACAGGTCATGTAAACCGGCAGTACATATTCAATATCACAGTGGTTATATGTGAGGTATTATGACCCGCCCTGCAGCAAACCGCCAAGGGTTCTTGTGATCTACTTGTGTGCAGGGTAAGACTACATTTGGGTGGTTACCCGCCCTGGCTCTTGACGTTAAGTCGCCAGGGCATATGTTGTTTAAACTCTGTGCAGGATTTGCAGAACTATGACTTATATAAATGCTTCAGTCCAAGCTCATCACTGAAATTGGTGTCTCAAAAGGGTTATCAGTTATTGATTTTCTCAAGGGCTATAGGCCACTGGGTTACAAAAATTCCGGCTTACAATGAATGCGCATTAAGTCGTCAGCGGCCAAGAGCCGCCAGGTATTTAAACTCCGGATTTATTTGTCAACCGATGAGGTATTTAAATCTTTAATAGCCAAAACTGGCTGGATTTTCATGATGATATTGAATGATTGAGGTTTTCATACCGGATTATATTATTAAAATCTTGAATAGCCAACATAGCTGGATTTCTATTGTGATTATCAATAACCAGTGTTATGATTGAGGTTTTCAAAGTCGCTTTAGCGCAACGGCTATTATTTTTATCAATGGGCATGATTTATTTCACAATGGAGGAAATAATCCCGAGTCACTGCAGGCTTACGACCCGGCACTTGGGGGCTACATTGTTCAAATCAAGATTACATCGAATATACAAGTCGCATGTCACTGCCAGCATGCACCATGGCACTTGGGGGCTAATGCAAAGTCATTTTTTGCTCAACTTATTGAAGACCCGACTTATCACATTTTAAATGAGCCGGCCCTTGGGGGCTACCAATTGCTCCTGTCAGAAATTCAAGGTACACAAGCCTTAATCCATTATATTGAAAGATACATTATTCAGTTGGTAGAGTACAAAGCTCTTAACCTTGTGGACGTGGGTTCAAGCCCCATGGTGGAGATTACATCATTTGATGGTATTATCAATGAATCATATACAAAGTCCCAGCTCAGTAATATCTTATTGAGCCGGCCCTTGGGGGCTACACGTTGTTGCTCAAGTTTACATGATCATATTTACAAAGTCCCTGCTCATTATTGCATAATGACCCGGCACTTGGGGGCTACACTGGTTGAAATCTTTATGAGCACAAGGCAATTACAAGTCCCAGGTTGCTGCAAGCATGACAACCCGGCACTTGGGGGCTACAGGTGATATGCATATAAGGGAGGAATAACTTCAAATTATTAGTTTTGAGCAAATTAGGTATTATATTATTATCAGAGAAATCTGCAAAGTTTATGACCCGGCGTCATCGTAAGATTAACCCAGCATCAGCAACAGTTATGACCCGGTGTTATCAATATTTACATGTCGGCAATTTTGCTCGCCAGCCTCCACATCTTTAAACTGGCGGATCACCAGATGAATCTTGAGTCCAATATGTTTATCAAGCCGACGCCTTGGAAGCCGATTCAAGTGGATTATTTCTTACAATATTTCTCTACAAAAGACCAATGCCAGCAAATTGACTCTGAAGCTGGCCTATTGACCCGGATTTCTTAAAAGAAGTATCTGGATTTTTTGCATTCACAAAGTTTGAACATATCTAATAAAGGAGATTTGCTATGAGTTCATGGGCATGTATCAAGAAGGAAATGACAAGGATTTAAAGATGATCAGGTGCCAGCTTACAAAAATTTAACCCGGAGCACAACCTATCAAGTTTGTTCTTGTGTTATTTTACAGGATCAGTTTAACATGGATAAATCCAAATTAAACTGGGGGCTAATGTCGGGGATATACCCCGCAGTATGACCCGGCCGCAATTGGTGACTCACTGGTGACCCGCCCGGAGCTTGGCGATTCACAGATAACCTGCCCGATCTTGGCGACTCATTAGTAACCCGGCGGGCGGGTCAGATGGACAACAAGGCCCAAAGCCCAGAAGGCCGGCTCATGTTATGATGGGCCGTATTAAGAGGAAAGGGATGATGAATATTTCCTTTACAAGGAAGCAAGACCTGGACTTGTAATCAACTTGTAAGAGAAGATAGACTAGTCCTAGTCCTACTAGGACTCCACATGTAACCCGTCCCTCTAACTTATATAAGGAGGGGCAGGGCTCCCCAAGAGGGACAAGAAAATAATATCTAGGGCTAGACACATCTAAGAGGAGAACCGGTTTATGTAGCGACTCCCTCATGAGCATAATGAGACCTAGCCACAAACAGCATGTAGGGCTATTCCGAATGATGTTTCCCGGGGCCCGAAGCTGTCTAAATCCTTGTCTTGTGTGTCGCGTCTCTCGTCCCGATCAACCCCTCTCAAGCTACTACATAGATGCGTTGGCCTCGCGACTAAGTCCTGACACTAAGGACATCTGCCGTGACAAATCCACGACAGGATGGTAGATAAAGGTATTTGTAATCTGAAAATATAAAAACAGCAAGATAACTAATGATAAAAGTGAGCGTAAACGGTATTGCAATGATAGGAAACAAGGCATAGGGTTCATACTTTCACTAGTGCAAGTTCTCTCAACAATAATAACATAGATAGATCATATAACAATCCCTCAACATGCAACAAAGAGTCACTCCAAAGCCACTAATAGCGGAGAACAAACGAAGAGATTATGGTAGGGTATGAAACCACCTCAAAGTTATTCTTTCGGATCGATCTATTCAGGAGTTCATACTAGAATAACACCTTAAGACACAAATCAACCAAAACCCTAATGTCACCTAGATACTCCATTGTCACCTCAAGTATCCGTGGGCATGATTATACGATATGCATCACACAATCTCAGATTCATCTATTCAACCAACACAAAAGTACTTCAAAGAGTGCCCCAAAGTTTCTACCGGAGAGTCAAGACTAAAACGTGTGCCAAGCCCTATGCATAGGTTCATGGGTGGAACCGCAAGTTGATCACCAAAACATACATCAAGTGGCACGTGATATCCCATTGTCACCACAGATAAACACGGCAAGACATACATCAAGTGTTCTCAAATCCTTAAAGACTCAATCCGATAAGATAACTTCAAAGGGAAAACTCAATCCATTACAAGAGAGTAGAGGGGGAGAAACATCATAAGATCCAACTATAATAGCAAAGCTCGCGATACATCAAGATCGTGCCATAGAGAGAACACGAGAGAGAGAGAGATCAAACACATAGCTACTGGTACATACCCTCAGCCTCGAGGGTGAACTACTCCCTCCTCGTCATGGATAGCGCCGGGATGATGAAGATGGCCACCGGTGAGGGATTCCCCCTCCTGCAGGGTGCCGGAACAGGCTCCCGGGAGGTTTTTGGTGGCTACAGAGGCTTGCGGCGGCGGAACTCCTGATCTATCTTGATTTTTTGATGTTTTTAGGGTACGTAGGCTTATATAGGCGAAAGAAGTCGGTCGGGGGAGCCTCGAGGGGCCCACGAGAGGGTAGGGCGTGCCCAGGGGGGTGGGCGCGCCCCTCTATCTCGTGGCCTCCTCAATGATCCCCTGGCTTGCACTCCAAGTTCCTGGGATTGGTTCTGTTCCAAAAATAACTTTGTCAAAGGTTTCATTCCATTTGGACTCCGTTTGATATTCCTTTTCTTCGAAATACTGAAACAGGCAATAAAACAGCAATATGGGTTGGGCCTCCGGTTAGTAGGTTAGTCCCAAAAATGATATAAATGTGTAAAATAAAGCCCATAAACATCCAAAAGGGGTAATATAATAGCATGGAACAATCAAAAATTATAGATACGTTGGAGACGTATCAAGCATCCCCAAGCTTAATTCCTGCTCGTCCTCGAGTAGGTAAATGATAAAAACAGAATTTTTGATGTGGAATGCTACCTAGCATAATTCTCAATGTAATTTTCTTTATTGGGGCATGAATGTTCAGATCCAAATGATTCAAAATAAAAGTTCATATTGACATAAGAAATAGTGATACTTCAAGCATACTAATCAAAGTAATCATGTCTTCTCAAAATAACATGGCCAAAGAAAGTTATCCCTACAAAATCATATAGTCTGGCTGTTGCTCTATCTTCATCACACAAAGTATTTAATCATGCACAACCCCGATGACAAGCCAAGCAATTGTTTCACACTTTAGTAATCTCAAACTTTTTCAACTTTCACGCAATACATGAGCATGAGCCATGGACAAAAAGGAGAAGACAAAAAGGAGAAGATAGTCTCACATCAACTAGGCGTATCCACGGGCTATGGAGATGCCCATTAATAGATATCAATGTGAGTGAGTAGGGATTGCCATGCAACGGATGCACTAGAGCTATAAATATATGAAAGCTCAACAAAAGAAACTAAGTGGGTGTGCATCCAACTTGCTTGCTCACGAAGACCTAGGGCATTTTGAGGAAGCCCATCATTGGAATATACAACCCAAGTTCTATAATGAAAAATTCCCACTAGTATATGAAAGTGACAACATAGGAGACTCTCTATCATGAAGATCATGGTGCTAATTTAAAGCACAAGTGTAGACAAAGAGATAGTAGCATTGTCCCTTCTCTCTTTTTCTCTCATTTTATTTTTTTTCTTTTCTTTTTCTCCCTTTTTTTCTTTTCCTTTTTTTTATTCTTTGGCCTTTTTTTTCTTTTTGGCCTTTCTTCTTTTTTTTCTTTTTGTAAAGTCCGAAGTCTCATCCCGACTTGTGGGGGAATCATAGTCTCCATCATCCTTTCCTCACTTGGACAATGCTCTAACAATGAAGATCATCACACTTTTATGGATTTACAACTCAAGAATTACAACAATATGACTCTATATGAATGCCTCCGGCGGTGTACCGGGATATGCAATGAATCAAGAGCGACATGCATGAAATTATAAAGGTGGCCTTGCCACAAATACGATGTCAACTACATGATCATGCAAAGAGCAATTTGACAAAAGTAATGCGTGTCATATGAATGGAACGGTGGAAATTTGCATGGAAATATATCTCAAAATGGCTATGGAAATGCCATAATATGTAGGTATGGTGGCTGTTTTGAGGAAGGTATATGGTGGGTGTATGGTACCGACGAAAGTTGCGCGGCACAAGAGAGGCTAGCAATGGTGGAAGGGTGAGGGTGCGTATTATCCATGGACTCAACATTAGTCAAAAGAACTCATATACTTATTGCAAAAATCTACAAGTCATCAAAAACAAAGTATTACGCGCATGCTCCTAGGGGGATAGATTGGTAGGAAAAGACCATCGCTCGTCCCCAACCGCCACTCATAAGGAAGACAATCAATAAATAAAATTGTGCTCCAACTTCATTACAAAGCGGTTCACCATACGTGCATGCTACGGGAATCACAAACTTCAACACAAGCATTTTTCATAATCACCTCAACTAGCATGACTTTAATATCACTACCTCCATATCTCAAAACAATTATCAAGTATCAAATTGATCATAGCATCCAATTCACTTTCTATGATAGTTTTTATTATACCCAACTTGGATGCTCATCATTCTAGGACCAAATTTGTAACCATAGCGAATACCATGCTGTTCTAAAAGACTCTCAAAATAATATAAGTGAAGCATGAGAGACTAGTAGTTTATTCAAAAATAAGCCACCGCCGTGCTCTAAAAAATATAAGTGAAGCACTAGAGCAAAAACTATCAAGCTCAAAAGATATAAGTGAAGCACATAGAGTATTCTAGCAAACTACTCCAAAAGGATATAAGTGAAGATCAATGAGTAGCTAAATAATTATGTAACTATGTGAAGACTCTCTCGCATTTAAGAATTTCAGATCTTGGTATTGTGTTCAAACAGCAAGCAAAAAAAATAAAATGGCATTGCAAGGATAGCACAACTCATGTGAAGAAGCAAAAAACTTAGGCTCATCCGATACTAACCGATAGTGTTGAAGAAGAAAGGTGGGATGCCTACCGGGGCATCCCCAAGCTTAAATGCTTGAGACTTCTTGAAATATTATATTGGGGTGCCTTGGGCATCCCCAAGCTTGAACTTTTGTGTCTCCTTAATTCCTCTCTTGTCACGGTTTCTCTTTTTATCAAAAGCTTCATCCACACCAAACTCAACAAGAACTCTTGAGATAGGTTAGTATAAACCAATGCAAAATCTTATCATTTTCTACTGTAACAAATAACTAAAATTACTATACAACATTGGATACTAAATGCCTCTGCATATTTAATACTCCTATCCTCAAATAGAATCATTAAACAAGCAAACATATGCAAACAATGCAAACATAACAGCAATCTGCCAAAACAGTACAGTCTGTAAAGAATGCAAGATTATCAATACTTCCCTAACTCCAAAAATTAAGAGAAAAATACTAAGCTGTAGAAGATTTATCAGATCTCAATATGCAAAAAGTTTCAACATTAAACCATTCTCTGACTTTTCTAGGGAATTTTTTGCAACAGCGGTAAACTTTCTGTTTTCAAACAGCAACATGTATACTAGCAAAATAAGCATGGCAAAGGCTATCCTTGACATTTTTATTGAAAATAAAGATGCAAAACATTATTCTAAATAACATAAAGCAAATACTAACAAAATAAAATGACGCTCCAAGAAAAACACATATAATGTGGTGAATAAAAATATAGCTCCAAGTAAAGTTACCGATGAACGAAGACGAAAGAGGGGATGCCATCCGGGGCATCCCCAAGCTTAGGCTCTTGGTTGTCCTTGAATATTACCTTGGGGTGCCTTGGGCATCCCCAATCTTAGGCTCTTGCCACTCCTTATTCCATAGTCCATCGAATCTTCACCCAAAACTTGAAAACTCCACAACACAAAACTCAACAGAAAACTCGTAAGCTCCGTTAGTATAAGAAAATAAAACCACCAGTTAGGTACTGTAATGAACTCATTCTAAATTCATATTTGTGTAATATCTACTGCATTCCAACTTATCTATGGTTCATACACTCCGATACCACTCATAGATTCATCAAAATAAGCAAACAACACATAGAAAACAGAATCTGTCAAAAACAGAACAGTCTATAGAAATCTGTATCAAACGTATACTTCTGAAATCAAAAAAATCCTACCAAATTAGGAAGTCCTAAGCAATTTATGTACCAATCCATAGAAAAAAGAATCAGATCATAAGAACATTTATGTGAATTAACAAAACTAATTTACTGGGTGCATAAGTTTCTGATTCTCAGCAGGATCAACACAACTATCACCGTAAGCTATCCTAAAGGTCTTACTTGGCACTATATTGAAACAAAAACTATAAAACATGATTACTATAGTAGCATAATCATGTGGACACACAAAAACAGTAAGGATAAGTATTGGGTTGTCTCCCAACAAGCGCTTTTCTTTAATGCCTTTTTAGCTAGGCATGATGATGACAATGATGCTCACATAAAAGATAAGAATTGAAACATAATGGGAGCATCATGAAGCATATGACTAGCACATTTAAGTCTAACCCACTTCCTATGCATAGGGATTTTGTGAGCAAACAACTTATGGGAACAATAATCAACAAGCATAGGAAGGTAAAACAAGCATAGCTTCAAGATTTTCAACACATAGAGAGGAAACTTGACATTATTGCAATTCCTACAAGCATATGTTCCTCCCTCATAATAATTTTCAGTAGCATCATGAATGAATTCAACAATATAACCAGCACCTAAAGCATTATTTTCATGATCTACAAGCATAGAAATTTTACTACTCTCCACATAAGCAAAATTCTTCTCATGGATAGTAGTGGGAGCAAACTCAACAAAATAATTATCATGTGAGGCATAATCATCATAGATAGCAACTTTGTTCTCATAATCAATTGTAACCTCTTCCGAAATAGTGGAATCATCACTAAATAAAGTTGACACTCTTCCAAACCCACTTTCATCAATATAATCATCATAAATAGGAGGCATGATTTCCTCATAATATATATTCTCATCAAAACTTGAGGGACTAAAAATATCATATTCATCAAACATAGCTTCCCCAAGCTTGTGGCTTTGCATATCATTAGCATCATGGATATTCAAGGAATTCATACTAACAACATTGCAATCGTGCTCATCATTCACATATTTCATGCCAAGCATTCTATGTAATTCTTCTTCTAGCACTTGAGCACAATTTTCCTTTTCATCATACTCACGAAAGATATTAAAAAGATGAAGCTATGACACAAACTCAATTCCATTTTTTTGTAGTTTTCTTTTATAAACTAAACTAGTGATAAAACAAGAAACCAAAAGATTCAATTGCAAGATCTAAAGATATACCTTCAAGCACTCACCTCCCCGGCAACGGCGCCAGAAAAGAGCTTGATGTCTACTACACAACCTTCTTCTTGTAGACGTTGTTGGGACTACAAGTGCACAGGTTTGTAGGATAGTAGCAAATTTCCCTCAAGTGGATGACCTAAGGTTTATCAGTCCGTGGGAGGCGTAGGATGAAGATGGTCTCTCTCAAACAACCCTGCAACCAAATAACAAAGAGTCTCTTGTGTCCCAAACACACCCAATGCAATGGTAAATTGTATAGGTGCACTAGTTCGGCGAAGAGATGGTGATACAAGTGCAATATGGATGGTAGATAAAGGTATTTGTAATCTGAAAATATAAAAAACAGCAAGATAACTAATGATAAAAGTGAGCGTAAACGGTATTGCAATGATAGGAAACAAGGCATAGGGTTCATACTTTCACTAGTGCAAGTTCTCTCAACAATAATAACATAGATAGATCATATAACAATTCCTCAACATGCAACAAAGAGTCACTCCAAAGCCACTAATAGCGGAGAACAAATGAAGAGATTATGGTAGGGTACGAAACCACCTCAAAGTTATTCTTTCGGATCGATCTATTCAGGAGTTCGTACTAGAATAACACCTTAAGACACAAATCAACCCAAACCCTAATGTCACCTAGATACTCCATTGTCACCTCAAGTATCCGTGGGCATGATTATACGATATGCATCACACAATCTCAGATTCATCTATTCAACCAACACAAAAGTACTTCAAAGAGTGCCCCAAAGTTTCTATCGGAGAGTCAAGATGAAAATGTGTGCCAAGCCCTATGCATAGGTTCATGGGCGGAACCCGCAAGTTGATCACCAAAACATACATCAAGTGGCACGTGATATCCCATTGTCACCACAGATAAACACGGCAAGACATACATCAAGTGTTCTCAAATCCTTAAAGACTCAATCCGATAAGATAACATCAAAGGGAAAACTCAATCCATTACAAGAGAGTAGAGGGGGAGAAACATCATAAGATCCAACTATAATAGCAAAGCTGGCGATACATCAAGATCATGCCACAGAGAGAACACGAGAGAGAGAGAGAGAGAGAGATCAAACACATAGCTACTGGTACATACCCTCAGCCTCGAGGGTGAACTACTCCCTCCTCATCATGGATAGCGCCGGGATGATGAAGATGGCCACCAGTGAGGGATTCCCCCTCCGGCAGGGTGCCGGAACGGGCTCCCGAGAGGTTCTTGGTGGCTACAGAGGCTTGCGGCAGCGGAACTCCCGATCTATCTTGATTTTTTGATGTTTTTAGGGTACGTAGGCTTATATAGGTGAAAGAAGTCGGTCGGGGGAGCCTCGAGGGGCCCACGAGAGGGTAGGTCGCGCCCAGGGGGGTGGGCGCGCCCCCCTATCTCGTGGCCTCCTCGATGATCCCCTGGCTTGCACTCCAAGTTCCGGGGATTGGTTCTGTTCCAAAAATAACTTTGCCGAAGGTTTCATTCCGTTTGGACTCCGCTTGATATTCCTTTTCTTCGAAATACTGAAACAAGCAATAAAACAGCAATATGGGCTGGGCCTCCGGTTAGTAGGTTAGTACCAAAAATGATATAAATGTGTAAAATAAAGCCCATAAACATCCAAAAGGGGTAATATAATAGCATGGAACAATCAAAAATTATAGATACATTGGATATGTATCAAGCATCCAGGTTCCGCTATTGGTTATTGACCGGAAACGTGTCTCGGTCATGTCTACATAGTTCTCGAACCCGTAGGGTCCGCATGCTTAACGTTTGGTGACGATCGGTAATATGAGTTTATGTGTTTTGATGTACCGAAGGTAGTTCGGAGTCCCAGATGAGATCAGGGACATGACGAGGAGTCTCGGAATGGTCGAGACGTGAAGATCGATATATTGGACGACTATATTCGGACTTCGGAAAGGTTCCGAGTGATTCGGGTATTTTTCGGAGTACCGGGGAGTTACGGGAATTCGCCGGGGAGTATATGGGCCTTATTGGGCTTTAGGAGAAAGAGAGAGGGGAGGCTGCGCCCCCCCCCCCCAAGGCTTAGTCCGAATTGGACTAGGGGGAGGGGCGGCACCCCCTCCTTCCTTCTCTTCTCTTTTCCCTTTCCTTTTCTCCTACTCCTACTACTTGGAAGGGCTCCTAGTTCTACTAGGAAAGGGGGAATCCTACTCCCGGTGGGAGTAGGACTCCCCTAGGGCGCACCATAGAGAGGGCCGACCCTCCCCCTCCTCCACTCCTTTATATACGGGGAGGGGGCACCCCTTGGAGACACAATAATTGATCATTGATCTCTTAGCCATGTGCGGTGCCCCCCTCCACCATAATCCACCTCGGTCATATCGTAGCGGTGCTTAGGCAAAGCCCTGTGTCGGTAGCATCATCATCACCGTCATCACGCCGTCGTGCTGACGGAACTCTCCCTCAAAGCTCTGCTGGATCGTGGGACGTCGCCGAGCTGAACGTGTGCTAAACTCAGAGGTGCCGTGCGTTCGGTACTTGGATCGGTCGGATCGTGAAGACGTACGACTACATCAACCGCGTTGTCATAACGCTTCCGCTTTCGGTCTACGAGGGTATGTGGACAACACTCTCCCCTCTCGTTGCTATGCATCACCATGATCTTGCGTGTGCGTAGGAATTTTTTTGAAATTACTATGTTCCCCAACAATAACCTCTGGGAGAATGATTTTCAACCTAGAGGTCGCACGCAGACCTAGTGCTTTTTTCCCCTAGGGTTCCCCAGTTTCCTCCGCGGCAACGTCGGAGTCCAACTTAAAACCTTCTCGGTGGCTGGATCTCTCCGGCGATCAGAAGTCCTTATCGAGAGTAGGTCAGGGAGGCAGTCTTGCATGGCTGACTCGGAATCCCAGACGGCTATGCTAGATGGAACAAGGACGGGAGTGGGGTCGGAAGGAAGGAATCGGGATAGCGATGGGAAGAGGTCGATTGGGGAGGCAGAAGTGAAGGAGGCGGCAGAGGGGATAGAGGACGCAGGGGGTAGTGCGGCGGCAGGCAGGGCAGAGGATGATGATGAGGATTGGGGCTACTATGGCCCTGAACCAGACCTAGAGGATAAATTCACAGGGATGCACCTGCATGGTGAGGAGGAAGATGACCTGGATCTTTCCGGGGAGGTTGAGGATCTGATCATTGGGGTGAGATGGTTGGGAATGTTTCGTGTGCATACAACGAAGCCATTCAGTCATGCAGCTCTGCTGCGGCAGATGAGGAACGCTTGGGCGGCGGCGCAAGGTGTGACGTTCAGTGTCAAAGGCCCGAATATGTTCTTGTTTCAGTGCCATTGTCTTGGCGATTGGAGGAGAATCATGGATGGAGGACCATGGATCTTTCGGTTTGCTCCTGTTGTTATCCAGGAATATGATGGGTTTACTGATGTTGCCGAGTACAAACTTAATAAGATCCCTTTGTGGGCTCGTATCAAGGGTCTTCCCGATAGCTTGACAGCAAAAAAGGAGTTGGTAGAGAAGGTAGCTGCTAAGGTGGGAGAGCCCCCTTTCACGGTCATTGTTAATGAAGGTAGGATCAATCCGATCTTAAGGGTAAGGGTGTTCGTGGATGTCAATACACCTTTGGTGAGATTTGTGCCAATAACACTCAGGGAAAGGAGAAAGTACCATGTGTACTATGATAGGCTGCCTGAGTTCTGTTACTTTTGTGGCCTCATGGGGCACAGGGTGGAGGAGTGCGGCGATGGAATACATGACCCACGCGATTGTGAGTGGGGAGAATCGCTTTTGTGGAGTTCTGAACCTCAAGTTGCGGCTACAGGAGGGAGAGGAGGCATGGAAGGTAGTGGAAGAGGAGGTAGACATGGAGGAAGGGGTGCAAGGGGTGGAAGGTAGGGGAGAGGAGGAGCTGCAGGTGGTAGAGGAGGTATTGAGAACAGGGAGGAATCAGCTAATACAGACTATACTTCACAGGGCCTGAACTTAAATGACAACAGTAGTAATGCACGAAAGAGGCTGGTTGCGGAGGATGGTACGATCAATGTGCGTGGCCAAGCATTACAGAATCTTGTGGGTAAAGTAGCAGGAACAGTGATGCTTCTGGAGAATGGAACCGCTAACCCAACTGAGCTAGCAGCTACATCGACCCCTGGGAAGGTTCCAATAGTAAAAAGAAGACGACAAGACGGCGGAGTTGAGGTGGAAGAGATGGACACATCAAATATGGTGGCCTCCTGCGAGGAGGACCGCCGGGCACAATGAGGACCCTATGTCGGAACTGCCGCAGGATTGGCGACCCCGCAACAGTTAAGGAGCTTCGCGATCTTGTGGAGGCGTGTGCGCCGATGGTCCTTTGCATCGTGGAGACACAGCTTGCGAAGTACCGGGTGGAGGGCTTGGCGGGTAGCTTAGGTTTTTCGAGTAGTTTTGGAGTAGCTAGTAGTGGTAGAAGTGGTGGTTTATGCTTGTTTTGGAAGAACCCTGTTGATATTGAAATAAAGAGTTTTTCACAGTACCATATTGATTCAGTTGTGAGTGAGAAGAGCAAGACACCATGGCGTCTTTCGTGTTTCTATGGTGCAACAAATCGAAGTATGAGATATAAAACTTGGGATACGATGAAGTTTCTGCGTGGCGAAAGTACTCTACCATGGGTCTTGAAAGTGCTAGTTATCGACTAGAGGGGGGGTGAATAGGTGATTTTTACGAAAGTCTTCAAAACGTGGAAGTTTCGAAGACAAACAATAGAAATGTCCTAATTGATATGCAGCAGAAGATAAACTACACTAACCAAGCCGTAGTCAAATATGCGATAATGTGAAAGTACAAAGACTAATAGCAGCTAGGTAGTAAGGATCAGGATGGAAGATAGTATGAAGCCAACAAACGATAGTAGTCAAGCAATGAAGTCAAACAGGTATGACAATTAAGCAATGACTTCACGAAGACAAACACTAACTAAAGGGAGAAGAGGATAGAACCAGTCACTTGTTGAAGACACAGGATTTGTTGGACCAGTTCCAGTTGCTGTGACAACTGTACATCTGGTTAGGGAGGCTGAGATTCAACTCAAAAGACCGTGTCTTCACCTTATTCCCCTTGAGCTAAGGACACACAGTCCTCGCCCAATCACTCTGGTAAGTCTTCAAGGTAGACTTCCGAACCTTCACAGACTTCGTTCACCGGTGATCCACAATGACTCTTGGATGCTCAGAACGCGACGCCTAACCGGCTAGAGGATTCACAGTCCTCAAGTGTAATAAGTCTTCAGGTCACACAGACAGAAAGACTTCAGTGATGCCTAACACTCTTTGGCTCTGGGTGTTTGGGCTTTGTCCTCGCAAGGATTTCTCTCTCTCAAAGGCTTCGAGGTGGGTTGCTCTCAAACGACAAAAGCCGTAAACTAACTCTGAGCAGCCACCAATTTATGGTGTAGGGGGTGGGCTATTTATAGCCACAAGGCAACCCGACCTGATATGTCCGAAATGACCCTGGGTCACTAAGGAACTGACACGTGTTCCAACGGTCAGATTTCAAACACACACGGCAACTTTACTTGGGCTACAAGCAAAGCTGACTCATCCAGCTCTGGATAAGATTTTCTCTCATTGTCTTCGCTCGAAGACATAGGATTTTGGTTGAGCATCACTTCAGTCATTCTGACTTAGTTCACTTGGACCCCACTTAACAGTACGGTGGTTCCTATGACTCAACAAAGAAGAAAAGGAAACAACGAGACGACACAGTCTTCGCGCTCCATAGTCTTCACTCAATGTCTTCTCATGTCATAGTCTTCAATGTGAATATCTTCACATACCACCATTGTCTTCAATGTCCTCATACATTTTTAGGGGTCATCTCCGGTAGGTAAACCGAATCAATGAGGGACACTACCTGCATTATCCTGCAATTCTCACAAACGCATTAGTCCCTCAACCAACTTTGTCGTCAATACTCCAAAACCAACAAGGGGTGGCACTAGATGCACTTACAATCTCCCCCTTTTTGGTGATTGATGACAAACTGGTTGAAGTTTTCAACGGGAATAAAGTATGTGAAATTGTAAAGGATAGGGTATTGTCTTCATAAGTGGCAAAGGTTCCCCCTGAAGATGTGCATATAAGTAATTTGCTTTTGGAATGCAAATGCACATGGCAGGTTGTACTTGTGGAGATCCTCTTCACCTTATGAAGATAATTCATCATGCATGAAATGATGTAACAAAAGGAATGACATGCATAATGAAAAATGGACGTCTGCAGAATGATCTAAGTGCGGAAGTTATCATCGCACATGCGGAATTTATCATCGCATCACAGAAAAGCAAATAAGTAGCAGACGACCATCGAGTTTAAGTGTTACAACTCAAAGAACCAAATGTATCAAAAGCGAGAGTTGTAAACACGAGGAAAAATATAAAGCAACCGCCCATATGAACCCGCTTGAAGACTATCAACTCATACGCTTCTCCCCCTTTTGTCAGTAATGACCAAAAAGGTTTGAAGACATAGAGCATCTACTCGTTCTCATGAGTAGGAGAAGCATCAGGGTTGTCGTTGTTGTTTGGCGGTGCAGATGTACTTGGTGCAGTGTCGATGCGTGCGGAAGTAGGAGGCGGTGAAGTAGCATCGTCTTCATCATCGATCACTCTGGCATTCACAGTTGTCGCGGAGGAAGAATAGTCAGAGTCTTCAAGAGATGGGGTTCGACGTAGGACAGCATTCCATGGAGGAGTGGAGTCAAACTTGAATCTTTTAGTGAAGCCATCGTCTTGAAGATCTTCTTCAGCACTAAGCAGCATCAAACTCTTCCATGATCGCCGACAGGTCTCATGAGTGACAAAGGCATTCTTGGTGGCAAGATTCCGAATGCGATTGACGTCCACCAAGAGGCTTTGCATCTGTCGCTTGAGCCAAAAGTGATGCTTATCTTGTTTCTGATGTAGTGCCACAAGTGGTTCTCGGTCATTTAGAACACGAGAGCGCTTCTTGGGTCTTTGGGCAATTGTGCTCTCAGTAGCTTCAGTTTGCGCACGATGAGGCAGGCGAGTGTTCCCAGCCATTGGATAGATACGAGTTACTACTTGGACTCCTTCCATGGGTTGAGTGAAGCTTTGGTGTTCAACATTTTGAAGACAAAGAGGCTTCTTGGCAGGCTCAGGGTATATGGCTTCAACTAACATATCAACCTCTGGTAGAAAGATCAGATGATTGCGAGCAGAGGGCTGATAGTTGACAGCAGAGTGTAGCTTGATGAGGCGCATGACCCATGGAGCATAGAACTTCAGGCCAAAAAGGTCAGATCCAGACGCAGCAAGTTGTCGGATGAAGAATTCTTGTGTATTGAAGCTGATGCCATTGAGGATGTAAAAGACCAATGTCTTCATGGCTCCTTCAAGTTTTGCAGCTGATGAATGCCATTTGATAGGCCATAGAGTCCGCCTGATGATGTGATATATGGTGCAAGGCAGATACTCAAGGTCATCAACAAAGAACTCTGTTGGGTATTCAGCGTCATGTGGCAAAGTCTTCATCATGCTCAACATATGTCTCATGTTGGGTTCTGGCTTATGGAAGATGCTTTCCAGTGCATTGCGGTGGAGTTGACAATCAGGTTCGTACAGCTCTCCGGGAGTGGATAAGCCTGCAAGCTCAATGATGTCATGAGCTTTGGCTTCATGATGAACATTTCCAGTCATCCACTCGAGAACCCATGTCTTTATATCCTTGTTGTAGCTGCGAATGTGGAGGGTAGCATAGAATTGAAGCAAACGTTCCTCATTCCAATGTTCTTTGTCTGTAACAAAGCTGAGTAGACCTGCATCACGAAAGCAGTCAAGTGCTTCTTCTAAGCATGGCAGTCCAGCAATGGCTTCAGTGTCGAGGCGCATATGAGGGAAAATGCGCCCTTGATCATACAGAACGCAGGAGTAATAGCTACGCTGCTGATAGCTCCAGAACCGATCAGATGCTATTCTTGACTTTGTGTAGGGGTTCTTTGCGCTGTCAAAGAAGGTGTTGTGGCTTTTGAAGCCATTTGCATTGAAGGACCCTGTAGAGTTGGCAGTTCCTGGGAACCTTGGCAGTCTTGGCTTTGGTTTATAGACCTGAGGCCTATGCTCAACATGATAATCAAACTGAGGACCAGAAGCAGTAGGCGGAGGAACCAGAATGGGCCATTTGACAGTGATAAGCTGACCATGATTGTATGCTTGCTCAATTGTATGGGGCCTTGGTGGCGGAACAGGAGCAGTGGCAAGAACTGAGGCTTCAGGTCGCACAACAGACACTTCAGGAGCAGTTGCATCATTGGCTTCGGGCACATTGGTTGGTGCAAGCTCCACATTAGCTTCAGCCATGACAACGTCATTGGCTTCATTGGTGTTGGTGGTGGCAGCCTCAAGATTTTCAACCTCCACTTGATGAGCTGGAGGGTCGGGCACTGGCACGTTCACATCAGGAACAGCTTCTTCAGTATTGGGGAGAGTGGGGACACGTACGTCTTCTTGATTGTCATCGGCTGATGCAGCCGGATTGTCTTCAGCAGCTTGGGCTTCAGACACGGAGACATTCGCAGTCGGAGTGGCTTCTGGAAACACTTGACGTGCAACAGATGAGTGGTGCACTTCTCCTTCTGGAATGCTCGAAAGAGGGACCTGAGGCCTTTGTCCTTTGCGAAGCCTGCGAAAAGCTGGCGACGCCTTTGGAGATGGAGTTGGCTGGGCCTCAAGGTCTTCTTGTTCTTCTTGAACAGGCGGTGTAACTTGTGGTTGTGGTTGGGGAGTACTTGGGGAGTCTTGTTGCTGTGGGTGATCAGCCCATGATGCATCCTGAGCAATTGGCGTCAGAGGACGACCAATGCTGATGAGTTTGTTGTTCGTGAGAACAGGCGATGATACCAAGTTGTGTTCGATCTGAGGAAGAACGTCATCATCTTCAACATTGTCATGGTGACCAATGTCTTCAGCAGCGGTGGGTTCAACTGCTGGAATGTCTTCAGCTTCATAAGCCTCTGTGGAAGCAGGCTCATGAACTATCAGCTGTTGTTCATGGTGTTCAGATGCAGGACGCACCATTGAGATAGGTTCAACAGCCAAGGGCTCTGTGGGAGCAGCCCGATTCTTCTTGGTTTTGCGCTTCTTCTTGGAGGGAGCAGCATCAGAGGTTTCTGTAGTTTTCCTTTTTCTGGCTTCAGCCTCTGCAGCCCTCGTCTTTTTCAGTTCTGAAGCGGTTGACATGACCTTTGGCTTCGAGCCAGTCATGTTGCTTGGGAAGACTATGCGAGGTTCTTCCTGTCTTGAAGGTGCAGATTGGGCAGTTGATAACTTCTTCTTCTTTGCAGCCATTCTTGGGTCAATGCCAGGACGACCAAGAGACTTGCGCTTCTCAGCCTCATTGTAGGCTAGCACACACTTGTCAGCCAGACTCTTCATACGCTCACGAGAGCCTTGAGCTTCTTCACGCTTCTTATGAAAGGCTTCTTTGAGCTCGTGCAGCATGATCTTGAAGTTTTTGACATCTTGCACGCAGAGCTTGGCCACATGCTTCTTGAACTGAGCCTTCTCATAGTCGATTTTGTGCTTCATATCAACGTTGCGCTGAGCAAGAGCTAGCTCAGAAGCAATGGCGCCATTGAAGGCGACGCTGAGGCCAATGGGAAGTTGCAGATCATCAAAGCTGAGATTTGGGGCGTCAAACCACTCATCAATGAAGTTATGGATGATTGCCACATCAAAGAGAGGCAAATTATTGAAGATCTCTGCTTCTTCCTTGCTCTTAATCAGTTGCTCAAGGGCATCATCCGCAAGATCTTCATTGCTGGACAGATCAATGTGCTCTTCTCGCAGAATGGCAGCAGGAGTCAAGATTTGATCATTGTGCTTGACGATTTTCTTTTTCTTCTCCGTCTTCTTGGAGATACGTGATAGATCCTCAGATTGCACACTGTCTTCAGGAGGTGCAGTGGCCAGTGGCTTCACACGTGAAGCTTTTGGAGGAGCAGCTGATCCTGAAGCCTTAAGCTTCTTTAGCTTCTGCGGCTTTAGAGGAGGAGCTGGGGCTTCATCAGTGTCAGCATCATTAT
Organism: Triticum aestivum; assembly: GCF_018294505.1. Classification (NCBI taxonomy): domain Eukaryota; kingdom Viridiplantae; phylum Streptophyta; class Magnoliopsida; order Poales; family Poaceae; genus Triticum; species Triticum aestivum. The sequence goes on along the minus strand of NC_057813.1, from coordinate 589,435,133 downwards.
CAGAATGATCCACTTTGGCACCTTGGACCAAGATGTAAGTGATGAGGCCATCAAGGTTGGAGAAGGGGCCGATGACATTGGGTTCTGCATCACGTGAGCCGTCAGCACGGGGAGCAGAGGGACCAGGATTGAAGTCTAATCCCAATGACTTCTTGTTTTCTTTGGCCGATGCCTTTGCATGCTGAAAGTTACGCTTGAAGAGATTGTCGTCACGACACCAGAGCAATGATGTTGAGTTGGCATTTTCAGGTTGAGGTCCACGGACCATACAGGGATAGAAACCCTGTGCAATAGCTTCAGCTCTGTTCTTGGGTTGAAGGCCTCGATAGAGAATATCACCCCAAGGACTTTTGATAGCATTCTTCTCAGCATATTCCTGGGCCACGAACTTGTATTTGAACCATTGTTCAGCCCAATATCGTCGAATCCATTGGATCCGTGTCTTGCGCTGATGATAATTCTCTTCGGGATCTATCTTATAAAGTTCTGCGAGGTCATTAGGCAAATCTTTTGATGTTCCTCCTCGACGCTGTCTGCCACCCTTCCTTACTGACTTCTCTGTAGCCATGAACTTCAAACTGAATGGTTTCAATACGTTTAGAGGCTTCAGGGGCTTTTGCTTGCTGGACAAATAGGAACTGGCTTCAGGAGAATCAATGTGACGTTGTAAGAATTCTGCAAACGAATGCAAACTATGAGAACCAAGGGATTCTCCCACGGACATGTACCTGTGACAGCATTAGAGATGCGAGAGAAGGGGAAGAGGTCATATGCATTCTCAGAAGATTTTGAAGATAAATCAGTTTGAAGACATTGACCTCATGATGCGAAGACATTCACTTATATGTTGAGAGTTGGTTCCAGATTTGTACGAATCCGTGAATAAGTACAAGTGAGGAATCTAACTAGATATGAAGCTTAAGTGAATATACTCGGCAGTATGAGGTGCAGACAGACTAGATCTAACATTGTATAGGTAGAAACCACTTTTGGTAAATAGGATGAATCTTGAGGATCAAAAAGATGGTAAAAATAGGTTTATATTTACCACACGAAGAACTGCTAGATGGGATGAATAGGAGACCAAGCAGTTCAATCCACCGTGCCCTAACTTGGCGATGGAGGACACCTATGGCGGCGGCGGAGAGGACGATGTCCGCGGCCGGCGTGAGGACGGCGTCGGAGAAGTTGCAGCAGCTAAGCGCTTCGTCGCCGGCGTCGTCGAGAGCTAGCGGTGGCGCTATGGTTTTGACGAGGTGGAGAGGTGGAAGAAGGTTTTCTTTACAGCAAGGGGCATGTATTTATAAGTGTGCGGCACACCACAATTACGCAGGTGCCCCTGGCGGTTCACATCTGAGGGGCACGTGGCAAGCATGCAACATACTCAGAGTTGTCCCACGTTCCCACACCCGCCAGGCATGTCGGATGGTTGTTTCGGCTTCTCCGTATTTCAACCAATAAAGATAAATCATTTAAAACAGACTTAATGTTTGTCTTTGTGTCTTCTGCTGACTAGGACGCAGAGAAGACATTCGACAGTTTCAATAGAATGCATATGATTTGGACAGATAGAGTTTGAGATAGAAAGCACAGAGTGATTAGGGTCCGATCACATTCACTTAGTTCAAAAGATTCAAATAGGGAGACATAGCTCTAAGTGAATGCTGTAGAGGACAGAACACTAGTGTATATATATATATATATATATATATATATATATATCAGAAAGCAATCAAATCATCATAGTGAAGAGGATCATGAAAATAAGTTGAAGTTGAAGATAAACAAAATGCAAAGACATTGCAAAAATAACGCCATGAGTGAAACACTTCAAACCAATAAATTTGGTGGTGGCGTTACCCACCATATAGGAAGTATTAGACCCAGACACGGCGCACAATTATCGTGGCGCTCCGAAGTCAAATTCCATGTTAATGTATTCACACTCAGAATGTAAGTCTTCATTAATTGAAGATATACTTTACTTCGAGAGTTGCACATCTAAGTCATCAACATGCATAAGTGTTAGGATGTGTGCCTGATCACAGGACATTTGAGGATTCCAAGATATTTAGCTCACACCGTAACTTGCAAAACCTTTTCTCATCCAAGGGCTTTGTGAAGATATCTGCCAGTTGCTCTTCAGTGTTGACGTGAATGATGTCAATATCTTTCTTCATGACATGATCTCTGAGAAAGTGATGACGAATTTCAATGTGCTTTGTCTTCGAGTGCTGGACTGGATTGTTGGCAATCTTGATGGCGCTTTCATTGTCACAGAAGAGAGGTACTTGTTTCGGATTGATGCCATAATCCTTGAGAGTTTGCTTCATCCATAGAAGCTGAGCGCAGCAAGATCCAGCAGCAATGTATTCAGATTCAGCAGTTGAGAGTGACACACAGTTCTGCTTCTTTGAAGACCAACAAACAAGTGATCGTCCCAGAAAGTGACATGTGCCCGATGTAGACTTGCGATCCACCTTGTCACCAGCATAATCAGCATCCAAGAAACCAACCAAATTAAATTTTGAGCCCTTTGGATACCATAATCCGAGTGTTGGGGTGTAAGCCAAATATCGAAGAATTCGCTTCACAGCTAAGTGATGCGATTACTTTGGTGCCGCTTGGAATCGAGCACACATGCAAACACTAAGCATAATATCTGGCCTAGATGCACATAGATAAAGTAAAGAACCAATCATGGAGCGGTATACCTTTTGATCGAACTCTTTACCATTGTCATCGGGACCAAGATGGCGTTTGGCTGGCATTGGCGTCGTATAGCCTTTGCAATCTTCCATTCCAAACTTCTTCAGACAATCTTTGAGGTATTTTTCTTGAGATATGAAGATGCCATTCCTTTACTGACGAATTTGAAGACCAAGGAAGAATTTCAGCTCACCCATCATGGACATCTGATATTGCTCTTGCATCATGTATCCAAATTCATCACTATACTTCTGGTTGGTGCATCCGAAGATAATGTCATCCACATATATTTGGCACACAAACAATTCACCATCATATGTCTTCGTGAAGAGTGTGGGGTCAAGGGATCCAGGTTTGAAGCCTTTGCTCTTCAGGAAGTCTTTGATCGTATCATACCAAGCGCGAGGAGCTTGTTTGAGGCCATACAGTGCTTTGTTTAGCTTGTACACCATATCAGGATGTTTTGGATCTTCAAAGCCAGGTGGTTGAGCTACGTACACTTCTTCTTCAATCTTGCCATTGAGAAATGCACTCTTCACATCCATTTGATGTAGCAGAATGTTGTGGTGATTAGCGTAGGCTAGCAGTATACGAATAGCTTCAAGCCTAGCCACAGGAGCAAATGTTTCATCGAAGTCAATTCCTTCAACTTGAGTATATCCTTGAGCCACAAGACGTGCTTTGTTTCTGACTACTTGACCATGCTCATCTTGCTTGTTTCGATATATCCATTTTGTACCAATAATGTTATGCTTGCGAGGGTCAGGACGCTTGACAAGTTCCCAAACATTGTTCAGCTTGAACTGTTGAAGTTCCTCTTGCATTGCTTGTATCCGTTCAGGTTCCATAAAGGCTTCAACAACTTTCTTGGGTTCTGATATTGACACAAAAGAAAAGTGCCCACAGAAATTTGCTAACTGTGTTGCTCTTGAGTGAGTAAGTGGACCAGGTGCATTGATGCTATCAATTATCTTCTCAATTTGTACTTCATTTGCAACTCGAGGATGAACAGGACGAAGACTTTGCTCTTGCTGATCATTGTCATCATTTGGAGGATTGTCTTCAGTCTGTGCATTGTCTTCTGATTGGTTAGGTGCAGAAATGATAAGTTCCTCTTCAGGCTGTGCTTCAGAAGGCATGATTTCACCAGTTCCCATCAGCTTGATCGATTCGCTGGGCGGAGCTTCATCTAGTGTACTTGGCAGGAGCTCTCTTTGTGAACCATTGGTTTCATCAAATCTCACGTCCACAGTTTCAACGATTTTGTAGAGATAGAGGTTGAAGACTCTGTAAGAGTGAGAGTCCTTTCCGTAGCCAAGCATGAAGCCTTCGTGAGCTTTAGGTGCAAATTTTGACTTGTGATGGGGATCCTTGATCCAGCACCTAGCTCCAAATACTCTGAAGTAGCTGACATTTGGCTTCTTGCCAGTAAGGAGCTCATAGGATGTTTTGTTCAGAAGCTTATGGATGTAAACACGGTTGATGATGTGACATGCTGTATCAATAGCTTCTGGCCAGAACTTTCTTGGTGTCTTGTACTCGTCGAGCATTGTTCGAGCCATCTCAATGAGGGTTCTGTTCTTGCGCTCTACGATGCCATTTTGCTGAGGAGTGTATGGAGCAGAAAACTCATGAGTGATTCCCATTGTATCCAGATAAAGATCAAGCCCTGTGTTCTTGAACTCAGTGCCGTTGTCACTTCTGATATGCTTGATCTTCACACCATAATTGTTCATTGCTCGATTGGCGAAGCGTCTGAAGACATCTTGCACTTCAGTCTTGTAGAGAATTATGTGCACCCATGTGTATCTTGAGTAGTCATCAACAATGACGAAGCCATAGAGACAAGCAGTTGTTGTGAGGGTAGAATAGTGAGTAGGGCCAAATAAGTCCATGTGTAACAGCTCGAAGGGTTGAGATGTAGTCATGATTGTCTTCGAGGGGTGCTTTGCCCTTGTCATCTTTCCAGCTTCGCAGGCACCACACAAATGATCCTTCTTGAACTTGACACCCTCGATGCCTATGACATGCTTCTTCTTGACGAGTGTGTGTAAGTTCCTCATGCCAGCATGCCCCAGCCTCCGATGCCAGAGCCAGCATTCTGAAGCTTTTGCAAGAAGACATACGGCAAGCTGTGGACCTGCTGAGAAATCTACCATGTATAGATCATCTTTTCGATACCCTTCAAAGACTAGAGACTTGTCAGATTCCATTAGTACAAGGCAACGATATTTTTCGAATAGCACAATCATGTTTAAGTCACAAAGCATTGAGACAGACATTAAGTTGAAACCAAGGGATTCAACAAGCATCACTTTATCCATGTGTTGATCCTTTGAGATTGCAACTCTACCTAGACCCAATACCTTGCTTTTACCAGTGTCAGCAAATGTGATGTGACTCTTGTCTGATGGACGTAAAGTTGAGTCCATGAGAAGACTTCGATCACCAGTCATATGATTAGTGCATCCACTGTCAATAATCCATTCTGAAGCTTTTGGTGTCGTACCCTACAGTGTAGTTAGGTGGATAGGCTTCACAAAGATTGTTGTGAAGCATAAGTATTTGACGCTTCTAAGGATTATCACAGCATAGGTCAAGGTTAGGACACATAGTATGACTGGTAAGCGATTCAGGTGTGAAATACATAGCAAGATCATTTTATCATGCGTCCTATAATGTGTTTTAGGTCCCCAGCAATAGTGTCAGATGCCTTTGATTGCTGGTTGGAGACCATTCCCTGCAAAAGAAAGTTAATTCTTCTTCACCACCCACATCTTCAGGGGTGGTTTAGAAGCAATGAGTCTAAGTGCAGCATCTGAGAACTTCGGCTTTGAAGCCCTAGCAAATAGCCTTGCAGGAGATGAATGATACTCATATGAATAAGCAGAAAAGTTCTTAGTTCTATGAACATAGCGGTTTGAAGACACACGCTCATATTCATCAGTTTGAGTGTGATTTCCCTGCAAAACATTGGCGTTAGGGTGACTCAGATGAGTCTTGTATCTGTATGAAGCCTTTGGGCCATATGAAGCCATAGGTATGGGGTTTGTCTTCTTCCTTGGTGGTGTCATGATGACATTCACAGGAAGATTCTCAATACACTGCTTGGGTACCCAGATCTTCTTCATAGGTGATCCATTCCTGCAGTTAGTACCAATATACCTGGCGAACACTTCACCATTCTGATTTTTGAACAGTTTATAGTTTGCATCAAAGGATTCATCAATGATGATAGGGTTAGCGCAAGTGAAGCCAGATAAGGTGGATGGATCTACTGAAGGTTCCTTTGCAGCAACCCATGTGGTTTTGGGATACTGCTCAGGCTTCTAGTAGGAACCATCAACATTCATTTTCCTCTCGAACCCAACACCCTCTTTCCTAGGGTTTCGGTTCAGAATCTGCTTTTTGAGGACATCGCAAAGTGTCTGATGTCCTTTCAGACTTTTATACATCCCTGTTTCAAGCAATGTCTTCAACCTAGCATTTTCATCAGCAATAGTAGTGGTATCCTCCGGAGAGGGGTTAGTTACCACATTTGTAGTTGAAGACAATGCAATAGTAGCAGCAGTGGAACATTCAACAACAGAGGTAGCGTTATCACGCTCAATGCATTTTAGGCATGGTGGTTCAAATCCATCCGGTGTAACGCTGATTTGTTGAGCAAGTAATGAATCGCGCTCCTTCTGAAGATCTTCATAATCCACTCTTATCTTTTCAAGGTCACGCTTTCTTTGAAGACATTCAGAAGAAAGCTTCTCATGATCAGACAGGAGAGCATTATGTTGATCTTGAAGGGCGTCAAACTTGGAATGAAGTCTCTCAAGACTCTCAGCCAATGCTTTTGACTGATCCATTTCTTTACCCAACATATCATCGCTCTTACTTAGCATGTTTTGAACCTTTTCCAAGACTCTTTGTTGTTTAGTGGCAAGGGAAGCAAGTTTGACATAGCTGGGGCCAAATTCATCACCTGATTCATCATCACTAGTTTCAGAGAGGTAGCATTCAGTTACCTTAGTACCCCTTGCCATAAGGCATGGTGAAGATGATGTCGATTCAGGTGCAAAGGTCATATCCTTAAGAGACTCCTTGTAATCCTCAAACCAAGGATCATGACGAGTACGATTACCTTCATAGACCTCAGATAGCCGGTCCCAGATTAGCTTCGTGTGATTGAGGTGCATGACATTCCTGAACTGATTTTGGGACAGACAGGAGCAGATGACATCCTTCGCCGTGAGGTTCAGTAGAGTGTACTTGCGAATGTCATCAGCATCCGCCATCTTGCATAGATCGGTAAGACCAATCTCAGTGACGGTCCATAGTTCGCTATCCATAGCCATGAGTCGCTTCTTCATCATGGCCTTCCACCGAGGATACTCATGACCGTCAAAGCTGGGGCAAGATACATTCCTCAATCCTACAGTCGACATAGCTGAAACTTCAGGTGGTTAAACCGAATCACACAGAACAAGGGACTACCTTGCTCTGATACCAATTGAAAGTGCTAGTTATCGACTAGAGGGGGGTGAATAGGCGATTTTTACGAAAGTCTTCAAAACGTGGAAGTTTGAAAGACAAACAATAGAAATGTCCTAATTGATATGCAGCGGAAGATAAACTACACTAAGCAAGCCAGAGTCAAATATGCGATAATATGAAAGTACAAAGACTAATAGCAGCTAGGTAGTAAGGATCAGGATGGAAGATAGTATGAAGCCAACAAACGATAGTAGTCAAGCAATGAAGTCAAACAGGTATGACAATTAAGCAATGACTTCACGAAGACAAACACTAAGTAAAGGGAGAAGAGGATAGAACCAGTCACTTGTTGAAGACACATATTTGTTGGACCAGTTCCAGTTGCTGTGACAACTGTATGTCTGGTTAGGGAGGCTGAGATTCAACTCAGAAGACCGTGTCTTCACCTTATTCCCTTTGAGCTAAGGACACACAGTCCTCGCCCAATCACTCTGGTAAGTCTTCAAGGTAGACTTCCGAACCTTCACAGACTTCGTTCACCGGCGATCCACAATGACTCTTGGATGCTCAGAACGCGACGCCTAACCGGCTGGAGGATTCACAGTCCTCAAGTGTAATAAGTCTTCAGGCCACACAGACAGAAAGACTTCAGTGATGCCTAACACTCTTTGGCTCTGGGTGTTTGGGCTTTGTCCTCGCAAGGATTTCTCTCTCTCAAAGGCTTCGAGGTGGGTTGCTCTCAAACGACAAAAGCCGTAAACTAACTCTGAGCAGCCACCAATTTATGGTGTAGGGGGTGGGCTATTTATAGCCACAAGGCAACCCGACCTGATATGTCCGAAATGACCCTGGGTCACTAAGGAACTGACACGTGTTCCAACGGTCAGATTTCAAACACACACGGCAACTTTACTTGGGCTACAAGCAAAGCTGACTCATCCAGCTCTGGATAAGATTTGCTCTCATTGTCTTCGCTCGAAGACATAGGATTTTGGTTGAGCATCACTTCAGTCATTCTGACTTAGTTCACTTGGACCCCACTTAACAGTACGGTGGTTCCTATGACTCAACAAAGAAGAAAAGGAAACAACGAGATGACACAGTCTTCGCGCTCCATAGTCTTCACTCAATGTCTTCTCATGTCATAGTCTTCAATGTGAATATCTTCAAATACCATCATTGTCTTCAATGTCTTCATACATTTTTAGGGGTCATCTCCGGTAGGTAAACCGAATCAATGAGGGACACTACCTGCGTTATCCTGCAATTCTCACAAACGCATTAGTCCCTCAACCAACTTTGTCGTCAATACTCCAAAACCAACAAGGGGTGGCACTAGATGCACTTACAGGTCTGTATGGGTGACTTCAATGAAATTTTGCGCCTGGAGGAACAAATGGGACCCAATGAGCGCGACAGTGCGCAAATTGTAGAATTCAGAGAAGCGGTGGATGTATGTGAGTTGGCGGATCTTGGATACAAGGGGCTGGGCTGGACATTTGAAAAAAGAATCGTGGGAGGAGATTACTGTCGGGTGCGTCTGGATCGGGCTCTAGCCAGCCCTAGCTGGTTGGCCATATTTCCTTTTGCATCAGTCAAACATCTCACGGCGGTGAAGTCTGATCACAGCCCTATTCTATTAATAAATGAGCTGGAAGCGAACAATCTAAGAGTGGCTTTGAAGAAACCGTTTCGTTATGAGTGTATGTGGGAAACACACAGGAGCTTTGGAGATACAATACAACATGCATGGAACAAAGAGCAGCCGGCGGTCACAGTTGCAGACTTAGTGAACAAACTGACCTCGGTGGCGTCAACTTTGAAACAGTGGGGTAAGCTGCCTTTTTGTTCAGTAAGGAATGAGCTCCGATCGCTGCGCCAGCAGCTTGCCTTATTGAGAGCAGACCCATCTCGGGTGGGGCCGACTGAAGAAGAGAAGAAAGTACATGATCGTATCATTGAGATGTCGTATCGAGAGGAGATAATGTTGAGGCAGAGGTCTCGTATAAGTTGGTTGTCTGAAGGAGATAGTAACACCCAATACTTTCAGAAGAAAGCTAGTGCTAGAAGGGCTAAAAACACAATTACTCAACTCCAAAGGCAAGATGGTTCCCTGGCTTCTGATCCGGTAGAGTTGGCCAACATGGCGACTGGTTTTTATGAGAACCTGTACACGTCGGAAGGAACTATAGGAATTGAGGAAGTATTATCACATATACCACGCAGAGTGGATGGATGCATGAACGCTAAGCTCAATGCTCCTTACAGCAAAGATGAAGTAAAGGAGGCACTTTTTCAAATGTTTCCAACGAAAGCACCCGGTCCTAACGGTTTTCCTGCACTTTTTTTTCCAGAGGCATTGGGAGCTTTGTGGTGAAGAAATAACAGGCATGAGGTTGCTCAATGGAGAGGACTCACCGGAGAATATTAACCGCACGTTCATTGTTTTGATTCTCAAGATTGCCAGTCCAAAATTATTAGAACAATTTCGACCTATAAATCTTTGCAACGTGGTATACTAGATCGCGTCAAAGGTCTTAGATTTTTGTGAGTTTGGAGCATGGTGGGAGCACCGAATATTTTCCCAAACCGCACGTTGGGCCTTGGCCCATGCCAACATTCGTCCAGCGCAGGCCATATAATAGTATCATTCCCATCCTGGGCAGGCGTTCGGCCAGCTTCATGAAGAGAAACAGATCCAAGACAAACAGCTTTTGTGCACTTAAGCTTGATATGATGAAGGCATATGACAGACTAGAGTGGCCTTATCTAAAGGCAATTATGGTTAAGCTTGGCTTTGCACCAGATTGGATCCATACAGTTATGAGCATGATCACTTCTGTTTTATTCTCGGTCTTGTTTAATGGAGAAAGATTAGAGAGCTTCTCACCTTCCAGGGGTATCAGGCAGGGAGATCCTATTTCCCCTTACTTATTCTTGATTGCAGCGGAGGGCCTTTCATGCCTTTTAAAACACAGTTCTCAGTCATTAGTGCTCGGTGGCATAAAGGTGGCGCCCACGGCTCCGGTAGTGAACCACCTTTTGTTTGCAGATGACAGCCTGCTGCTTTTCAAGTCTAGTGTCCAGGGGGCAAATGAGGTTTCAAACCTACTTGATGCATATTGCTTGGCTTCGGGCCAAAGGGTAAACTATGATAAATCGTCCATATTTTTCAGTAAGGGATGCCCAGAGACCCTTAGGGTGGAGATAAAGAATATACTTAATGTGCAGAATGAGTCTTTGAGTGAAAAGTATTTGGGTCTGCCGACCGATGTTGGACAGTCCAAAAATGGCACCTTCAAATATTTACGAGACAGAGTTTGGGAAAGGATAAAGGGATGGATGGAGAAACTTTTATCAGTGGCAGGAAAGGAGGTTCTCATAAAATCTGTGGCTCAAGCTTTACCAGTTTTTTCAATGTCTTGCTTCAGATTACCTCGAGGCCTTTGTGGAAGCATTACGTCACTCATTCGTCAATTTTGGTGGGGGAGCAAGAGAGGCAAGAGGAAACCATGTTGGGTAGCTTGGGATTTGATGACCCGACCGAAAAGTTTGGGAGGACTTGGCTTTCGGGATATAAAAATCTTCAACTTGGCACTTTTGTCTCGGCAAATTTGGAGATTATTGAATGATCCCTCCTCTCTTAGTGCACAAATCCTTAAAGCATCATATTTTCCACAATGTACAGTCCTTGAAGCTCAACTAGGTCCACATCCTTCTCAGGTGTGGCGATCTATACTTGATGGGAGAGATATTATCACCCAAGGAGCTATCCAGCGTATTGGTGATGGAACTACCACGAACATATGGCAACATAGTTGGATCCCAAGGGACGGAATGATGAAGCCGGTGGCCTCCTTAGTTGCTGACCCACCGCAACTGGTTTCTGATCTGATCGACCACACTAGAGCTGCGTGGCGAGAGGACTTGCTTAGACAGGTGTTCATACCCATTGATGTGGAGGCGATCTTGCAAATACCGCTCTGTACACGGCGTGTGGACGATTTCTGGGCATGGAATGATGATCCAAGGGGGCGTTTTTCTGTGCGGTCAGCTTATAAGATGATTGTCAAGATCAAGATTGGGCGCGAGGCATGGCTGGAGGAAAGGGAGGATCCTTCCAACTCTGAACATGAGATGAGGGGGTGGAACTCACTATGGAACATGGCAGTGCCACCGAAACTGCGCTTTTTCACTTGGCGATTGGCGCAACACTCACTCCCTACGGGAGATGTCCTAAACCATCGTCATATGGCCACTACGAGTGCTTGCTCCCTATGCGGAGGGCAGGATAGCTGGCGGCATTCTTTGCTGGAGTGTAATGTGTCTAGGTGTGTGTGGGCACTTTCAGAAGCCGAGATGGTCGAGCACATGTGGGCAACCTCAGAACCTGACGCACGGCTGTGGCTCTTTGCCATGAATGACTCTCTTCCACCGGAGCAATTTCAGTTGATGATTGTTACTTTATGGGCGATTTGGAGTGCAAGACGGAAAGCTATACATGAGGATATATACCATACTCCGTTTGCCACTGACAACTTCATCAAAACTTACTTATCAGACATAGAGTTTTTGAAGAAGAAGAAGGAGGAAGCACATGGGATAGCAGTTCCACGACCCCGTACGTGGATTCCACCACCAACAGATTACTACAAACTCAATGTGGACGCGGCCGTGTCACGCCCAGGTACGTTTGGCGCAGTTGGTGTGGTTTGCAGGGATGAGAGAGGTTTGTTCATGGGAGCGTCAGCTCTCGTTTTCAGAGGACTGCACAACCCCCAAGTGCTAGAAGCACTAGCTGTTCGGGAGGCATTAGCACTTTCAGAAGATCTATATATCAACCATTTACTTGTTGCCTCCGATTGCAAGGTGGTGGTAGATGCAATCAGACAGGAAAGCTCAGCAGAATTTGGAGCCATTGTCGAGGAAATCAAGACTAGAGCAACTACCTTTATTTCATGTTCGTTTACTCATGAGTATAGGACCTCCAATACGGAGGCCCATAATCTCGCAAAGCATGCGTTATCCTTAGGGTTTGGCCGACACACTTGGCTAGGACAACCCGGCGATCTTCTTTTTTTACCTATGAACATTATGATTTAGTAATAAAGCTTTGTGAGATTCTAAAAAAAAAGCTCCAACCAACTACGCCGCCACCTAGGGTTAGAGAGGGAGAGAGGGATCGGAGATGCGCCGGCTGCCGCCCCGCCGGTCGAGTGTCAAGGCAGCCCATCTCCCTCTTCGCGCCATCGCCATCTAAGCCTCCATATGAGGATAGCTTGGTGTTCCAGAAGAGGCACACAAATAAGCAGCTCTTTTTCGAGCTGCAATTCGGAACCGAAGCAGCTCCTTTTCGAGCTGCAATCCGCAATCAAGCAGCTCCTATCCGAGCTGCAATTCGACATCGACGCGGCTCCCCACCGAGCTCTAATCCGATTTCGACCCCCTTTCTGTGTAGATCACGGAAGGGGATCGAGTCCGTCTCGTGTTCAGTCTGCGAGTTGCAGTCGGAGGCGCAAACGAAGCCAATAGTATAAATTGGCCAGTCGGCCCGACCGGAAGCCAGCAGATCTCAGACGAGACCAGCGATTCCCGAGCCAGGTTGACGGACGCCTACCTTCTCCGGCGACCGGCGGCCGCCAATTCTTATCGGATCTTGGCAGATCTACCCGGAGCCATGGGGGTGAGTTCCTTGTCCTTTTATTCTTCTGATGAAAAATAACGCACTCGAATTAGTTGTAAAAAATGCAGATTTTTGTTTTCATCATGCCAAAAATTGACACCTTTTAGCCTCAATCAAAACTATATTTTTTAGACTATCAAAGTTGCATCTCTTCTAGTGGGAAGATGTCAAATTGCACAGCTTTGACACTAAATCCAAATTGCATGCACCCTTAGCGACTGTAGTATGGAGAACTGCATCCATGTAATGTATAAAAACTGCATCTTCCGACTATATCAATTCTGATTTGTTTCCTTGCCACAAATGCAGAAAGGAAATCGAGACGATATGCTCAGCAACTTGCCTGACGACATTTTGGTTAATATTCTTGATAGACTCGATGTCACATACGCTGTCAGAACCAGCATCCTCTCCAGACGGTGGAGTCGGCTTTCTACCAAGCTTTCTCGACTGACAATAAGTGTTTTGGACTTCCTGCCTCACAATGGGCCCATATTTGAAATTGATGAAGTGGTTCGGAGCAATGCAGCTGTGGTTGAAGCAACCACGAGCATCCTGGCACACAGGGATTCTACCCGAAAAACCATCCACCTACTGTCGATGACTTTCTTCTTAAAAGACAGTGACCACATATCCATTGGACATGCTGTTGCCAAGACCATGGCGACACACAAGGTTGAGATGGCTGAATTCAACATTATGACAGAGAGGGATGCCACTCAGTGTGACGATGATAATCTAGCCAGTTATGGGAAGAAGTTCATCTTATTCTTTGATGCTTTCCCAGATGCATTTGGTGGTCTCACACGCCTGCACCTTGAAAATTTGAGATTCGGTGAATCGGACATCACTAATGTACTCATCGTTTGTAAGCGATTAAAGGATCTACGTCTGATGAATTGTGATTCTGGGGAAACGACCACACTGCAAGTAGATCACTCCCAACTCAGTGACCTCACCATCGGTGATTGCCTTTTTGCAGAACTGCTGCTGAACTCTGTTCCAAAACTCACACGGTTGGCCTTTGAGGGTTGGATCTCTTTTCATTATCCACTTTCAGTTGGCGATGCCCCATTACTTGAGGCCGTCAAACTCAATAATGTTGCTCTCAGTTGGCACAAGATGGTTGAGTTAAGTAAGTTTCTTTGTGGTACCTCTGTGCGTGACCTGAAGTTGGGATTTAAATGTGAAAAAGTAAGTCAACTTGGTCGTTTTGCTAGCTGTGGCTTTATTATTTTTCTGCTATTCTCATGACTCGTTTATTAGTTTTCTGCTCTTCTCATGACTCGTTTATTCGTTGCAGATCTGGGTCCAACCAGAGTGCTTGACGAAAAGCCTGGCATCTGTTTTTCGCCAACTAAGGTTTGTGAATCTAGATGAAATTCCTGAAGGGTATGATCTGACCTGGACACTGTTCATCCTTAAAGCTGCACCCCTCCTAAAGGAGCTATACATAACGGTATATTCTTACCTAGAACTTCCTCTCTTCTTTCAACGCCATGCAGCTACCATTAGATCTCTCCCAGTGCAAGTATCATCTATCATGCAGCTATGAAGCACCGATACAGGGACACAAGAAACAGCCATGCGGCAATACTGCGAGTATATACACAGAATAATTGATTGCGTGAGATGAGATCAATATACTGCTCCATCTGTTGTCTCCCATGCCACTTTTCAACTGTCTGGTCAGGGCTAGAGCCATGATTTAGACATGGGGGGGGGGGGGGGGGGGCGAAGAATTATAAGCTCGCATAACAAGATAAAAAAATCATGACATGTCAAGTATAGATTTTTGTCAGTGCACCCCCCCCCCCCTCCATTTTTGAGGTGTACCAAAATGTTGTTAAGACTTGTTTAGTTACAAGTTGGTAAGTTTTTTTTTTGACATTTTTCTACGCATTTGGATTCACATCCAAGCATTTGGATTCACATCCAAGCATTCCTATCTCACCTGTCACATATATTGCACGCTAAAGTTGCACTAAGCCACTACATTAGACTTATATTAAACAAAGAACACAATTGTATGTTGACTGATGTTTAAATTTAAGTGAATAAGGTTTTATAAAGTTTGCAAATTAAAACATGCATCTAATCAATAGTAAATAAATTCAATATCTTTATGCAAGTTGTAGAAAAAAGACTAGTAGATTGTAACATGAGAAAAAGTACTATTATACCTTTGGAACTAGCATTTGATCAAGTATATGGTAATCAACTTAATGGCACAGCGCATTGGCACGTTTGCTGAAACAACAGTGATGGAGTGGTCATGATGGTGTGCCACGGCAGTGTTTCTTGTGTCTCCTAGAGCCCAGTGACTGGCGTAGCAGCGAGTGGCCATGTGATCTCTGAATATATCAGCGACATGCAGCGCTCAGTCATAGGTAAATGAGGCAGAAAAGCTAGAAGATTTTTTAGACTTGCACAATGGCTACCAATGGGCTTTTTGGGTGAGCTTTGGTGCAGACTAAGGTGCATAGCTGCAGGAATCCTTTAGATTAGGTCTTCAAGTAATAGGAGCAGTAGTTAATTAGTGATTATATACGACCATCAATACGGATCCTTGCACAATACTGCGATTTACTGCCTTGAATTGTTGTCATTGGGGGGGGGGGGTATAGCCACTTTTTTCCCGTCCCCTCTCTCTGCCCCTGCTTGTGCTACGTGCCCGTCAGATGCCATTTAGGTATGTCGCTCCTTAGCCTCAACAACAGCAAGATCACATCAGCAGAGCAAAGCAGCAAGCCAGCACTCAGAGCCAGCAAGCATGCAGCAGCTCGCAGAAACGCCTCAGCAAGCAAGCACACATTAACCAGCAAGCAAGTGCCCAGCGGCCAGCGAGCCATTCATTCCCGTGCTTGTTCAATCAACCGAATAGAGGCGGGCTTTTACTGTGCGGGCTGTGCTTCCATGTCCCATGTCCCTGACGTGTTGATGGTGTCCTGGCGGCATATCAGCCTTTTGGTTCTTTCCTTTTTTGATTGGAGAAGGGGATACTCTGGGGATATGCGTATTGCATGTGTATCATGTTTTGTACGCGGACACGCCGACCTGGACGTATCGGTGCTTTGTAGTCACGTAGTGCCACCTAAGCAAAAAGATAACGTGGCACTATAATTAACTAGTATAACGCCCGTGCGTTGCCACGGGCTCTTTAAAATTTATAATCAGTATCTTTCATTTATCATCCCCTCATATTGGGTGATTATGGGGTGCTCTAATTAGAAACACAACAATCAAATATTAGGAAATTTCACCGAACGAACAACAACGAATAATACGATATCTATCAAACAAATAAAATGAGGTCATATTTTTGGTCCGTCATACACTTCTGTTGAAAAGTGCCTATCCCTTTTAGAATCAACCCACTGTTTGCTCGCACGCAAAAAAATACATCTCTAAAGTGGGGAACCGATCGGTGCCAAAAAGAACTCAAACTCCTATCCAATCTCGACTTCGTGCTCTTCCACTTCCATTGATAAAGATGGGACGTCAAGGGTTTCATCATGATGACCTCGAGCAGCCGCCGACATCCCTCCCCACATCTACCCCTACCCCCTGCTGCCGCTTGCACTGTCCTTGCTCCCGAGGGAGCTAGGGACACAATGTTCTCTAGGATGGGCATGACCAGATCCACGAGGAGGCCACATTCTTCCATGGGAACCCAATCAAGCACACCACCCTCCGCAACCATCCAATCCCGGCCTAACAAAGTCAAGACCCGCCATCGATCCACAAATCAGGCTTGCCGCATCCAGGTTCACTGCAAGTCTGCGACGAGTCTGTAGTCGACATCTTGACTTTGGCTATCCCCACGGAAGAATCATCGGATCCTGCTTACTTTTACCATCACTTCGTCTCTTCCCAAGGCAGCGACACCACCCAGCCAATCACCACCACCGCTTGCGGCTTGCCTACATAAAATCATGAGAAATCCTCACGGCGGTGTTATAAGATCACCTTGGCGACCTCGACAGTGACCGACTGGTCTAAGATCTAAGCTAGCCGCTCTTTGTAGAAACCAATAGAAGTAGGCATGTGACTCAGATTTGTTCTTTGGTGTGCATGCGTTTCTTGCTGCCCACCAGCTCTTGTCTACAACTCGCCTATCTCTGTACCAGCTCTTGGTCTACAACTCGCCTATCTCCATGCTCGAGACGACCAAGCTCGATGCGCAAGCCGCATACGTCTGCTAGAGCTATATCCAGGCCCTATGATTTTTGGATCACTGGCACTATGGGTGCCAGGACCGGAGTCGCCCTCATCCACCAAGTGGATCAAGGAGGCCCACCACCTAAACTCTACATCGCAACATTTTGTGTTTTCCTATAAAAAGTAAAGAACCTTCTCTAATAAACGTAAATATAACCTTTTGGTTTTATAGTCTCAACTTTCCTACACTCCAATACCAGAAGGATTTCTTGGTTTTATTTAATGACCTTCTTGAATGTCATTCACTTAGAAAGGTAGTAATACAATCTGTGATATTAAGGCAAATTATTAGTCATATTAAAGTGCAAAAGGCCCTATAGGAGTCAAAGCATGACTTTTATGGTTATACTGTAATTTGCAAGATCTGAGATTTATGCAAGTGTACAATTAGAGAAGAGCCAATTAAATAGATTTTCACATTCAGAATAGTATGATTAGCAGTAGCACTTCAATTTTTTCATGTTTGATCAGCTTGCTAGGTGGTTATCACTAAGCATGTTGGAACGATGAGCATAACCTAACTTAGTTCAGTACGTGTTGCTGCAAATTAGTTCAGTACGTACGAAGCTGTTGCTAATTTCAATGCCTGGCTGTTGCAAGTTTCTAATGAAAAAGTACTTCAGGTCAAAGGTCAGGGAATATACACTTTTGTTATCATGGTTGTTTCCTTATAGTGAACAACTTTGATCACCACTTCAGCAGCTACTATCTATAAGAAGACATTAGCTAAGTAGATACAGGCAAAGAAAGCATGTAGGCAAAACCAAAATTAAAAACATCCTTCTCAATGGAGCTCGTGCAGTTCGGAAGACCCTAATCATCGATGAGGGACCCCTCCGATGGTAGCATGGCGTGACAATTGCCGTCAATGACGACACCCAAAGTACCTTGCATAATCCATCGATCCAGTTCGGAACAATCAAGCACATACCTTGCAAAGTGATGTGGATCTGAAGCAGAGGTGGGAAGGTAAAGGCTCAGGTGAGGTGAGGTGGAATGAGACGTTGATATAGACGTGCACGCATGAGAATAAGGCGGTGCCCAGGATGGATCTCCATCGGAGGAGGCCGGATCCGCTGGGGAGGAGGTCGCTGTAGTACCTGCCATCTGTGCGATGGATCACGGGGCTGGCAGGCAGGGGGAGGGGATAGGAGGGAGCGGGTGGGCTAGAGCGTAGATGGCGGGTGCCCCCGACGACGGCTGGGAAGGATGGTGGAGGAGGTGGATGAGGATGGCGGCGGCGTCGTCTGCGGTTGCGCCTCGTCCGCAGCCGTGCTGGTGGTGGTCGATGCGAGAGCCGGATGGCGTCGGCCAGAATCAGGCAGGGGCGACAAAGATTTAGAGGAGAGAGAGAATGGAGGCGATGAGCGATGGGAGGAAGGGCCACCGGCGATTGGGGTGGCCTCAGATCCGCCCTCCGTGGCCGCCTATTTCATGGGACGAACACCCGTGCTCACCGTCAGGCTCGCCTTCGGCCGCTGCCTCGCCGACATTCACGACGTAGAGCCCCTTCCTCCAATCCCATTTGCCAGGGAGGCAGCGCCATCCTTCATCGTAGAGAACGAGTCCACACTGAGATCCCAACCAGACCGTGATTGCGCCTCCCCAAACCGTAGCGGCACATCCCACTCCATCAACGACCAACCTATATGAGGCGGAGGGTCAGTGTAGGACGTGAGCGCTGTCACCATGGACGTGGGGGATGCCGTAGGTGGGAAGGAGGCGGCAACGGCGTCTGTGTCAGGAAGATCGCACGACGGTGGCGGCGTTTACTCGAGGGGTCGAGAGGAGCTGCGTTTGGTGCCGGGTGGGTTCTTTGGTGCGTGCGTGGGGCTGGAGATTGTGATAGGTGATCAGGTGAGGGCGTGCCATACCTGGATCGATAGCCTTACCATACCTGGTGGTAATTTAAATTTATTACCATATTCGATATTTCCCGAGTTATGGCCTTACCATAGCTGGATTGATAGCCTTTGGGGTAATTTAAATTTATTACCATATAATTACCATATTCAAAGTTTCCTGAGTTATGACCTTATCATACCTGGATTGATTTATTACTATACGTGGATTAATTATGATTTATTACTATATGATTTATTACTATACGTGGATAGCCTTACCATACCTAGTGGTAATTTAAATTTATTACCATATTCGATATTTCTCGAGTTATGGCCTTACCATACCTGGATTGATAGTCTTTGGGGTAATTTAAATTTATTACCATATTCGATATTTCCCGATTTATGGCCTTACCATACTTGGATTGATAGTCTTTGGGGTAATTTAAATTTATTATCATATTCAAAATTTCCTGAGTTATGACCTTACCATACCTGGATTGATTTATTACTATACGTGGATTAATTATGATTTATTACTATATGATTTATTACTATACGTGGATAGCCTTACCATACCTGGTGGTAATTTTAATTTATTACCATATTCGATATTTCCCGAGTTATGGCCTTACCATATCTGGATTGATAGCCTTTGGGGTAATTTAAATTTATTACCATATAATTGCCATATTCAAAATTTCCTGAGTTATGACCTTACCATACCTGGATTGATTTATTACTATACGTGGATTAATTATGATTGATTACCATAAATACGTTGGGTATTGCCGGTCAGACGAGAAAAGAGAAAAATCGGTGGGAGGGGCTGGTGGGAGGTGGGACGAAGAAAAACCGGTTGAAAATAAACCGGTTGAAAATAAACCGGTTGAAAGTGGGGGGACTATTCAACCAATTCGTCTATTAGGAGTAGAGATGATGAGAGATGTGTAGTTTCATAGCGCAAAAAAAAAAAGAAAATTTAATGTACACAACTTCACATTGAAAGTAACATGCACATTTATACTGCCTGCTCTGAGAAGCCTTCTATGTGGATTACAAAGGGTATGCAAAATTAATAACCTGTTTCTGTTTAACCTCTGTCCTATGACGTGCAGGTGTGGGACCATCTTTGTAAAATGGTAACAGATGAGGAGAAGAGGAAGGAACGCTTTAGCGAGGAGAAGGGTGTAGAGTGGGAATCATCTGCTTCTGACTTCCATCATGAGAATCTGGTTACGCTTGTCATGTTTGGCTTCCAATCTGAAGAGTACATGGTGAGCTATATCAGGCGTGTAATGGAAGCAGCGGCGAATCTGGAGGAGGTGTTCCTGTATCATAGGCTGGCTTGTAGGAAGTGCCTTGACAATTCTCGAAAGCAGCCATTCAAGTTCCCGTGGACCAAGAGGCAGAGATTGTCAGTGAAGAAGAGAATTACTGACGGGATAGACTCGTTTGCCATAATTCATTTCCCTACGACTGCTGGATTAAGGTCTGACCATAAGGCCAAAAAGAACTATCCGTAGTGTTTGCGTTTTATTTTTCAAAAATGTGGTGTACTTCATTCGTGTCCCGAGACTGAAACGTTGTGCTGTCGTAGTAGTAGTAGGCTGTTTGATACCTTTCAGTACTTGTGAACGAATATGATTTGCGTATCTGTCTATGTGCCATGATCCTCCGCAAGATATTGTTTGTGTTCTGCAACAAATTTGAGTGGTTTTTGGTGATTTATGTATTCCGGCAGATGGAGGAGGATTGAGGGAATGTTAGGCGCGGCTTGGTGAGCGTTTGTTGAGGTTCTTAGCGAGTGCTTCATCTAAGATTCTTTCTACCCTGTATGAAGTGTTAATGAAACCATTTTGAGGCAAAGATGGTACAACAAGTAAGGATACAGGCACTAGGATATCAATTTACATACCACACACACGGCCTAGGCCAAGAGGGAAGACGCGAGGCTCAAGGAGGCCGCCGTTGAGCAAGGGACGTCAATGTGCGCCCAGCCGTTGAGCAAGAGACGTCAATGGCTTGAACCTCCCTCGTCAGAGCATGGCCTCGTCGTGGCAGGCTTTAAAGGTGAGATCAAGGGAGGAGGTAGCTTCTCTGAAGACGACGGCAGGCTTTAAAGGTGAGATCAAGGGAGGAGGTAGCTTCTCTGAAGACGACGGCGCTCCGCCTTTTCCACAGGTGCCAGCAGCAGAGAAGTGTAAATTACAATTTGTAATTAGGGGAAAATCTCCCCTTGCCCGAACTGTCGTGCGGTTTGTCCCGCACAGACGCCTTCTCGCTCCCGCCCTTTGGAACCGATGCCTCCCTTCGATCGCGTCTCTCCAGATGGTATATGTAGCGCCTGTAACCATCAATCGAAACAGAGATTTCACTTTCGATCTCAAACACGTTATCACACACGTAGAACAACCAGCGAAGAGCGAAAAAGAAAAGAAAGGGAGGGAAAGAGCAATCGCCGCCGGTGAGATGCCGAGCCTCGTCTCCTTCCTCCGCCTGATCCACGAGGATGGACGTCGCTACGGTCGCCGTTTCCACGGACTGGGTAGACTCCGGCGATTCCGTCGCCAGGCTATCCGTCGCGCCGCTGGGCACGACCATCGTGGCGCTAGGAGAGGCGCCCGTGGTGCTCACCACGCCCCGGGACAGGGTCGCCGCGCCACAGGACGCGCCCACTGCGGTGCTCCCCGCGCCCATGGCCATGAGCACACGGGGCTCGACCCTCGGATGGTGGCCGGCCCGAGCGCCCCGATGATCAACGGGGCCGCCGATGTGCCTGGATCGCCCCCCGGATCTCCACCTCCACCTCCTCCTCCACCGGCCGCGTGGCTCCCGCCCGCGACGCCGACGCCCGTCGGCGAGGCTGTTGGCCCGAGCCGTGGCCCTCCTGGATACGCGCCCGTCCCGATGCGCGCCATTGTGGACGAAGAGGCCGCGCTTGGCTTCGTGTCAGCGCCCACTGGCGCCTCCGGCGTCATCTGCCTTGGAGCAGGGATGGAAGGTGCCGGCGTTAACTCTCCACCACCACTGGAGGCTACTGCGGGCCCGAGCATTTGCACGGAGCAGCGCTTCGGCCGCCTCTTCGGACGCGCCGTCGCGGCCCTCGACCGCCGTCCCAGCCGCCGCCCAGGCTCATGGGCTCCGGCGAACCTCGGCTTCGACACCACTTCGCTGCGCCAGGCCTCCACCATCGCCGTCTCCTCTTCGGATGAGGAGGGCTCATCGGCGACGAGCCGGTGACCACCAGAGACCGATGGGATGCGGCAGCGGCCGCTCCCCCCGCTGGTAGCGCCGTGTCAGAGGAGGGGATCGAGTGGTGGTGCGGGCGTCGGATTATCCGACCCGTATCCGTAACCGCCCTCTCCCCCCTCTGCCTTATGCGGTGCGGCGGAGGTTGGGCCGGCCAAAGGCCGTGCAGGCTCAGGCCCAGGCGCCCGCGGGTTCTCCGGCTGCCTCCTATTGGCCGTGGACTTCAGTTTTCTCTCTCTGTTTTTATTAGTCTAGTACTAATTATTGTATATGGTGCAGTTTTAGGCTCTGTTTAGTACTGTTTAGTACCTAGTTTGACTGCTACTTACATACTAGTCCAGTTCTAGATTACATCTGACTAGGACTTGTGTAATTATTAGTGTGTTTATATTATGTAATGGATTGATAATATAAATAAAGTACCGGATTTCGGAAGAATAACATGTTCCATGTGTTTACCACGTCTCATTTTTATTGAACATGTCTTTACGATTGAGATCTTCTCTCGCATATCAAACTTGCAAATTTTTGAATATTTCTCCCTCATCTTATTTGGAATCACAAAATAATGAGTTGTGATCTACTGCATATTTGCAGACTATCCTCTCTTATTGTGAGGTCTAAGCTTTGTCATTCTCGACAAGCGATCACCTCCAACGTGTATTCCTTATATCTGAATTGTAGCATACACAAGGTAATGGCGATGTAGCCTATTACTGTGAGTTCTAAGTGATCTTCAAAGTGTATGTTCACACAATTGAGGTTGAGAATTTTTCAAGTTTACACTTGAGTATCAAAATTTTGCATTCTTATTACACAACCATGATGGTTTTTAATTTACCGACCGTAAATTAATTATCTCTGGTTTCCCATGTAGGCAAAGATGACCGCTAAAGAGTTTGAGGAGCTTGCCCTCAATGGCCACAACTACCCTACATGGGCTATGGACATCATGATCAGTCTTGCGTCCCGTGGGATAGCGCGTGCAATACAACCCCCGAAGACTCCTATCCCGGCTGGGGCCACGCCGCTGACAGAACAGCAGAACTATGCTGCTTTATTCATCATAAGGCACCATATTCATCCAGATCTCAAGTCTGAGTATTTACATGAGGAATCTCCTAGTACTCTGTTTCTGGCCCTCAAAACGAGGTATAAACAGCAGAAGGCAGTAGTCCTGCCCGAAGCACTTCATGATTGGACTCATCTCTGTCTTCAGGATTTCAAGTCCATCGGTGAGTACAATCATGTTGTTCATAAGATATGTTCCAAACTGCGCTTTTGTGAGAAGGAACCTACTGAGGGGGAGAAGATAGAGAAAAGTTTGTCTACTATGCTCCCTTCAGATAGGATCCTCCAACAGAAATACCGTGCTCGTAACTACACTGTCTATTCCGAGCTTATTCACATGTTACTTCAGGCTGAAAAGCATGATGAGCTACTTGCTAAGAATGGCTCTCAGCGCCCAGTTGGGGCACAACCTTTACCTGAAGTCCATCTGAATGTTGCAAATAGACAAAAGTTTAATGGTACCCCTCGGGGTAAACAGTCCAATTTCGAGCGTAAGCGAAAGCGCAATGGGAACAGGAGATCTAGATACCCAGGCAAGGGAAAAGGCACTTCAAAGCCCAGGTTTGATAAATCTAAGCTTTGCAGCAAGTGTGGATGGTCCACGCATTCTACTGAAAAGTGCACAATGCCCAAGCATCTGGTTATGCTGTACCAGCAATCTCAGGGATGCAAAGCACCTCAAGGGAAAAGGTTGAAGCCAACTTCAACCTTCATCCGGATAGCGCAAAAGGAGCTGGTGGTTCGCACGATGTTCCTCCTGGACCGAGCAACGTTGTGGTTCCTTATCTACTTGAGGATACTGCTGAAATCGAGAACACGTTGATTGAGTACACCGCAAACAACGTGTTTGGCGACTTCGACTAGTCCCTCAATCTCCTTAGTGATGTACTTAATTATGTCCATTTGTGATGATCATAATAAGAACATAAGTTTGTTGTTGTCCTTATATTGTATTGTATCAGCACATTTGATATAATAAAGATTGTATTCTATATATTACTATGAGGTTTTCTTATTGAAAATTCTTTATTTTATATAGTTTCCTACGGGGACAATCCGATGGAAGAGGAATTATGCCTTGTGGACAGTGGTACCACAAACTCCATACTAAGGGAGATGAAATATTTCCAAACTCTGAAAAAGGTTAATGGAGATATTCTAACTATCGCTGGACGCGATACAGTGATTGTTGGTACTAGATGTGCCATATTCACCCTCCCAAGCGGTACACAAGTGACGATCGAAGATGCTTTATTGTATCCCGACTCATCATGTACCCTGATCAGTTATCGAGATATCCGTAAGAATGGTTTTCACATTGAAACCCATGAAGACAACAAAAAGGAGTATCTACTCTTTACTAAAGATGACAGATATGGCAAAAAGGTACATGAGAAAATTCCTTCTTTATCGTCTGGTTTGTACTATACGTACATCAAACCTGTGGAACATGTTGCATACAAAGTAATTTTTCAGAATGTTAACGCATTCCAAACCTGGCATCATCGCCTAGGCCATCCTGGAATAGGGATGATGAGAAAAATTACTAGCAATTCCATTGGTCATAATTTGCTTGAGTCAAAATTTCCTCAATCTTCTGATTTTGTCTGCACATCTTGTGCCACGGGAAAGCTAATTTTGAGGCCCTCACACCACAAAATACAAGCTGAACCACTTCAGCTCCTTGAACGTATTCAAGGAGACATTTGTGGTCCCATTCAGCCATTATCTGGACCTTTTCGGTATTTCATGGTTCTGATTGACGCATCTACATGATGGTCACATGTGTGTCTTCTATCCACATGAAACCATGCATTTGCCAAGATAATGAGGCAAGTCATTAAGTTGCAAGCCCATTATCCTGAAAGTCGAATTAAGTCAATTCGAATGGACAATGTTGCAGAATTCTCCTCACGTGCTTTCAATGATTATTGCATGGCTTTGGGGATTGAAGTTCAACACTCTGTTCCATATGTCCATACACAAAATGGTTTGGCTGAAGCATTGATTAAGAGGATCAAACTCATTGCAAGACCTTTGTTGACGAATTGCAACTTGCCAACCTGTTGTTGGGGTCACACTATTTACACGCTGCTGACTTGATACAATTGAGGCCAACTGCATATTTTATCACAGTTCTTCCCCTCTGGAATTGGTACGTGGAAATCCTCCAAGCATTTCCCATCTACGTAAGTTCGGATGTGCTGCATACATCCTGATCTCACCACCACAACGGACATCTATGGGCCCACATAGGAAGTTGGGGATCTATGTGGGGTACAAATCGCCATCGATTATCAAGTACCTGGAACCCCTGACTGGGGATCTGTTCACAGCCCGTTACGCTGATTGCATATTTAATGAGGAACATTTTCCGGCATTAGGGGGAGATTTCAAGTACCAGAAAGAATGCCCGGAAATTGATTGGAATGCTCATGCCATTTCATCCTCTGATCCACGTACCCAAGAGACCGAACTTCAAGTTTGGAAGATCATTAATTTGCAACATCTTGCAAATAATCTGCCAGATTCATTTACTTATCTGAAAGGTGTTACAAAATCCTTAAATCTGGCCAAAAACGCGCCAGAAAGAGTGGAGGTACCAATAAAAACCACTCAACTCCCTATTCCCCAAAAGAGGGGGAGTAGTACGGCCTCTGACCTGGAGCATGCTTCTAGCAAGCGGCAAAGGAAATCGAGGAGAAAAACCGCAGAGTCAGTAAGTGCAGGTCAACTCAGCATTAACAAACACCTGATGGGTAGTATACACCCAGTGGAAGGGCAACCTCCACAACCCAGTTCCAGTGTGCACAAACTGACTGGGACATCAAAACACCCAGACTCGATCGTATTGGAAAATCACGAAGAGTCACTAGGGGTGTAGGAAATTTCCATCAACTATGTTGATTCTGGAGAATCATTTGATACCCTTCTCACTGATCATGATCCAAGGTCTATCATTGAGTGCCAAAAGCGCTCCGACTGGCCTAAATGGAAGGATGCAATCCAAGCAGAAATTGCCTCGCTTAACAAAAGAAAGGTATTCATTGAAGCAATACCTACACCACCCAGTGTTTTCCCTATGGGATTCAAATGGGGTTTTCTCCGGAAACAGAATGAGAACAATGAGGTGGTGAGATATAAAGCAAGGCTCGTAGCACGAGGTTTCACGCAGAAACCCGACATTGATTTCACTGAAACATATTCTCCAGTAATGAGTGCAACCACTTTCCGATATCTTATATCTTTGGCAGTGCAAAATTGTCTATCTATGAAGTTGATGGACGTCGTGACCGCATATCTTTACGGGTCACTAGATTCGGACATATATATGAAGGTTCCTGATGGAATCTCTGTCCCGAATAAAAATGCAAAATGCAACATGTATTGTGTAAAGCTGAATAAGTCATTATATGGCTTAAGGCAGGTACAACCGACTGAGTGAGTTCCTTCTTCAGAAAGGTTACTCCAATAGTGCTGATTGCCCATGTGTCTTCATCAAGAAGTCCTCTACAGGATTTTGCATCATTTCTGTGTATGTTGATGATCTCAACATCATCGGCAGCACACCAGACATTGATGAAGCACGCAATCACCTAAAGATGGAATTTGAGATGAAGGATTTGGGTAAAACCAAATTTTGCTTAGGCATTCAACTTGAGCACCTTCCCTCTGGAATCATGGTACACCAATCTGCCTATATCTAGAAAATATTGGAGAAATGCAATATGGACAAATCCTATCCATCTAAAACTCCCATGGTGGTTCGATCTCTAGACGTGGAGAAAGATCCGTTCAGACCAAGGGATGATGGAGAAGAGGTGTTGGGACCTGAAGTTCCATACCTCAGTGCCGTTGGAGCGCTTATGTACCTTGCAAATTGCACAAGACCTGATATTGCATTTGTAGTGAATCTACTTGCTAGACATAGCGTAGCTCCCACCAAACGTCATTGGTCTGGAGTAAAGAATATCTTTCGATATCTCCAAGGCACAAAGGATCTTGGTCTATTTTTTCAGTTCCAGAAAAATCAGGGCTCTGATATGATTGGATATGCAGATGCCGGTTATTTATCTGATCCCCATAATGCCAGATCACAGACCGGCTTCGTGTTCCTACATGGTGGCACTGCTATATCATGGAAGTCTTCGAAACAGACTCTGGTGGCAACATCTACCAATCATTCTAAAATAATTTCATTATTTGAAGCAACATGCGAATGTGTATGTCTTCGCAGAATGATAAGCCACATACAACAATCATGTGAATTGGTTCGACATAATCACCTACCATTATCTATGAAGATAATGCGGCCTGTGTTGCACAAATGCAAACAGGATACATCAAGAGTAATATCACCAAGCATATTTCTCCTAAATGGTTTTGCCCTCATAATCTTCAGAAAAGCGGAGAAATAAGCATTCTGCAAGTCAAATCATGCAATAACCTTGCTGATTTATTTACCAAGTCTCTACCAAATTCTACATTCCAGAAATGTGTTCATGGAATTGGTATGCGAAGACTTCGGGACATGCAGGTGTCAGGGGGAGTCTCTTCTTGAGATATCCTTATCTTAATGACATCACATTATGCTATCTCTCTTTGTGAGTATATATTTCAGGATCTCATCCAAGATTTTATGAAGAACTTTTGGAGGAGAATCTTCCTGAGATGATAAAGCATCCCGGATAATCGTGAAGATGATTCTGCATGGTCAAGTGTAGATTAGGGGGAGTGTTAGAATTAATTACAATTTTCTAATTAGGGGAAAATCTCCCCTTGCCCAAACCGTCGTGCGGTTTGTCCCGCACAGACGCCTTCTCGCTCCCGCCCTCTGGAACTGACGCCTCCCTTCGATCGCGTCTCTCCAGATGGTATATGTAGTGCCTGTAACCATCAATCGAGACAGAGAT
Source organism: Triticum aestivum (assembly GCF_018294505.1). Lineage (NCBI taxonomy): Eukaryota > Viridiplantae > Streptophyta > Magnoliopsida > Poales > Poaceae > Triticum > Triticum aestivum. The sequence goes on along the minus strand of NC_057813.1, from coordinate 589,406,955 downwards.
TTCACTTTCGATCTCAAACAAGAAGGAAAAAGGCAGCCGGTGAAGTATCACCAGCAGCAGCAGAGAGGGGAGATAGCATATTTGATATGGTGCTGAAACAGTAGCGGAGTGTTCTAAACAAAAAGTTGCATAAAGGATAAGAACCCTATGATCAGTTATGTACTCCCTCTGCCCCAAAATAATCATCTCAACTTTATTATAACTTTATACAACTACATTTCCTATTTTGGTGCTAGGTCTTTGGCTATGAGATTTTATCGATCAATTAGTGTTAGGAACTATAGAAATCTGAAGGTGTGGATTTTATTTAATCTTGTGATGTGCAACTGAACATGATGACTACTTACTTTTTTTGAAAGATAAGGCTCTATTAATTAGAAATAACGGTTACATCGACTATAATTAAAGGTAAAATTTCATCCATAAACTCCTCAAACAAGTCCCTACTGTTTGAAAATTTTGCTAACCTAGCAAGTTCATGAGTGACCATGTTCGCCTCTCTATTACAATGTTCAAAACTACTAAGAGGAAAAACACAAGCTAGAAAATAGTAATCATCAAAACCTACTGCCACCGCTACCGTAGACCGTCCTTCGTTCTTCATTGTATCAATTACTTCCATATTTGTCTGAGTTAATAACAAGCTGGTTACATCCCTCTTTTTGTGCAAGAGAATGAGATGAGCCCAATCTAAGGGCCAAAACTTCATGTGTCAGAACATCCATACACCAATCAATCTTTCAGTATCCACCAACAATGAAACTTCCTTTGTCATCTCTAAGAACAACTCCAACTGTGCCCCAAAGCAGATCATGATTAAAAGACGCATCCACGTTAAGCTTAACAAAACCCGTCGGGGTCTAATCCACTCCCTTTTTCCTGGAAGCATTAGGGGTGTGGGCATTAACAAAGTTTGTCGTTATAGCACGAACCCTCATAGACCTCTGGTACGCATCTTGAGACTTTCCTTCATGAACTAATTTCCGTCTATCCCACCATAAGTACCAAGCGGTGATGGCAATCACTTCACGAGCATTGCGAAGTCCCATTATAAAAAGACCACTGTCTGGCAAAAGAAGCAGAAATTCGAGTACTGCCTCTCCCGCACGTTCAATTGTGCAGGCTCTGTTAATCACCTTGTACATTCCCAGCTTATTCCAAACCTCCCTTACTTTCTGGCATAGAAACAACACATGCTTTGTATCTTCTGTCCCGTTTGAACAGTATGGGCAAAAGGGCAGAACTTTCATGTGTCTATTTACAAGTGTAACACGACACAAGAGAGTTCCATGCAACATACGCCAAACAAAAAATTTAACCTTTGTCAGACACGATAATTTCCAAATCATACCCCAAATGGTATTGACATTAATTCCTCCCATCCCATTAGTATATTACAATTTCGCCCCGTATTGAAGGTTCCATTCTGCCAAATAAGCTATTCGAACAGTGAACAACCCATATTTTGTATAGCTCCACGCAATAAAATTCGACACGTTATGCATAGAAAAAGGGATCGTGAGGACTCATTGCGCATCAATTGGTCACATTGTCTGTCTCACTAGGTCTTCATCCCACAAATTTGTTGTTGGGTCAATAAGATCAGAAACCTTTGACAAGAGGTTCTCTCCCCTCAGGGTAATGATTTCCTATTTGCACAATTTAGAATCCAAGCATCTTTCCAAATATCGATATTTTGTCCATTTCCCACCCTCCAGATATACCCATTTTTCCGGCGAATTAATTTCCGCCATAATGCTTTGGAAAATAAAATAGGAACCCTTTTTAAGCTTGCATTCATCAGGTCTCCATGAGACAAATATTTAGCTCTCAAGATAGATGCACATAAAAAATTATGGTTGTCAAGAAGACGTTGCACTTGTTTAGCTAGCAAAGTGATATTGAAACAATATATATCTCCAGAACCCATACATCCCTGATCTTTCGGCACACACATTTTTTACCATGCCATCCAATGCACTCTCTTCTGGTTGTCTTTGTCACCCCACCAAAATTGCGACACCGCATTAGTGATTCCTCTGCAAATTTTCTTAGGAATTTTAAAGACCGACATGGCATAGGTGGGAATAGCTTGTACAATAGATTTGAGGTGAGTTTCCTTTCCTCCAACAGACAATAATTTTTCTTTTCATCCACTAATTTTCATAATAATTTGATCAACTAGGAAATGAAAACATTTCCTTTTGTCCATGTTAGCTGGCAAACCCAAATATTTGTCATTGATGGCTTCAGTCATACTCCCTCCATCCCATAATATAAGAGCGTTTTTGACAACGTTTTTGACACTACACTAGTAGTGTTAGAAACACTCTTATATTATGGGACGGAGGGAGTAATATTCAGGATTGTACATATTTGCGCCTTGTCTTCCACTTCCGTATTGGGACTAAAGAAGATGCTTGATTCTCCATGCTCACCATTTGTTCCGAGGTGACACAATAGGCATCCAAGGCTACTTTCAGCGCCTCCGCGTTCATGGCATTAGCTCCCATAAGGATTAAAGAATCATCAGCAAAGAGAAGATTATAAATCGTCGGGCCATCTCTGCTGACTTACTCCGGGCATATTACCATTCTCCTCCGCGTTAGCCAAAACACTACAAACTTTGGTCTATTTAGTGACAAAAACCCCGGTGACGAAACAGGAAACGTCACCTAAAAACACTACAAACTTTTCTGTGACAGTCCATCGTCACGAGGTATTTTCCTCTTGGGGCAGCGCACTCAGTAATTTTGGTTACTTTCCGGCTTGATTTTCGGCGACGCTACTGGGCATCACTGGGCGTATCCATTTTCTGTGATGATTCGTAGTGTCACATAAAATGTTAAGCAGGGCAATGTCTTGAGATATAATAAGAAAAATAACCGATTCTTTTTTAAGCTGACTAAAATGTATTGAAAAATATATTTCAGGGAGGAGTTGTTAAAGTCTATGTAGATATTTTCTGACAGTAGTCAATCTCCTTTCTGACAGTGTTCCTGAAATTTTCGGCGAACGCTACACTATTTTTAAAACGGGCAAAAAATGTGTGCTTCCTGTGGCTCAAATGTAGGAAGTCGAGCACATAGTACACAATGCATTGCCAGTACGACACTCATAAGTTATTGATCAAAATGTTGTTATTCGTTTACTTAGCAGAGTATACAAGTCCGCGCGGCTCATCTCATACCCTGACAAAGGAAGACACCACGTTTCAGTGCTACAGCATGTCGATTCATGGCGGCCGCGCGCGTGCCAACTGCCATCGGCCATTGGCACCACCTTTCCCCTCCTCCCGCCAACTTTTGATGCCATATTTTTCTCACCAGTCGCCCATCGCCCGCGAATATAAGAAGACCCTCGCCATGACCAAACAACTCATCCTCTATCCTCGTAGCTGATATGTTCATTTTGCATCACGATTTCCTATTGTTATTTATATTGTTTTTGGCCAATATAAGACTTTGTAGTGTCATTCTAATGTCTTTTCCCTCCTAATTTGCAAGATTTACATGAAAGGGGAGATTACCGGCAGTTGGGATTCTGAACCTAAAAAAGCTATGTCAGGTATACCTATTCTGCACATCTCCAAATGGGTCGAAATTTCACGAAGATCTATTTTGGAATAAATACAAAAAACTAGAAGAAAGAAATAGCAGAGGGGGACCGCCCAGGTGCCCATGAGGCACCAGGGCGCGCCCTGGTGGCTTGTGGGCCCCCTGGCCAACCTCTGATGCTCATCTTCTGGTATATAAGCCCATTTGCCCTAGAAAAAAGAAAGAGAGGACTTTTGGGACGGAACGGAACGCCGCCGTCTCGAGGCGGAACTTGGGCAGAAGCACTTTTGCCCCGGAAGTTGGGATGCCCCAGAAGGCATCCCCTCTTTTGTCTTCAATCTTGTGCGAAGGCACTTAATTTGTTTGGTGAAGCTTCCCTAGCAATGGCGCCAGAAATTCTTTCGCTACTTGTGGTAGTTGTTGAATTTCCTCAAAGAGGAAGAGTGATGTAGTACAGTAGCATATAGTATCTCCCTTGGTTAAAAACCAAGGTTATCAAACCAGTAGGAGATGACACACAGACAACGTAAGCAGTACCTGCACACACACACACACACACACACACACACACAAAGCAAATGCTTGCACCCAACACATGCAAGGGGGCGTACCTCCCCTTGTTCTTTCCAGTTGCAAGTACAAAATCTGGTAGAGGTAGATAAATAAGAAAATAAATAATATAGCAAGGTAATTGTAGGATTGCTTGATAATAACTGAGAATGGACCTGGGGGCGATAGTTTCTCACTAGAGTCATCTCTCTCATAAGCATAGCATCGGTGGGTAAATAAATTGCTATTGGGTATTGACATAATTGCGCATAGTTATGATGATCATCCAAGGCATAATCGATACATAGGCATTACAACCGTGACAAGTACATCGTTAAACTTACTAACGTCTACTACTATTACTCCATTCCAAGACTGATATCCAACATATACTGGGCCAATGAAAATAATATAAAATGACATATAACACATACAAAAGTGATAATATAATAGCATGAAACAATTAAAAATTAAAGATACCTTAGAGACGTGTCACCGAATCACATCACACTTCTAGCGGACTATCTTGTGTATCTATATGAGTTACTACTTCTGATGACACACAAATGACAATGCGAATTGGGAAGATGAACGGGATAGTAGAATTCAGTCAGATTTTATGGGTGGACGGAGAGATTAGTTGAGAAATTGCAAAAACATTTTGTACGAGTAGTCAAATCATTTCTCGTGTGTTTTTTGCTCCAAAAAAATTGAGCATGTATTAAACCAAGAAACATGGCAAAATGGTAAAGAAATAATATGGGGCAAGTCATCTAAGCCAATTAAACCGGGGGAAAATAATCTAATGCTAAAACAACGAGGGGCAAATGATCCAATCCCTCCTCAAAGCATTTACATCTGGAGCCCTCAAATCCATCCCAAATGTTCGGGCGGGCTGTCGGTCACTGCTCGGACCAAAAATAGCACCCAACTGCCCCCCACACAGCCGACACAAACGCTCGTGCTATCCAATACTCCCCATATCCAACTCAAATGTGGGGCAGATATGGTCATATGGGGACGCCCGGACGCGCCCGTCACGTAGGACTTACCAGTGGGTCCCACGCGGATACCCCTATTTATCCAGCGGTCCGGTGAGGTAGCCGCTCGGGGCCGCCACCCGATGGTCTAAATCTGGCTATTTAAGCAGGGTGGCGACCCCCGACCCTAGCCGCATCTCAATTTCCACCCGCTCCCCGTTTGCGCCGCCACCCATTCATCCGCTCATAGCTCGTCGTTCGACACTCTGTCACATTAGGAGATAACCACCTACTGTTGGGAAACGTAGCATGCAATTTCAAAACATTTCCGACGCTCACGCAAGATCTATCTAGGTGATGCATAGAAACGAGAGGGGGAGAGTGTGTCTACGTACCCTTGTAGACCAAAAGCGGAAGCGTTTGACAACGCGGTTGATGTAGTCGAACTTCTTCTAGCTTCGATCAATCAAGCACCGAACGTACGACACCTCCGAGTTCTGCACACTGATACGTCTCCAACTTATCTATAATTTTTGATTGTTCCATGCTATTATATTATCCCTTTTGTATGTTTATGGGCTTTATTTTACACATTTATATCATTTTTGGGACTAACCTACTAACCGGAGGCCCAGCCCGTATTGCTGTTTTTTGCCTATTTCAGTATTTTGAAGAAAAGGAATATCAAATGGAGTCCAAACGGAATGAAACCTTCGGGAGCGTGATTTTTGGAACGAACGTGATCCAGAGGACTTGGAGTGCAAGTCAAGAAGCAGCCGAGGCTCCCACGAGATAGGAGCCCCCCCCCGTAAAGGGCGCCCCCCCTGTCTCATGGGACCCTCAGGCGTCCACCGACGTACTTCTTCCTCCTATATAAAGCCTACGTACCCCGAAAACATCCAGGGAGCTGACGAAACACAATTTCCACCACCGTAACCTTCTGTATCCGCGAGATCCCATATTGGAGCCTTCGCCAACGCTCCGCCGGAGGGGGAATCGACCACGGAGGGCTTCTACATCAACATCCTTGCCCCTCCGATGAGTTGTGAGTAGTTTACCACAGACCTACGGGTCCATATTAGCTAGATGGCTTCTTCTCTCTTTTCGGATCTCAATACAATGTTCTCCCCCTCTCTTGTGGAGATCTATTCGATGTAAACTCTTTTTGCGGTGTGTTTGTTGAGATCCGATGAATTGTGGGTTTATGATCAAGTTTATCTATGAATAATATTTGAATCTTCTCTGAATTCTTTTATGTATGATTGAGTTATCTTTGCAAGTCTCTTCGAATTATCAGTTTGGTTTGGCCTACTAGATTGATCTTTGTTGCCATGGGAGAAGTGCTTAGCTTTGGGTTCAATCTTGTGGTGTCCTTACCCAGTGACAGAAAGGGTTGCAAGGCACGTATTGTATTGTTGCCATCGAGGATAACAAGATGGGGTTTATATCATATTGCTTGAGTTTATCCCTCTACATCATGTCATCTTGCTTATTGTGTTACTCTGTTCTTATGAACTTAATACTCTAGATGCAGGCAGGAGTCGGTCGATGTGTGGAGTAATAGTAGTAGATGCAGGTAGGAGTTGGTCTACTTGTTACGGACGTGATGTCTATATACATGATCATGCCTAGATAATCTCATAATTATTCGCTTTACTATCAATTGCTCGACAGTAATTTGTTCACCCACCGTAATACTTATGTTATCTTGAGAGAAGCCACTAGTGAAACCTATGGCCCCCGGGTCTATCTCTTATCATATTTGCTTTCAATCTACTTTTATTTGCATCTTTACTTTTTGCATCTATATTATAAAATACCAAAAATATATATTTCTTATCTTACTATCTTTATTAGATCTCACTTTCGCAAGTGGCTGTGAAGGGATTGACAACCCCTTTATTGCGTTGGTTGCGAGTTCTCAGTTTGTTTGTGTAGGTGCGTGTGACTTTTGAGGAGCCTCCTAATGGATCGATACCTTGGTTCTCAAAACTGAGGGAAATACTTACACTACTATCGCTGCATCACCCTCTCCTCTTCGAGGAAAACCAACGCAAGCTCGAGACGTAGCACACACCTTTAGCGCGATAATGTTCTCGCCTTCTTGAGCCAGCAAGGTGTCGAAGAAGTAGATGAGTTTCATCAACACGATGGCGTGGTGACGGTGATGGTGAAGTGACCCACGCAGGGCTTCGCCTAAGCACCGTGAGAATATGAGCGGGGGTGTAAACTATGGAGGGGGCGCTGCACACGGCTAACAATTGATGTTGTGTGTCTTCTAGGCGCCCCCTCCCCACGTATATATAGGTGGGAGGGGAGGAGAGGCAGCCATGGGCGCCTAGGGTTGTCCGCCGCCCCCTAGGGGCCATGCCTTGCCCTGCACCCCCTTTCCATGTATGCATGAAGGGGAAGGAAAGAGGGGGGTGAGGGAAGGAAGTGGGAATCCTAATCCACACTTTCCTTTCCCTCCCCCTTCCTTCTCCCCCTCCTATAGCCTTCTAGGGTGCACCAGCCCCTTGAGGGCTGGTGTGTTCCTTCACAAGGCCCATATGGCCCATAGGATTGCCGGGGGGTACCCGAAACACCTTTCCGGTGACCCGATAAGTACCCTATACCCTCCGGAACACTTCCGATGTACGAATACCATCATCCTATATATCAATCTTTACCTCTTGACCATTTCGAGACTCCTCGTCATGTCCGTGTTCTCATCCGGGACTCAAAACAACATTCGGTCACCAAATCATATAACTCATATAATACAATATCGTCATTGAACGTTAAGCGTGCGGACCCTATGGGTTCGAGGACTGTGTAGACATGACCGAGACACCTCTCCGATCAATAACCAATAGCGAAACCTGGATGCTCATATTGGCTCCTACATATTCTATGAAGATCTTTATCGGTCGAACCATTATGACAACATACGTAATTCCCTTTGTGATTGGTATGTTACTTGCCCGAGATTCGATCGCCGGTATCTTCATACCTAGTTCAATCTTGTTATTGGCAAGTCTCTTTACTCGTTCCATAATACATTGATACGTCTCCAATGTATCTACTTTTCCTAACACTTTTCCTCTTGTTTTGGACTCTAATTTGCATGATTTGAATGAAACTAACCCCAGATTGACGCTGTTTTCAGTAGAACTACCATGGTGTTGTTTTTGTGCAGAAATAAAAGTTCTCGGAATGGAACGAAACTTTGCGAGGAATTTTTATACAATAAATAAGAATTTCCGGAGCCAAGACCTACTAGAGAGGGGCACCTAGGTGGGCACAACCCACCAGGGCGCGCCTGATGACCCGCAAGTATACGTGATAGTTGTAGCCTCTTTCGATAAGTAAGAGTGTCGAACCCAACGAGGAGCTAAAGGTAGAACAAATACTCTCTCAAGTCCTATCGGCCACTGATACGACTCTACGCACGCTTGACGTTCGCTTTACCTAGAACAAGTATGAAACTAGAAGTACTTTGTAGGTGTTGTAGGATAGGTTTGCAAGATAATAAAGAACACGCAAATAAAAAGTAGGGGCTGTTTAGATAAAGATGCAATAATGTAAATATAGCGAGTGTGGAAAAGTGGTGGTAGGAGTTGTGAAATTGCCCCTAAGCAATTGACTATGTTACTAGACCGGTAATCACCATTGCAATTCTATTTGAGGGAGAGGCATAAGCTAACATACTTTCTCTACTTGGATCATCTGCACTTATGATTGGAACTCTAGCAAGCATCCGCAACTACTAAAGATTCATTAAGGTAGAACCCAACCATAGCATTAAAGTATCAAGTCCCCTTTTATCCCATATGCAAACAACCTACTTACTCGGGTCTGTGCTTCTATCACTCAAGCCACCCACCATAAGCAAATCATAAACATATTGCAAACCCTACAACGGGAATCCCTCACGCTTGCGCGACATGGAGGGCACAATAGGACAACACCAATAATAAAACATGCAACTCAAACCAATCATAGCAATTCATCAATCACCGATAGGAAAACGAAAATCTACTCAGACATCATAGGATGGCAACACATCATTGGAAAATAATATGAAGCATAAAACACCATGTTCAAGTAGAGGGTACAGCGGGTTGCGGGAGAGTGGACCGCTGTAGATAGAAGGGGGAAGGTGATGGAGATGTTGGTGAAGATGGCGGAGGTGTTGGTGAAGATCGCGGTGATGATGATGGCCCCCGGCGGCGTTCCGGCACCACCGGAAGCAAGGGGGAGAGAGCCCCCTTATTCTTCTTCTTCCTTGACTTTCTCCCTAGATGGGAGAAGGGTTTCCCCTCTGGTCCTTGGCTCCCATGGCTTGGGAGGGGCGAGAGCCCCTCCGAGATTGGATCTATCTCTCTGTTTCTACGTTCTTAGATTCTACCCCTTCACCGTTTCTTAAATATCCGGAGATCCATAACTCTGATTGGGGTGAATCTTTTGCCCAGACCTTTCTCATAAAATTAGCTTTTTTGTGCCAAAAGAAGAGCGTCAACCGCCTTACGAGTGGCCCACGAGAGTCCAGGGCGCGCCCAGGGGGGGAGGGCACGCCCCCTTGTCTCGTGGCCACCCCGGACACAGTTTCACGTTGATTTTACTTCCCCAAAATAATAAATATTCCAAAAAAAATCTCCGTCCGTTTTTATCCTGTTTGGACTCCGTTTGATATTGGGTTTCTGTGAAACAAAAAACATGCAACAGACAGGAACTGGCACTGGGCACTGGATCAATATGTTAGTCCCATAAAATAGTATAAAAAGTTGCCAAAAGTATATAAAAATTGAATAATATTGGCATGGAACAATAAAAAATTATAGATACGACGGAGATGTATCAGCGCCCCCCTCTCCTGGCGCGTCCAGGTGGGTTGTCCCCACCTGGTGGCCCCGCAGACCCTGAAACCGACGCCATAAAATCATTATTCCAGAAAAAAATTAGGGATAAAGAATTATCACGCTCCACGAGATGAAGCCGCCATCACCTCCTGTTCTTCATCGGGATGCCAGATCTGGAGTCCGTTTGGGGCTCCGGAGAGGGGGATCTTCGTTCTTCATCATCACCAACCCTTCTCCATCGCCAATTTCATCATGCTCCCCACCGGGAGTGAGTAATTCCTTCATAGGCTCACTGGTTGATGAGGAGTTGGATGAGATTCATCATGTAATCGAGTTAGTTTTGTTAGGGCTGGATCCCTAGTATCCACTATGTTCTAAGATTGATGTTGCTATGACTTTGCCATGCTTAATTCTTGTCACTTTGGGCCCGGGTGCCATGAACTCAGATCTGAACCATTTATGTTATCATCATTATATCCATGTTTTAGATCTGATCTTGCAAGTTATAGTCACCTACTACGTGTTATGATCCGGCAACCCCGGACTGACAATAGTCGGGACCACTCCCCACTACTAGGAAAAGGGCTATAGATGATATGGCCACTAATGGCGCACCAGACATGTGGTGCGCCATTACTATATACTAATGGCGCACCATGTGTTGGTGCGCCATTAGTAATATATTACTAATGGCACACCTGGTGCGTGGTGCTCCATTAGTAGTTTTGAAAAATAAAAATAATTTTTTTGTTACTAATGGCGCACCGTTGTATAGTGCGCCATTACTAGTTGACATAGTAATGGCGCACCACACCCACCGTGCGCCATTAGTAGTTTTGAAAAAAAAAATGTTAGTAATGCCGAGCCCCACCTCCCCTCGCCCCGTCGCCCCCTCCCCTTGCCGCCCCCTTGCCCCACCTCCCCTCGCCCCATCGCCCCACCGTCCCAACCACCCGCCGCCGCCGCCGCCACCCGCCACCGCCCCATCGCCCCTTGCCCCGTCGCCCCACCACCCGCCACCGCCCCGGCGCCCGAACGGCGCCCCCCCTGGTGCCCCGCCGCCCCCACCACCTGCCCATCGGTCGCTGCGCCCGCGCCGCCCCCGGAGCCAGGCTCGCCGCGGGCCCCCTGCGTCCGCCTCGCACCCCCCGGAGCCAGGCCCGCCGCCGCTGCCCTAACCGCGGCCGTCCACCACCACCCCCTGCCCCCGGAGCCAAGGTGAGCATTTTTTGTTTCTTTCTACTGTTTTTCTTTGCTGTTTAGGTTTAATTAGGTTATTGATAGGTTTAGGTTAGTGCTAGATTTAGGTTTAGATAATTAGAAGAAGAAGAAAGTTGAAAAAAATAAGAAGAAGTAGAAGAAGAGGAAAAAGGGAAAAAAGGAAGAAGAATAAGAAGAAAGTTGAAAAACAGAACAAGAAAGGAAGAAGGAGAAGAGGAGGAGGAGGAAGGAGAAGAAATAAAAAGGAGAACAAGAAAAGGCTCACCCATGGGTCAAGATGTAGTACTTTGTATCGATCTAACCATGGTTTCTTAGTGTCGGTGAATTTTGTGCTGCTCACTTAGGTTGCGTTCGATTCAAGTTAGATAACTGGGTTTGCTTTCATTTTATGCTTCGGAAGTAACAACATTAGCTTAAGTTATTGCTTGCTAAGCTAGTCAGCACTACAAAATTGGAATTTAGAACACTAATTCTTGGGGACCATCTAATTCAACCTTTTTGGTTGGTCGTTTCAATCCTAGTTTGCAGGGTTAATGCTTTAGTCAGGTTTAGTTTACCCAGCCTTTGTTCCAAAAAAAGGGTTTGGCCGACCTACCTCATACCTTGAATCAAATGGGCTATTGGTATAGAATGGCACTATGATTGTGATATTATCGGTTGCAATGTTGTTTGCATACTTTTTCTGAACCAAAGGTTTATATGTTAGATGTATTAACATGCCTATCACTCATGTTGGTGAATTGAGAGATGAACTGAGACCATACATACCTTGTTTAACCAAAGGTTTGTCTGTGGACATTCCTCTTTGTGGTTATCATGATGGGGCTGCAGATGAGCTTACTCTGTAACTGAACAAGTTAGTTGATTGCCATGTCACTACAACAAAAACACACATATAGCAATGCATACGTAGCAACGGTGTGCCAACATGTGTTGGGGGGCCGTGGGATCAACCTCTTCCACCTCCCCACAAATAGCTAACCTCCTCCATTGACTAAAAAAACTCCTCCACGTACCCATCTCCTCCTCGTCTTCCCCTCTTTCTCCTCAATTATCTGCGCTCTTCCTCCTTTCCACCCTCAAAACTTGGAGGGCCGATGTTTTCCCAGAAATAACTAGAGGGGCTGCGATCGCTGGGGTCTACAGAGGGCGGATTCATGGCCTTACTACCTGGTCGTGCCACCGGTTGCCAGGATCCCGGGGCGGCGGCGAGGAGCTCAACCGACATGTCTAAGTTGCAGATCTAGGTTAGGTTCGCGTCGGAGCCGCACGACCGCATGTACTCCGGCCAGTATGCTGGCCGCGACGTCGCCATCCCGAGCAAGACGCCGCTCAGTTCGAGCAGCAGTTCGCGTACTAGGTTGGCTTCCGCCTCTGCCACACAACTACATCTCCGTAATCGTACGTTCTACAATCCTCTTTTTTTCTCCCACCACCTCATCCCCTTGGTCGATCTTTCTTACCTAATCCAGCACTAGCATGGTGACAAATCCATGTTTTGGCGCTGGATCATCTGCTTCTAACTATCTGTCCTATTGTTACTTCAACATCTGCACTCTGCAATAGGTACCCGCCATGGTGTTGTAGATCACGGCAGGCTGAACCATCCGCGTCTCCTTTCTAGGTATTTCAATTTTATACGTGTCTGTAAATTTTATATTTAGTTCACCATCTTCAAGATGTTGCTAGTGAGATTTATTAATTTTGATATATCTACTGTGTTAATTCGAGTGGAATATTTGCATCCTCTTGTTCAAACAATTTGTTTCTTAGGACGCATTAGTTTTTTTATTGCTGCTAGTAAGTGGATAATTAATCAAGATTAGAACGTGAAGTTGATCATCACACCCTCATTCAACTAGCTGTCGTTTTATCTAAAATATATATCCTAGCTGTGGCCTTGTCATCAAAGAGCAATGCGTACAGGATCCTTGGAAGATACACTAGAAGTTTGTACGTATAGGGACATACACTACAGGAACTGATCGACACTACTATGGTATCATGACTACTTCAAGTATAGGAAAAAAAAGTCCCCTAATTACTCTTAGGGCATGTGCAATGCCAAGACTCTTAACTAGGCGCTTAACTACTGCCACCTAACTAAGCGCCTATACAGGAGGCTAGCTTGTGCCCAACCAGGCGCTTATTCCATCACAGAACTCGCCTAAGCGTCCGGCTCCAAGTGTGGCATCGGGCGCCCAGGAATTTGGTCGGTGTCATGAAAATAGCTGGGATTTTAACCCCTAACGCCTATTTAAGCACCCCCATTCTAGACGCCCTTATGAATCCTTACTTTTTTCATTTCATCTGCCCTCAGAGTTCTGTAAATGTCAATGGTAAAAACTCATCTTATTTAGCATTGCTACCTATGTATTGCCGAAAGGGGTTCGTATTGTACCAAGCTGGCTGTTTGATGGAGAATACGTAGTACCAAATTTTCCTGTACATTGGTTCTGAGCTCTTTACTATACACGTGTAGGTAGACAAGTTTATCTTATTAAAATATTTTCCTTTCCTTGGCTGATTGTGTTACAATTCAAATTTTTATGATGACAAAGGTATTTATTTGTAGTGAACGACCATGACATATATAGCTAGGGAAGCTTTCTGCAGAAAGAGGAGGCAACTGCATGATTCTGCTTTGACAATAGCCTCCACAAAGCAGAGGTTTGAGTTACTAATTTTCCCTATTCTGTACAATTTGTTTTGGTTTTATATAAATAAATATAAGCCATATTTTCCCTGTACTCACTTATTCTAGAACTTAGTTAATTTAGTAAATGAGCATGTGTTGTCTTATGCATATTCTTATTTAGATAAGCGGTGGATATTCAGGACTTGTGCAGGGCAATTAGGAGAAATATAATGTATCATCCTGGTGTTCATTATTTTCTTTGAAGTGTTTCAAAATTGTTGAAATCTTGCTTCTACTTGTATTTTCTGGACCACAACAAATTTTCTTAGGAAACGAAGGACGTGTGGTATGTCAATAAATGATTTTATTCAAGAGAGGTAACTTGTTTCTTACTTAGTATGTTCTTTTAAAGGTTTGACATATAGCAAGTTTGTTCATAAGAAAACACAATGATCAAAGTGTTTGTCAAATGTAGGCTCTTTTTCTGCATACAGGGGCTATTGATGTCGTCTTCATCCTTTGTAAAGAGCTCCTCCTTTAAATTTTACTACTGATCTGTTGACCTGCTTTTCTCTACTGTTAGTTGCTCATCTCATTTCTTTCATTGTTGTAGATTGACAAAAATAAATGGATTATGCATGGCTCAAATGTTGATTCCAAGGTCAAGAATGGGGCTGCTAATATACAATTAGAATGTGATTTTCGTGATCAATGTTTCAGACATTATGTTTTAGAATAGTTGAGGAGTTGGCTGCAAGGTTGAGAATTAGGCAACTACTAGTAGATAGTTTCACATTTTGTGAACTTTTGACCATATTCTTTGTAATGCAACATATTTGATATAATATATGATACCTTTTTGTTCATTTTGTGTGGCTTTTATGCACTATCAGCATTGACCTATTTATTTTCGAAATGCCATTAATTGTTCTTGCTATCTAGAAAGCTTCTGGTCGTTGCAATGATTTGTTATGTCCATTTGAAAATCCTTTTGTGCAGGGTAGCCACCAACGCATATGAAGTGTTGTTATATTGTAACTATATACGTTGCTATTACAACGCTTCTACACGTTGTTTACCAATGAATCTATATACGTTGTTGTAGACCCTTCCAATGCCACCAACAGCAACGCATAAAAATCCGTTGGTGTAGACCATCGCAACGCATATAGGAACATACGACAACGCATCAATGCGTTGCTGAAGGGGGGTTCCTGTTGTAGTGGTGTTAGCATTTGGTCTTCTGAATTGTTAGTGCTAATCCCCAAATGTATTGATAGATAACACTTGTTCAAGCAAACTTATTAATATGAGGTGTTTGTATAGGTCTTTCCTTTTAAGCGTGGTACCTTTTTGTTTTGCTAATGTGTACTAGGTGCTCCCGTCTTCTGTGTTATTGTTACCCTAATTTATAGTCCAGTACAATTGGACTTTCAGTACAGCCTGTTATCATTCCTGTTTCTTTTTATTTGTTGTGCTTGTTATCCAGCTTACTCTCCGTTACTTTGCCCGCTGCTTTCACAATGAGAGATTTTGCTTGGATAAACTTGATATAGAGTGGTTATTTTCATGCATGTTTTATGATCTGTTGTAAGGGTACTAATTGGTCTCTTCTGCTGCTTATCAGAGATGGGGGGAAGCAGCCACCGCCGCTCTGCCACACCGCAGTACGAGTTGGATGCTTCCGAGTTCTTCAGTATCATACTTGGGACTTCAGTATCATCCATGACGCGGGTATATAAAAGGAGAGATCTCCCCTTCACCCATCTCATTATGATATCTGTTGTTTGCTGCATCACTCATTGTCCCAAACTGCAGAGGCTGCCTGACAGTTTTATGAACATGCTGGGTGAAGATCCGCCAAATAATGTGAAGCTGCGATAGGCCGGCAGCGGGTTTCGCAGGCTGTGGGATGTGGAGTTGGTGATCAAGGAGGGCCACATGTACTTGTATCGTGGGTGGGAGAAGTTCTACCGTGCATACGACCTGCGGCTGGGGTACTTCCTTCTCTTCAGGTACGACGACGACGCCACCATGCTCATCATGAAGGTGTTTAACGCGACTATGTGTCGCATACGCTACGCTGACGATGATGATGCCAGTACGTTCTGCCTCTTCTTATTCCTCTACATTTGGCTCTGTCTCACATCGATTGTTAACGCTCATTGTTGCATTTGGACAGGCAATGGGAGCACCAACAGCGACACTGGCTACAGCCAAAGCAGCAGCGATTATGGCTGTAGCAAAAGCAACAACAATTCTGGCTTTAGCGAAAGCAGCAGCGATTCTGGCAGCAGCGAAGACAACAAGAAGGATGATCCTGACTGGAGTGGGGGAGAAGAGGAGCAGAGTGGGGATGAGGAGCTGCAGGATGACGATGGACATCAGGCTGAGGATGACCTAGCGCTGGTGGTGGCTGACCAAGGGCAAGAGATGGTGGTGGCTGACCATGGGCAAGAGATGGTGGTGGCTGACCATGGGCAAGAGATGGTGGTGGATGAGGATGACCTAGCGATGGTCGTGCCCGTCCTGCCTGAAGGTGGCCTCGCGATGGTGGTGGTGCCTGACAATGACCACGCACCGGTGGTGGCGCCGGCGATCCCACAGCTGGGCGACATGACCACGCCAATTGTGGTAGAAGACTACATCCCACAGCTGCCTCCACCGCCTCGCCACTCTTGGCGCATCAGGCTGAGGAAGGAGAAGGAGAAGAACAATGAGAACTGAACTATGTCAGGTATGTCAGATCTCCAAAATGATATATATATATACTTAGTTACCTATGTTATCTCTAATATGCTTAGTTTCCTATAGGTTAGCTCCAAAATTACTTATGTTAGCACAAAATGATCAAGTTTACATAATAAGCTTATAGTCTTCTTCTTATTCTTCTTCTTTTCCAAAATGACATATGTTAGCTTCATTTTACCTAAGTTGGCTCTAATATGCTAACTTAGAGCTTATATGCTTAGTTTCCTATAGGTTAGCTCAAAAATAACTTATGTTAGCACAAAATGATCAAGTTTACATAATAAGCTTATAGTCTTCTTCTTATTCTTCTTCTTTTCCAAAATGACATAGGTTAGCTTCATTTTACCTAAGTTGGCTCTAATATGCTAACTTAGAGCTTATATGCTTAGTCTCCTATAGGTTAGCTCCAAAATTACTTATGTTAGCACAAAATGATCAAGTTTACATAATAAGCTTATAGTCTTCTTCTTATTCTTCTTATTCTTCTTCTTTTCCAAAATGACATAGGTTAGCTTCATTTTACCTAAGTTGGCTCTAATATGCTAACTTAGAGAGCTTATATGCTTAGTTTCCTATAGGTTAGCTCCAAAATTACTTATGTTAGCACAAAATGATCAAGTTTACATAATAAGCTTATAGTCTTCTTCTTATTCTTCTTATTATTCTTCTTATTCTTCTTCTAGTATTCTTCTAATGTTCTTCTTCTAATATTCTTCTAGTCTTCTTCTTCTTCTTCTCTTCTTCTTCTTCTTCTTCTTCTTCTTCTTCTTCTTCTTCTTCTAACTTCTTGTTTATCATTTTGCAGATTTGATTTAATTCACGGAAGCTTGCATGGATGGAGTGCTTCTTTTCCATTTGTGTTTTTATTTTGTATCAATGTGAAACTTTTGTGAATTGATGGATAACGGTGTTGGATGAACAATGTGAAACTTTTGTAATATGTAACGATGGAACTATGTGTTGGCTATGTATGTATATATGATGAAAGTTGTGTGTTGGATATGATTGTTATATGGATGCTTGTTGTATATATATGTGTTGGATATCTCATATGTGAAATAGTGACCTGAGATTATGAGAAAATGAAAAAAAATTAAAAAAAAATGTTACTAATGGCGCACTTCCATGTGGTGCGTGCCATTAGTATACGAGATACTAATGGCGCACCTGTGGGATACTAATGGCGCACCTGTGGTGCGCCATTACTAAAATATACTAGTGGCGTGGTACTAATGGCGCACCTGTAGTGCGCCATTAGTAGCCAAAACAGGTGCGCCATTAGTAGGCCTTTTCCTAGTAGTGCCCGGTGATGACCGTAGTTTGAGGAGTTCATGTATTCATTATGTGTTAATGCTTTGTTCCGGTTCTCTATTAAAAGGAGGCCTTAATATCCCTTAGTTTCCAATATGGACCCCTCTGCCACGGGAGGGTAGGACAAAATATGTCATGCAAGTTCTTTCCATAAGCACGTATGACTATTTAAGGAATACATGCCTACATTATATTGACGAATTAGAGCTAGTGTTGTATCGCCCTAGGTTATAACTGTCTCATGATGAATATCATCCAACAAGTCACCGATCCAATGCCTACGAATTTATCTTATATTGTTCTTGCTAAGTTACTACTGTTATCATCACTGTTACACTTGCTACAAAATTACTGCTATCACTGTTACCGTTACCGTTACTGCTATCACTACTATCAAAACTATCATATTACTTTGCTACTGATTACTTGCTGCAGATAATTAATATCCAGGTGTGGTTGAATTGACAACTCAGTTGCTAATACCTTCAAATATTCTTTGGCTCCCCTTGTGTCGAATCTATAAATTTGGGTTGAATACTCTACCCTCGAAAACTGTTGCGATCCCCTATACTTGTGGGTTATCAAGACCTTTTTCTGGCGCCGTTGCCGGGGAGCATAGCTATATTTGCTGAGTCACTTGGGAATATTATAAATTTATCACTATGAAGAATCTGAAGGATGCTAAGACTAAGAGTTTTCCCTTTAAGACGAGGGGAGGTAAGGAACTGCCATCCAATTCTGCTTTAGATTCACCTTCTGTTATAAGTAAAATTGCAACACCACCACATGCTATTAATCCTGATATGTCGCAAGTTATTGATGATGCTACTTCTTCTATGGATAATGCTTATGATGATGCTAGTACCTTGCTTGATAATGATGATGTGCCACTTGGTGAATTTCTTGATGAACAAATTGCTAGAGTAATACAACATGATGTTGTTGAATCTGATGATGAGCTTGAAACTGAAACTCTTGAAACACCTGCTAGAACTAGCCTTCCTAGATATGAACTGCCTAAGGTACCGAAAGGTTATGTTATGAATGAGGAGACAACTAGAGATATTCTTGCTTGTAAGGATAGAGATGATCTAGAGAAATTATTATGCAAGTATAAAGAAAAATCTCTGAATGTTAGAATGAAATATGATCCTAAGTTTGCTACTTCACCTATCTTTATTGATGATAAGGATTATGAATTCTTTGTCGACCCAAATTTAATCACTTTGGTTGAATCTAATCCTTTTCATGGTTATGAAACTGAAACTATTGTGGCACATCTTACTAAGTTGAATGGCATAGCCACCCTTTTTACTCATGATGAGAAGAATCGCCATTATTATATTCTCAAATGATTTCCGTTCTCATTGAAGGGTAATGCTAAAGCTTGGTACAATACTCTTACTCTTGGTTGTGTGCGTAGTCCCCAGGATATGATTTATTACTTCTCTGAAAAATATTTCCTTGCTCATAAGAAACAAGCTGCCTTACATGAAATATTTAACTTTGTGCAAACTAAAGAAGTGTGATGCCCCCAATTCAATCGAACAATAATCATACATGCAAATGTGTACGATCAAGATCAAGGACTCACAGGAAGATATCACAACACAACTCTAAACACAAAAGAAAGACATACAAGCTTCATATTACAAGCCAGGGGCCTCGAGGGCTCGAATACAAAAGGTCGATACACAAGCGAGTCAGCGGAAGCAACAATATCTGAGTTCAGACATAAGTTAGACAAGTTTTGCCTTAAGAAGGCAAGCACAAACATCAACGATCGATGAGGCAAAGCCTCCTGCCTGGGACCTCCTAACTACTCCTGGTCGTCGGCGGGCTCCACGTAGTAGTAGGCACCCTCTGGGTAGTAGTAGTAGTTGGCGGGGGTGGCATCATCTGGCTCCTGGGATCCACCATCTGGTTGCAACAACCAGAAAGAAAAAAGAAGGGGGAAAGGGGGAGCAAAGCAACCGTGAGTACTCATCCAAAGTACTCGCAAGCATCAGATCTATACTAAGTATGCATTGGTATCAAATGGAAGGTTTGTACCTGTGGACTGAACTGCAGAATGCCAGAATAGAGGGGGGAGGCCTAGCCTATCGAAGACTAGCATCTTCAAGCAGCTCCAAGCATCTCACAACATGTAGAAGAGTAAAGAATAGCAGTTTATAATTATCAAGCATGTTGTAACATTAACGCCTAGAGATCCTTCCTCGACTCCCTGCGAGAAAGCAATCCCAGGGCCACATATCCAACACATATCTCAAGTATCCACTTCTAGTTATATAAGATCAGGATACAAGTCTGAACGTCCATTACCATGGACACAGTATTCGAATATATGTCTTCCCTGCAGGGGTGCACCACGTTTTCCAACACGCTCGATTACTCTGGCCGGACACACCTTTCTGGGGTCAATGCCCGGCCTCGGAAGATCAACACGTCGCAGCCCTACCTAGGCTCAGCAGAGAGGTCCCCGCCGGTCTACATCCTAAGCAATCTGGGGTCTGGGCCCATCGCCCGTTGCACTCCAGGTAGTTGTGCGCAAGGGGATACCAGCACCACCCGTGAAGTGGATGGCACGATCCGGCCACAATGCTGAACTGGACGTCTGACAAAGCTTCGGCTGATACTGTGACGTCGAGGCCCATAACTATTCTCGCGTGGTGGTTAGTGCATAAAGGCCAGAGGCCAACTCCGAACAAATACCCAAACTTGTTAGTGCATTATTAAAAGGAGTGACGGCTGTCGGGACAAGTCTGGAGCTATCACCCCCTCCCGGGTGATACCGCTAAACAGCCAGCCGCCACAGTCACATCGCACGGGTGCTCTCCGGGCCCGCCCGACTTTCACAATGGTCTCCAGTAAAGTCAAGGTAACTGTGTGTCCAGACATCAAGGGAAAAACCTGAGGAATCACCCTCGGTGGATTCCACTCAATGTAAACATCAAGGTGAACATAAGAGGGACCACCCTCGAGGTTCACACTTGAGGTGTTGAACGACAGAGCCATATCGGGAATGGTGAAAGAGGAAATCACACTCGATGACCATGACCGAATAGCTACACTACAGAATTATCATCAGGAGTGCGTTATGAGGGATCACCCTTGTCACTCGATGGTAGCTCTCCAGAGTCGAGCAATAAAAGGGGCGTGATGTGATGTGAGGTGTCGGGCTCTGGTCGTTGATCACACTGATCGAGTCGCCGATGATGAAGCAGAGGCAACAAGGACAAGTGGGGGTCACTGATGGATCACTAACCAACCTATAGTAAGCAGTTTAGGATAAGCATGTATGTAACAATAAGCAGGTTACAAAAGTAGGCTATGCATCAGAATATGAGCAATCAATAACAGTAGCAAAATCTAATGCAAGCATGAGAGAATGGAATGGGCCATATCGGGATGATCAAAGGGGGGGCTTGCCTGGAAGCTTCGCTGAAAGGGTAGAAGGGTCGTCGGTGGTGTAGACGATCACAGGGACATCAACACCGTCTCGAGGTCTACCGGAGAGAAGAGGGGGAAGAAACAGTAAATATAAAACACACAGAGGTAATACAGATGCACGACAAGAAAACACGCAGCGCTAGGGGTGCTCTAACGCAGTGTTACACGATACTGGCGAAGTGGGATAACATCCGGGAAAGTTTTCCCGGAGTTAGGCATTTTTCGGACAGATGAAACGGAGGGGGACGGTTGCAGGTTTGCTATGCTAGGGACACGTGGCAGACGAACGGACCGCGTATTCGGATTGGTCTCGTCGTTCTGAGCAACTTTCATGTATACAACCTTTTCATTCAAGTTACGGATTATTTTATATGATTTTTCAAAGTTCTAATAATATTCTAGAGTTTCTAAATTACTTTTAATCCGAGTTGACCAAGTCAATTTGACTAGTCAAAAGGAGAGCCATGACCCACATGTCATGCACTATTTACGTAAACAATTGAAAGTGCAACTATCCCTAGGTGGTTTTGGTAATTCATAACAACATATAGTTCATTGGGCTAATGCTATTCCAAGACTATTATTTCAGGAAAGCTCAATGAATGGCATGGCATGGATGATGAAAGTGGATCCCTCAAAATACTAATGACAAAGGATTGGCTCAAGCTCAAAAGCTCAAGACTCTTCATTTTACACTTTAGTGATCCAAGATCACATTGAGTCTATAGGAAAAGCCAACACTATCAAGGAGTGTGTTGCTTAATGAGCCTCTTGCTTCATGTGCTTGGTGATATGCTCCAAAAACCCTCAACTACTTTCTCAGATCCACAAATGACCTAAACCTAAAGCCAAAATCGGTCACACCGATTCTTCCTATCCGGCGCCACCGAGTTCAAATGTCATAGCCACTGCCACAAACCCTAGGCAAATCGGTCCTACCGATAGGGATCTTGGTCTCACCGAGATGGGATTGTAATCTCTCTGTTTCCCTTTGTAATGTTTCGGTCTAACCGAAGTGAGCGATCGGTCCCACCGAGATTGCAATGTAAACTCTCTGTTTCCCTTTTGTAACATTTCGGTCTCACCGAAAGGAGCAAGTCGATCCCACCGAGTTTACTTGACCAACTCTCTTGAAAGCTTATTACCAAAATCGGTCTCACCGAGTTTGAGTGATCGGTATTACCGAGATTATGTTATGCCCTAACCCTAACCATATCGGTCCTACCGAGTTGCATGTCGGTCCCACCGAAAATCCTAATGGTCACTAGGTTTACTAAATCGGTCCGACCGAGTCTGTTGAATCGGTCCCACCGAGTTTGGTAAATTGTGTGTAACGGTTAGATTTTGTGTGGAGGCTATATATACCCCTCCACCTCCTCTTCATTTGTGGAGAGAGCCATCAGACTGAACCTACACTTCCAACTTACCATTTCTGATAGAGAACCACCTACTCATGTGTTGAGGCCAAGATATTCCATTCCTACCATATGAATCTTGATCTCTAGCCTTCCCCAAGTTGCTTTCCACTCAAATCTTCTTTCCACCAAATCCAAAACCTATGAGAGAGAGTTGAGTGTTGGGGAGACTATCATTTGAAGCACAAGAGCAAGGAGTTCATCATCAACGCACCATTTGTTACTTCTTGGAGAGTGGTGTCTCCTAGATTGGCTAGGTGTCACTTGGGAGCCCCCGACAAGATTGTGGAGTTGAACCAAGGAGTTTGTAAGGGCAAGGAGATCGCCTACTTCGTGAAGATCTACTGCTAGTGAGGCAAGTCCTTCGTGGGCGATGGCCATGGTGGGATAGACAAGGTTACTTCTTCGTGGACCCTTCATGGGTGGAGCCCTCCGTGGACTCGCGCAACCATTACCCTTCGTGGGTTGAAGTCTCCATCAACGTGGATGTACGATAGCACCACCTATCGGAACCACGCCAAAAACATCCGTGTCTCCAATTGCGTTTGAATCCTCCAAACCCTTCCCCTTTACTTTCTTGCAATTTGCATGCTTTAATTTCTGCTGCCTATATATTCTTTGCATGCTTGCTTGAATTGCGTGATGATTGGTTGACTTGTCCCAAGATAGCTAAAATCTGCCAAGCTCTAAAACTGGGAAAAGGCTAAGTTTTTAATTGGTCAAGTAGTCTAATCACCCCCCGCTCTAGACATACTTCAAGGTCCTACAAGTGGTATTAGAGCTTTGGTCTCCATTTGCTTTGATTTCCATAGCTTTTGGTGGTCATAGCCTCGGTTTCACAACCTAGGAGAGTATGGCGTCTAGTGAGGGAAATTATCACCGTAGAGGTCCTTACTTTGATGGTACTAATTTTGCTAGTTGGAAGCATAAGATGAAAATGCATATTCTCGTACATAACCCCGCCGTTTGGGCAATTATTTGTATTGGCTTGCAAGGTGAATTCTTTGATGGGAGAGAGCCGAACCGTGAAGCTAATGCGGAAGAATTGAAGATGCTGCAATACAACGCTCAAGCTTGTGATATCATCTTCAACGGATTGTGCCCCGAAGAATTCAACAAAATCAGCCTACTTGAGAATGCAAAGGAAATTTGGGATACTTTGATTGATATGCATGAAGGTACCGACTCTGTCAAGGAATCCAAGTTGGATGTGCTCTAAAGTCAGCTTGACAAGTTCAAAATGAAGGATTGTGAAGGTGTCGCTGAAATGTACTATAGGCTTGCACTTATCACAAATGAGATTGCCGGCTTAGGGAGTGAAGAGATGACCGACAGATTCATCATCAAGAAGATCCTAAGAGCATTGGATGGAAAGTATGATACCGTGTGCACATTGATCCAAATGATGCCAAACTACAAAGATCTCAAGCCAACGAAAGTCATTGGAAGAATTGTTGCTCATGAGATGTCACTTAAGGATAAGGAGGAACTTCACAACAAGTCAAGTGGTGCTTACAAAGCCTCAAGTGAAGCTCCCACATCATCAAGTGAGAAACAAAACTTCAATGAAGAATTGAGCTTAATGGTGAATAACTTCAACAAATTCTACAAGAGTAGAAGCAAAGAAAGAATCTCCAAGTCAAGGTCTTACAATGACAAAAGATCTTCTAGTCGAGAGCGAAATTGCTACAATTGTGGGAGACCCGGACACTATTCCAATGAGTGTACGACACCCTACAAAAGAAGAGAAGATTCTCCAAAAAGAAGAAGCAAAAGGGAAGACTCACCACCGAGAGAGAGGAGGAGTAGAGATGATCATTATGAACGAAGACCCTCACGGAGAAGCAAGGATTCAGAAAGGAAGGACAAATCATCAAGGAGCTACAAAAAACGAAGACATCAAGCTCATGTTGGTGAATGGGTATCCGGCTCCGGCTCTGACTCCGACAATCACTCCGAGAGAAGTTATCACTCTGACTCCGAATATACTCAAGATGAAGGTGTTGCCGGTCTAGCACTTGTGTCAACCAACTCCTACGACATATTTGATTCACCAAATGAAGGAATTGGAAGATGCTTTATGGCCAAAGGTCCAAAGGTAACACATCCTGAGTATGTTGATTTCAATAGTGATGAAGATGACTTACTTGTGGATGATGATTTACTTGTTGACAACTCTAGTGATGAATACTATGATGAAATGTCAATTAATCAGGATAATCAAGATAAAAGGAATGACAATGATAAGGAGAAGATTGAGCTTCTAACTAAAGAACTAAACACTCTTAAGTTGGCTCATGAAACTATCTTCGAAGATCATCGAGAACTTTTAAGGGATCATGAGAAGTTACGCTTTGAAAAGCTCAATCTTGAGCAAGAGCATGAGTTCTTGAAAGCAATCAATGATGATCTCCATAAGAAAAGTTCTTCTTACATTGCCAGGCGTTTACTATTATCTACTTACATGCCTCAAGTCAAGTCTAGTAACAAGTACAAGAAAGATACTTCCTCTAGTGGTAACAATAATAATGTCAAATCCAATATTGTTGCTTCTAGTAGTTCTCTTGATTCCACTAATGATTCTCTTAGCCAAGTTACAGTTGAGCAAGAAAATAGCTTATTGAAGGGAATTATAGAGAAAGGTGTTTACAAGAGCCTTGCCGGGAGTAAGCAATTCGAGGAAATTGTACGCAAGCAAGGAAGGCACCGGAAGAATCAAGGTGTTGGTTTTGAACGAAAGTTCAATGCCAATGGAGTTGAGTGGGAAGAAGATCAATACCCCAAGACGAAGTTCGTTCCTCAACAAGAGAAGTATGATCCTACTTCCTTCAAAGGAACACAAGCACAAGATGATCTTCCACCACAAGACCACAAGAACAAAGGCAAGGACAAGCTTCAAGAAGAGATTGATGCATTTGAAGAAGCACCTAAGGTCTCGGGCAAGTGGATTCCCAAGACTATGTCAAGTTCTACTTCATCAAGTACAACTACAACTCCAAGGATTCCCATCAAGATGATGTGGATCCCAAAGAAGAAGAACTAGAGAGTTCTTGAGGGTGACTCCGCCAACATTCTTCACTCATGTCATTATGGCAAGAACAAGTGCAATCAACTTCCACATCTTGCACTAGTTCAAGGAGTCACAAACCCTCATGTTGGTAAGGCAAGGGACAAGGTAACCTAATGATTTCATGGACATTATCTTGTGTATGCATCACTCTATGTCTATGGATATTCTCGTTTGTTCCTTGTGGGACTAACCCATGTAGGTAAGTTGAAAGTGCAACTCACTCCAAAAGATTGCTCCAAATGATCTACATCAACATTGAGCATCCACATCTTCAACACCTACATGAAGTCATCATCGACAAAACCCAAGGTTAGTTCATCCCTCTAAAAGGGGATCTCACATCTAGGGGGAGCTTAACTCTAAGAATTGAGTCAAAGCAACTCTAATGGTGTGAACACATCAATGCATTATGTAAAAGTGGTAACCCCACTTGAGCTTAAACGATGAGTATGACCTATGATCAAATGTTTTCATTTGACTCCTAAGTCAATATACTCATATATAGATGACCTAGTCATCGCCAATTGTTTGATAGATGCTAGAATTGGGTGTGCATGTTTTGCCACATATTTCATTTGTCATCTTATTGTGTGAGCATGTTGGTGCATATTTTACTCATTCAAGGACATCCACTTGTTGTTTTGAGTGATTGGCTTCCTTTTTCTTTTTGCCAAGTGGATGGACAAGAATGCCTAAGAACCTTCTCTAGCTATCTATGCTTTTCTCGTCTCAAACTCTATTCATGCTACATCACAAAATTTGATCAAGTCAGATTCGAACCACTCTGTGTGAGGAGCACCCAGAGTCCCCGATTCGTCATAGACTTAAACTTCCAAAACTTCTTTGTGATTCTCGGTCCGACCGATTCCTCCATTTCGGTCCCACTGAGATCACTAAGTCGATCTAGGTTTTCAATCTCGGTGCAACCAATTTGAACTTTTCGGTCCAACGAGTTGCTGTAACTGTACACAGTTATGCATCTCGGTGCCACCGAGTTGTTCCACTCGGTCACACCGACAGGGTCGGGCTATATATAGTCACGGGCAAAAATTTGGAAATTTCTCCGAACCTCTTCTCCCGCGCAATAGCTCGCTCTGCCATCAGGGTCTTCGGATCGTCTCATCGCCAGCCGCCTCCTGTCGCTGGTCTCCGCCGCCGTCAACGGATTTCACTCCTGCCGTTGCCGCCGTAGTGAGTTCATCGCCAAGCTAGGGTATGGACTCGATCACAGTGCCATCCTCGTCCGATTCCTAGCACATTGTGTTCTTAATGATTCTTGCCACGATTGAAACACTCCTATCCAGTTAATGCAATCCTTAGATTAGATGAGATTTGAAAATTTAGGGTTAGGTTTCCGCCGAAACCATCTCGGACCCACCGAATTGAAAAACTTGGTCCCACCGATTTGGCTAACGCCATTGCACTAGCAACTCTCGGTCTGACTGAGAATTGCTAATCGGTGAGACCGATTTTAGGACTTTGTGAAACCCTAGCAGTCTCGGTGCTGCCGAACTATGACTCGGTCCAACCGAGTTCATCAGTTTAGGTTCCAAAACTGCTTCGGTATCACCGAGTTTGAAAATTGGTTGATCCGAAATGCTTTCTATGGAAAACTAAAACTGATTTTTTGAATCATTCTTTTGCAAAAATCTCTGCATTTTGTGATGCGCATGCACTCTATCTCATCTATAACTCTTCACAGGGTCAGCAGTCAGTGATTTGCAGCATGTCAGACCAAAGTGATAGTCAGAACAGGTCAGAAGAGCACAATCACATGAGTGAGGGCACTAGTCCCTCTAGCACTTCAGATGAAGGCAGCAGGAGCACCCCAAGCAACCTGCCTAAAGCTGCCACCAGGACAAGGAAGAAGAGAACCTCAGATTCTGAGGATGAGGATTATAGAGCAGAAGAGGATGAGGCTACCTCCAAGAAGGTAGTACTCAAAAAGGAGTATGCCTCAGCACAGAACACCAAACCTGGACTCAATAGGAAGGTTCCTGCCAAGAGGACACCTATGCTGAAGGTCAGAGGATCTACTCAAGTGCCTGAAAAGTCTGAACCCAAAGAGGCACCTGCAAAGAGAGTCACAACTTCCAAACCCAAGAAAGTTCCCACTGGAGAAATCATGAAGTTTACCATAGAATCAGAAGATGAAGCTGTTGCTCAGGATAAGAAGAAGAAGAGAGCCAGAACCACTACTGCCCAGGTTCTTGGAAATCCCTCAATGAGGAGAGACTCTGAAGAGGAATAAGAGGTTGCTGCACCAGCACCCAAGGCACAAAAGCTTATGGGTGATGCAGTTAAGTCAGGGGCTGCAACATCAAAGCCCAAGGAAGCACCCAAAGCTGCCCCAAGGCCAAGCTTGCACCAAAGAGGAATACCAGGAGTATTCCAGCTGCTGAGAAGAACAAGGCCCCAGTGCCTGAAGTTGCTGATGAGGAAGATGAAGAAGGACAAGTCCTGAGGAAGCTCAAGACCAAGATACCAGACCATAATGATGCCCATCCTGTGGCTGAGGACATGAACATCAGAAGAGACTCAGGGTTGAGGCTATGGAGGATGACAGATCCATATGCCACAAGGAGAAGGACTGTTGTTGATTACAGGTTCCATACCAAGGAACAACAGGACTTCTATGAGATAATCTTGTTGGACAAGAAGCCCATAGTGTGTGATATGAGGTGGGTCGACTGGACCTACATGAAAGAAAATGAAGAACACTATCCTGGAGTGCAAGACAGTTTTGTCGCTTGTGGAGTTGCAGATTTTGTTGGGCAAAAGCTCACCAACTGAAATGATGAACTCATTATGCAATTCTACTCCACAGCACACTTCTATCCAGATGGGAGGATAGTTTGGATGTCTGAAGGTACAAGGTACCAATCCACTGTTGAGGAATGGGCAAAACTGATCAATGCCCTAAAGGAGAGTGAAGATGACTTGGATGTCTATGCCAAGAAGAAGATGGACCACAATTCCATGGCACACATGTACAAGGAGATCCCAGACAAAGCCATTCAGACAAATAAGTTTGGGTCAGTCCACTTTCTTCTGTCAGGGCTGCCAACAATCAACTGGATCCTAAGGCACACTCTGTTGCCTAAGTCTGGTGACCACAACATGGTAAGAGGGCATGCAATCAACATGTTGCATTTGTTTGATGTGCCACAGAAATTCAAGGTCATGAGCCTTATGGTTGAGACCATTAAGAGGACTGCAGCAGATCAAAAGAGAAGTTGTGGATAGGCCCCTCAGATTCAGGAGTTGATTAACTCAAAGATGGGCACAGGAAAATATCTATTGGATAAGGAACATTTTCCTCTCTATCCAGACTTTGAGGACAATCAGGTTGTCATGAATGAGAATGAACCATCATCAGTACAAGCTCAAGAGAAGAAGGAGAAGGCAAGGAAAGAGAAGGCTGCCAAGATGCCAACTCCAGAGGAGGCATCTAAGTACTTTTTGAAGAACAAGCAGGAGCAGCTTGGTTACTTGATAGCATCAACACTGAGGATTGAGAAGGGATTGACCACCCTCACTCAAAATCAGAAGAGCTTGGAAAGAATCATGGAACAAAAATTCTATGATCTAGATGTCAGAGTAACTGAGATTCAGTCAGTTGTGGAGCACCTACAGGATGACATGCAGGAGAGGAAGGGCAAGACTACCACTAATGTATTTGCCAGAGTGCCTAGAGCTCAGAGGTCAGCTGCAGTGCCTGTGCCAGACACCAGAGCCACATCATCTGCACCAGCTACAGCTCCTACAGCTCCAGTGAAACCAGCTCCAGCACCAACTCCTCCAGCTCCCTCTACTTCAACTGAAGCCTTTGTTCTTGGAGTTCTCCGGACACCACCACCAAAATATCAAGCCTGAGAGTCGATCTAGCACTATGCATCTTCTATGAACTTTTTGGCAACTTGTTGCCAAAGGGGGAGAAAAATGTATAGATCATAGGCTTCGAGAGAGAGAGTGTTGCTTTTGTTCTCTCTTGCTTTGGTGGTTAAACTTTGTTTGCTTTTGATTGCTTGAGATACTATGATGTTTTTGTGAGACATTGATGATCATGTGTTTGATCATAAGCTACACTTATGCATGTTTGATGATATTATCTTACCTATCCATATGTGATCATTCACTTTGATCAGTGCACGTATTCAATCTTTATCATTTTGAGCGCTCCACCAAGATGTATGTGACATGGAAGAGTAACCATGAGCCTAATTCCTTGTGCATTTGTAGTCCAAAGCAAATTTTAAACTATGCACAAATTTAGGGGGAGCTCTTGCTTATCACATACTTCTCAAAGCGACGATGTTTTTCAATCTTATTATCATTTGTCGAAGCTTTGATCTATATGTTGTCATCAATTACCAAAAAGGGGGAGATTGAAAGTGCAACTATCCCTAGGTGGTTTTGGTAATTCATAACAACATATAGTTCATTGGGCTAATGCTATTCCAAGACTATTATTTTAGGAAAGCTCAATGAATGGCATGGCATGGATGATGAAAGTGGATCCCTCAAAATACTAATGACAAAGGATTGGCTCAAGCTCAAAAGCTCAAGACTCTTCATTTTACACTTTATGATCCAAGATCACATTGAGTCTATAGGAAAAGCCAATACTATCAAGGAGGGATGAGGTGTTGCTTAATGAGCCTCTTGCTTCATGTGCTTGGTGATATGCTCCAAAAACCCTCAACTACTTTCTCACATCCACAAATGACCTAAACCTAAAGCCAAAATCGGTCACACCGATTCTTCCTATCCGGTGCCACCGAGTTCAAATGTCATAGCCACTGCCACAAACCCTAGGCAAATCGGTCCTACCGATAGAGATCTCGGTCTCACCGAAATGGGATTGTAATCTCTTTGTTTCCCTTTGTAACGTTTCGGTCTAACCGAAGTGAGCGATCGGTCCCACCGAGGTTGCAATGTAAACTCTCTGTTTCCCTTTTGTAACATTTCGGTCTCACCGAAAAGAGCAAATCGGTCCCACCGAGTTTACCTGACCAACTCTCTGGAAAGCGTATTACCAAAATCGGTCTCACCGAGTTTGAGTGATCGGTCTTACCAAGATTACGTTATGCCCTAACCCTAACCATATCAGTCCTACCGAGTTGCATGTCGGTCCCACCGAAAATCCTAACGGTCACTAGGTTTACTAAATCGGTCCGACCGAGTCTGTTGAATCGGTCCCACTGAGTTTGGTAAATTGTGTGTAACGGCTAGATTTTGTGTGGAGGCTATATATACCCCTCCACCTCCTCTTCATTCGTGGAGAGAGCCATCGGACTGAACCTACACGTCCAACTTACCATTGCTGAGAGAGAACCACCTACTCATGTGTTGAGGCCAAGATATTCCATTCCTACCATATGAATCTTGATCTCTAGCCTTCCCCAAGTTGCTTTCCACTCAAATCTTCTTTCCACCAGATCCAAAACCTATGAGAGAGAGTTGAGTGTTGGGGAGACTATCATTTGAAGCACAAGAGCAAGGAGTTCATCATCAACGCACCATTTGTTACTTCTTGGAGAGTGGTGTCTCCTAGATTGGCTAGGTGTCACTTGGGAGCCTCCGACAAGATTGTGGAGTTGAACCAAGGAGTTTGTAAGGTCAAGGAGATCGCCTACTTCGTGAAGATCTACCGCTAGTGAGGCAAGTCCTTCGTGGGCGACGGCCATGGTGGGATAGACAAGGTTGCTTCTTCGTGGACCCTTCGTGGGTGGAGCCCTCCATGGACTCGCGCAACCGTTACCCTTCGTGGGTTGAAGTCTCCATCAACGTGGATGTATGATAGCACCACCTATCGGAACCACGCCAAAAACATTCGTGTCTCCAATTGTGTTTGAATCCTCCAAACCCTTCCCCTTTACTTTCTTGCAAGTTGCATGCTTTAATTTTTGCTGCCTATATACTCTTTGCATGCTTGCTTGAATTGCGTGATGATTGCTTGACTTGTCCCAAGATAGCTAAAGTCTGCCAAACTCTAAAACTGGGAAAAGGCTAAGTTTTTAATTGGGGAAGAATTAAATAAAACTCCAAACTCTAAAACTCTAAAACTCTAAAACTCTAAAACTCTAAAACTCCAAACTCTAAAACTCTAGACATACTTCAAGGTCCTACAAGAATTAAATAAACCTAACTTATTTAATGGGGGCCTACATGTCATCTACTACTAGACTAACTTAGCACTAATTAATACTACTAGCTAAACCTAGTACTAACAAGGGTCGGCCACTACTGGGCAGAACCCAGCTGGCCACACGCACGGCACACACAACACACAACACAGGGAGAGGTTAAATCTGTTCTCTGTTAGCAGAAGAGAGCAATTTGTGATTTTCATATGATTTAAACCATGCATCAAATGGATTCGGTCCAATGAACACATTTGAGCCTTGTCAAGTGTACTACCATCCCATATTTTTTAGACATATTAACAACTGTTTAACCGCTGATTAGGGGCTGTTTAGGGGCTTAGTCAGTGTGATATTTGTAAAGCTAGCCATAGCTACAATAATCAATAGTAGCACACAAGGGGTAGTAGCGGTGGCTAAACATAGGCAAGCAGCAGCAGGTGCATCAGCGGGGCAGCAGCGCTTGCAGAAGCAGCTGTGCGCGGGCAGCTGCGAGCGAGCAGTAGCAGGCGATGGCGAGGCCACGCACGGGCGCGCCGGGCGCAGGCGGTCGTGGCCAGGACGCGCGAAGCAGGTGCAAGGCGGGTACAGGGTGCAGTCCAGGGACGCGGCCACGGCGGGCGCGAGCAGAGACGGGGCGCGGTGGCTAGGCTATGCACGAGTGAGGCGCTGGCGCAGCGAGTGCAGTGCATAGAGCGGGGTCAGGATGCGGCAGAGGCGACGCAGCAGGGTGGAGCCGACGCGGCCGGGGAGAGTGGGCTGCAGACAGAGGAGGGGGCGAGCGGGGACGGGCGGTCGCAGTGAGCAAGCGCGAGGCCAGTGGCACGCGCGGCTGGTGCACGCGAAGCCAGAGGCAACGCGTGCATCGGCTACAGCAGGCGGACACGGGGCGGGGAACAGTGACACGAGCGAGGCGCGGCGGAGGGCGTCCAACGATGGAACAGAGAGGAGAGGGGGAGACGAGCGCGGGGATGGGGAGCTCACCTAGCGGCGCGAGGCGGCCGCCGAACGGTTTAGGAGCAGCAGAGGCGGCCAGAGTTGGCAACAGCGACCGACGAGGCAACGGTGGACGAAGAGCTCGGGGTCGTCTTTGTAGCTGCCCTCGGTCCAATACGTCGGCGTAGAGGAAGTAGGGGAGGACGGCGGAGGTCGGGTACATGCCGATGAGGTCAGAGGGGCTCCGTGGCCGCGGAGGTGCGGCGTCGGGACGGAGGGGATCCGCCGCGGGAGGGAGTGAGGGGAAGCGAGATCTGGGGGAGGGGGAAGTGGGGTGAGTGGAGTGGCAGGGAGGAGCCCGAGGAGGCTTGGGTGGCGGCCTTATCCTCCCCGCGACGACGCCGGCGAGGTGGTCGGGGGCGACCCGCCCTTGTAGCGACCGCGCCAGGGGAACAGGAGGAGTAGGCGACCGGTGGGGGGGGGGGCTAGGTGGGCCAAGGCCCAGGGGCTTTTCATTTTAATATTTTTATTATCTCTTGTCTTTCTTTTTCTTTTTATTAACTTTTCTATTTTTCTTTTAGTTTCATTTTACTTTTAGTTTTATAAAACATAATGTTAGTATCTAAATTAATAATAATTAGGCCACTGCCACAAAAAGTTTAACACTACAATAAAACAGATTTGTATTTGTTTTATTATGAAAGGCATTTAATTATTTTCAGCTACTGTTTTATTTATTTTGTGCACTCAAACAATTTATAAAAAGATGAGTTCTTCACCCAATATTATCAATGGATTATTCACCATACTTTGAACATTTTAGTTTGCATGTTTGAGAAAATTGATTTTTGGACTTTAATTTGAATTGTGATTTGGATAAAGTGAGGATCAGCAACAATAATGTGATGACATGGCACCATTAGCATGGATTACTGTAGCTTAATTATCCCGGTGTCACAAATCTCCTTCACTACAAGAAATCTCATCCCGAGATTTTAGAAGGTAGAAGGAAACAAAACGGGGTATTCATCATGAAGACGATCCTCGAGTTCCCAAGTGGCTTCATCTTGAGAATGATTTGACCACTGAACTTTCAGAAATTTGATAGTCCTCAGATGGGTGTGACGTTCAGCTTGAACGAGAATGCGGATCGGATGCTCTCTGTAAGTGAGATCATCAGGGGTTGATCTTTATTAGCCATGGGGTTGTTGCAATAAGACTTGCGACTCAGGGCATCGCCCACGACATTAGCCTTCCAGGGGTATAAGAAATACCATAGTCATAGTCTATATTTGTTTCCATGCACAACTGCTTTCGGAGATTCATATCTAGCCGAGTAAACAATTACTTCAGACTTTGATGATCGTTGGAGGTCTCGCAACGATTACCAGAATGCAAATATGGCCACAACTTCGATGCAATCCTAACTGCATCAAGTTCAAGGTCATGGATTGGGTGGTTCTTTTGAAAGACATCTTGGGATTTCACAAACGCCTGGAGCGTTTTCAATTCCTACAAAAGGAGAAGCCTTTAACACATTCAAGGAATAAATCAGTTCTTTGGCATTACAAACAAGATGAGCATGGGAGCTTACTATCTCACTTGAAGGGTGCAATAGATAGACAATTTTAGTGGCGCAAATGATAGAAGCAGTATGGGTTTTATGTGTTTTCAACCATTCCATTCCCAGAATGAGGTCAATATTGGATGACTTCAAAACAATGGGGGAAACATGGAATTCCAGTCCTTCAACTTCAACGGTGACGTTGTGACTAACCTTGGGGGTTCGATGTTGGTCCATGGAATGCAGCTTGGAATTCTGGTCAAGTGATGGCGGATCCAACAGGTAAGGTACACCTGTGGCTGTCCCGCCATAGAGCAGCGGGATCTTTCAGGTAATAAGCGATGGAGGTGACATAGTTGCAGGGACTACATCAGTAGACTCTAGCTCGAAAGTGATGTCACGAAGCCAATCATCAACATCAAGTGGCTGAGTTGAGCTGCGGTAGATGACAGGATTGAGACATGCAAAGTAATGCAGAGTCACTAGGGTTGGTTGCTGATTCATATTGGGGCGTGGAAACCGATCCATGACTTTTTTGATAAACTGGCGATTCAGCATTAAACTGTTGTATCATTCCGGCCATGAATTAAGGCAATGGTGGATTGTCACCACCACGGCCACGACTAGCGGGTCTAACCATCCTGCTTAAATGCTACAGGGGGTAGTTTAGCAAGGGGTGGAGCAAGTGTATGGAGTCATTCATGAAATAACTTGAACAATGAGCAAAGGTGCAGTATGTACAAGGCAGTAGTCATAGAAGACATACAGTTAC
The DNA here is from genome assembly GCF_018294505.1 of Triticum aestivum. Classification (NCBI taxonomy): domain Eukaryota; kingdom Viridiplantae; phylum Streptophyta; class Magnoliopsida; order Poales; family Poaceae; genus Triticum; species Triticum aestivum. The sequence continues at coordinate 589,371,754 of NC_057813.1, read as the reverse complement.
ATATTCAGAGCCAATTACGCGTTGTTCGTAGGAGTTCGGACAAGAGAAACATAATAGACATACTAGGCGGCACCCATGCACGCGATGGAGGGATATAACAACGAGACATAGCAAAGGCTACATCAACGTCAGAGTAAAACAACTGGAGCGAGGGATTTGCAAGTGACGACGTAGGGTGCCCTCGATAAAAGGGTCCTGTGGTCAACGAACAATGTGAAGCAAATCTTGGCCCTCAATTCGAGAAAGGGGTAATACAAATCTCTGGATGGATGTGATCACGAGAACCTAGTGTTGGAGTTAGTAAATTCCTTTAACCCGAGTAGAAGAGAGATCAGAGTCCCAGAGTATAGACGAGGAGTAAAAGATCCTAATACCACCCAATGGCGACGTGGGCCAGTAAGCCACACAACCATGTTAGTAAATCAGTTTTTCAAAGACTAGACTCAACTTCGGCCAAGGAGTTCGAAAGGGGATCCTACAGGCAGTCGGCTCTGATACCAACTTGAGACGCCCCCGATTCAACCGTACACTAGTCATACACGCAAGCATGTACGATCAAGATCAGGGACTCACGGGAAGATATCACAACACAACTCTAAACAAAAAAGAAAGATATACAAGCTTCATACTACAAGCTAGGGGCCTCGAGGGCTCGAATACAAAAGCTTGATACACAAGCGAGTCAGCGGAAGCAACAATATCTGAGTACAGACATAAGTTAGACAAGTTTTGCCTTAAGAAGGCAAGCACAAACATCAACAATCGATGAGGCAAGGCCTCCTGCCTGGGACCTCCTAACTACTCCTGGTCATCGGCGGGCTCCACGTAGTAGTAGGCACCCTCTGGGTAGTAGTAGTAGTCGGCGGGGGTGGAATCATCTAGCTCCTGGGATCCACCATCTGGTTGCAACAACCAGAAAGAAGAAAGAAGGGGGAAAGGGGGAGCAAAGCAACCACGAGTACTCATCCAAAGTACTCGCAAGCATCAGATCTATACTAAGTATGCATTGGTATCAAATGGAAGGTTTGTATCTGTGAACTGAACTGCAGAATGCCATAATAGAGGGGGGGAGGCCTAGCCTATCGAAGACTGGCATCTTCAAGCAGCTCCAAGCATCTTACAACATGTAGAAGAGTAAAGAATAGCAGTTTATAATTATCAAGCATGTTGTAACATTAACGCCTAGAGATCCTTTCTCGACTCCCTGCGAGAAAGCAATCCCGGGGCCACATATCCAACACATATCTCAAGTATCCAATTCTAGCTATATAAGATCAGGATACAAGTCTGAACGTCCATTACCATGGACATGGTATTCGAATATATGTCTTCCCTGCCGGGGTGCACCACGTTTTCCAACACGCTCGATTACTCTGGCCGGACACACCTTTCTGGGGTCAATGCCCGGCCTCGGAAGATCAACACGTCGCAGCCCTACCTAGGCTCAGCAGAGAGGTCCCCGCCGGTCTACATCCTAAGCACTCCGGGGTCTAGGCCCATCGCCCGTTGCACTTCGGGTCGTTGTGCGCAAGGGGATACCAGCACCACCCATGAACTGGATGGCACGATCCGGACCGGCCACAATGCTGAACTGGACGTCTGACAAAGCTTCGGCTGATACTGCGACATCGAGGCCCATAACTATTCTCGCATGGTGGTTAGTGCGTAAAGGCCAGAGGCCAACTCAGAACAAATACCCAAACCTGTTAGTGCATTATTAAAAGGAGTGACGGCTGTCGGGACATGTCCGGAGCTATCACCCCCTCCCGGGTGATACCGCTAAACAACCAGCCACCACCGTCACATCGCACGGGTGCTCTCCGGGCCGGCCCGGCTTTCACAACGGTCTCCAGTAAATTCAAGGTAACTGTGTGTCCAGACATCAAGGGAAAAACCCGAGGAATCATCCCCGATGGATTCCAGTCAATGTAAACATCAAGGTGAACGTAAGAGGGACCACCCTCGAGGTTCACACTTGAGGTGTTGAACGACAGAGCTATATCGGGAGTGGTGAAAGAGGAAATCACCCTCGATGACCACGACCGAATAGCTACACTACATAATTATCATCAGAAGTGCGTTATGAGGGATCACCCTCGGCACTCGATAGTAGCTCTGCAGAGTCGAGCAACAAAAGGGGCGTGATGTGATGTGAGGTGTCGGGCTCTGGTCGTCGATCACGCTGATCGAGTTGCCGATGATGAAGCAGAGGCAACAAGGACAGGTGAGTGTCACTGATGGATCACTAACCAACCTATACTAAGCAGTTTAGGATAAGCAGGTAGGTAATAATAAGCAGGTTACAAAAGCAGACTATGCATCAGAATAGGAGGAATCAATAACAGTAGCAAAATCTAATGCAAGCACGAGAGAATGGAATGGGCGATATCGGGATGATCAAAGGGGGGGCTTGCCTGGAAGCTTCGCTGAAAGGGTAGAAGGGTCGTCGGTGGTGTAGCCGATCACAGGGACATCAACACCGGTCTCGGGGTCTACCGGAGAGAAGAGGGGGAAGAAATAGTAAATATAAAACATATAGAGGTAATACAGATGCACGACAAGAAAACACGCAGCGCTAGGGGTGCTCTAACGCAGTGTTACATGATACTGGCGAAGTGGGATAACATCCGGGAAAGTTTTCCCGGAGTTAGGCATTTTTGGACAGATGAAACGGAGGGGGGCGGTTGCAGGTTTGCTATGCTAGGGACATATGGCAGACAAACGGACCGCATATTCGGATTCGTCTCGTCGTTGTGAGCAACTTTCATGTATACAACTTTTTCATCGAGTTACGAATTATTTTATATGATTTTTTAAAATTTTAATAATATTCTAGAGTTTCTAAATTACTTTTAATCCGAGTTGACCAAGTCAATTTGACTAGTCAAAAGGAGAGCTGTGACTCACATGTCATGCACTATTTACCTAAACAATTAAATAAACCTAACTTATTTAATGGGAACCTACATGTCATCTACTACTAGATTAACTTAGCACTAATTAATACTACTAGCTAAACCTAGTACTAACAAGGGCCGGCCACTACTGGGCAGAACCCAGCCGGCCACACGCACGGCACCGCAATTTGTGATTTTCATATGATTTTAAACCATGCATCAAATGGATTCGGTCCAATGAACGCATTTAAGCCTTGTCAAGTGTACTACCATTTCATATTTTTTTAGACATATTAACAACTGTTTAACCGCTGATTAGGGGCTGTTTAGGGGCTTAATCAGTGTGATATTTGTAAAGCTAGCCATAGCTACAGTAATCAACAGTAGCACACAAGGGGTAGCAGCGGTGGCTAAAAGTAGGCAAGCAGCAGCGAGATAATTGTATCTATAGTCCTTGTACTCGCTGGCGATGTCTAACTCAGTTCTGGAACTTGCGTATTGCTTTAATATGGCCCTGGTACATGAAAATACATGGTCAATACGGTCCTTGAGGTTGAAACGCGAATCCTGGCTCTACGTGTTGCATATGTACTGTGTATTCCGCCGTATGCCACGTCAAACAGGCCCGGCTTGTCAGGTTGGACTCATACGTCAGTGCGACAGTATTCCGCCGTATGCCACGTCAGACAGGCCCGGCTTGTCAGGTTGGACCCATACTGGTTCGAACACGCAACTTGTGGGCCGGGGAAGCGCACGTTAGCCACCAGACCAAGCGTGTACGAGTGATATGTTTGGAGATGCACACCCTATATATCGAGTACTCCCTATAAGAAATCTATTTAGTTTTTTTCAGTGAAAAGAAATATAATTAGGTATTCACAGTCTTTTTGTTGGGCTGTACGGGCCTGTTTCTTTTGTTTTATAGCTACGGCCAGCTGTCTTCTGCGTGTTCTGTTTTTTTTGTCCGTGTTTATTTTTTTGGTAGTAACTCCGCTTATGTTGTCTCAACATAGCCGGTCCCAAGCCCGGGTAAAGGAGAAGGGTTGTGATAGGCTTGGCGAGCCAACGTAAAAACTCAGCCACTCTTATGGAGATGAAACCCAAAAGATATGTTGAGATGGATGTGTGGCCACACGAGGAAGGATCGAGTCCGGAATGATGATATACGAGATAGAGTTGGGGTAGCACCAATTGAGGAGAAGCTTGTCCAACATCGTTTGAGATGGTTTGGGCATATTCAGCGCAGGCCTCCAGAAGCTCCAGTGCATAGCGGACGGCTAAAGCGTGCGGAGAATGTCAAGAGAGGGCGGGGTCGACCGATTTTGACATGGGAGGAGTCCGTTAAAAGAGACCTGAAGGATTGGAGTATTGACAAAGAGCTAGCTATGGACAGGGGTGCGTGGAAGCTTGCTATCCATGTGTCAGAGCCATGAGTTGGTTGCGAGATCTTATGGGTTTCACCTCTAGCCTACCCCAACTTGTTTGAGACTAAAGGCTTTGTTGTTGTTGTTGTTGTTTATTTTTTTGGCAGTCTCCTATTTGGCGCGAGCAAACCCCAAAAAAAAGGCACGAGCAACCTGGTGCGTACCCCACTAAGCCCACTGCATACAGAAATTTTGAAATTGCGAATATTTTTTAGTTCATGATTTTTTTTCAAATCGGTCAACATTTTAAAAAATTGGGCTGAACATTTTGTGAATTTAAACCTTGTTTTTAGAATTGAAAAAATGTTCACCATATTTTTTAAGTTGCGACATTTTTCGTTCATGCATTTTTTACAACATACTTTTTGAAATGGCGTATATGTTTTTTGGAGCTCGTCAACAAGGTTTTTTTTGCATAGGCGAACATTTTTGTTTAATTTGTCAATAACTTTTGAAATTCATAAACATTTTGTTTGTGATGGACATTTTCTGAATTCATCAATATTTTTTTGAATCAGTGAACATTTTTAAAATTTAGGAAATATATTTTCTAAACCTGAAGCATTTTCTTGAATATTTTGATAAATTCAAGGACATTTTTTGTATACACAAACTTTTACTTGTGAATCATGAGCATTTTTTGAATCGAGGAACATAAAAAAAATCAATTCATGAATACCAAGTGTGCGTGCGTGCGTGTGTGCGTGCGTGCGTGCGTGCGTGCGTGCGTGCGTGTGTGTGTGTGCGTGAGCGTGCGTCTGTGCGTGTGCGTGTACGTGTGTGTGTGCGCGCGCGAGATGTGAGGAGATGCACTCCCTATATATTTAGTCTTTTGTACAAGTTGCGTAAATTTTCTAAGTTGCGAACATTATTTTTTGAAATTTTCTAAAGTTGCACTCACTATCTGAGGAGATGCACTCCCAAAATGTTCACCATATTTTTGAAGTTGCGGACATTTTCTAAATTCATGAACTTTTCCAATTTAGTGAATATTTTTCGAAACTGCATACATGTTTTTTGGAACTAGTTAACAAGTTTTTTTTTTTGCATAGGCAAATATTTCTTGAAATACGTGAAAAAAAATGAAATTCAGAAACATTTTTTTTGTGACAAACTTTTTTGAATTCATCAATACATTTTTGAAATATTGTTTTGAATATTTTTAAAAATTCACAGACATTTCTTGTAGACACAATGTTTTACTTTTTAATCATGAACATTTATGAACCGATGAACGTTTTTGTTTTCTAAAAAACTCATGAATATTTTAAAATTCATGTATATTTTTAAAGAGACACTGATATGCTTATAATATATAGTGCATCCCAATGTTAAACAAGATCCCGCACTTGGCCTGGTGGTCGGCTCGAGCAGTGGTTAGTGGTTGGCCAGAGCTTGTGTGTTCAAAACGCCCTTGCGTGGTTTTTTTTCAAAAAAAAATTCCGGCCCGCTAACATATGGGCCGCATACGAACATGGCCTCTGCTATAGAAATACGAGATACGTATGTGACGTGTAGAGCCAGGACTGGTGTTTCAACTTCAGGGACCGTCTTGACCACGTATTTTCATGTACCGGGATTGTATTGAAGCAATACGCAAATTCCAGGACTGAGTTGGACGTAGCCTACGAGTACGAGGACTATAGATGCAATTATCTCAGCAGCAGCAGGTGCATCAGCGGGGCAGCAGCGCTTGCAGAAGCAGCTGTGCGCGGGCAGCTGCGAGCGAGCAGCAGCAGGCGATTGCAAGGCCATGCACGGGCGCGCCGGGTGCAGGCGGTCGTGGCCAGGACGCGCGAAGCATGCGCGAGGCGGCTACAGGGTGCAGTCCAGGGACGCGGCCATGGCGGGCACGAGCAGAGACGGGGCGCGGTGGCTAGGCCATGCACGAGTGAGGCGCCGACGCAACGAGTGCAGTGCGTAGAGCGGGGTCAGGATGCAGCAGAGGCGACGCAGCAGGGTGGAGCCAACGCGGCCGGGGAGAGTGGGCTGCAGACAGAGGAGGGGGGCGAGCGGGGACGGGCGGTCGCAGCGAGCAAGCGCGAGGCCAGTGGCGCGCGCGGCTGGTGCACGCGAAGCCAGAGGCAACGCGTGCATCGGCTACAACAGGCGGACGCGGGGCGGGGAACGGTGACACGAGCGAGGCGCGGCGGACGGCGTCCTATGACGGAACAGAGAGGAGAGGGGGAGACAAGCGCGGGGATGGGGAGCTCACCTAGCGGCGCAAGGCGGCCGGCGAACGGTTTAGGAGCAGCAGAGGCGACCAGAGTTGGCGACGGCGACCGGCGAGGCAACGGTGGACGAAGAGCTTGGGGTCGTCTTTGTAGTTGCCCTCGGTCCAATACGTCGGCGTAGAGGAAGTATGGGAGGACGGCGGAGGTCGGGGACATGCCGATGAGGTTGGAGGGGCTCCGTGGCCGCGGAGGTGCGGCGTCGGGACGGAGGGGATCCGCCACGGGAGAGAGTGAGGGGAAGCGAGATCTGGGGGAGGGGGAAGTGGGGTGAGTGGAGTGGCAGGGAGGAGCCCGAGGAGGTGCGGGTGGCGGCCTTATCCTCCCCGCGACGACGCCGGCGAGGTGGTCGGGGGCGACCCGCCCCTGTAGCGACCGCGCCAGGGGAACATGAGGAGTAGGCGACCGGTGGGGGGGGCTAGGTGGGCCAAGGCCCAGTGGCTTTTCATTTTAATATTTTTATTATCTCTTGTCTTTCTTTTTCTTTTTATTAACTTTTCTATTTTTCTTTTAGTTTCATTTTACTTTTAGTTTTATAAAACATAATTTTAGTATCTAAATTAGTAATAATTAGGCCACTGCCACAAAAAGTTTAACACTACAATAAACCAGATTTGTATTTGTTTTATTATGAAAGTCATTTAATTATTTTCAGCTACTGTTTTATTTATTTTGTGCACTCAAACAATTTATAAAAAGATGAGTTCTTCACCCAATATTATCAATGGATTATTCACCATACTTTGAACATTTTAGTTTGCATGTTTGAGAAAATTGATTTTTGGACTTTAATTTGAATTGTGATTTGGATAAAGTGAGGATTAACAACAGTAATATGATGACATGACACCATTAGCATGGATTACTGTAGCTTAATTATCTGGACGTCACAAGAAGAGTCTCCCACAAGCTTGGGGGAGGCCCAATTACTTGATACTTTGTCTGATCATCCTCTTGAGAAAATGAAATACTTGATATCTTCTATAATGGACTAACCGATGCTTCTAGGGACTTTTTAGATAGTTGTGCTGGTTGTGTTTTCAGGGAACGAACTATTGGGCAAGCTGAAGAATTACTGAATAATATATTAAAAAATTATGATGATTGGACTCTTCCTGAACCATCGCCTAAACCCACTCCAAAGAAGAGGTGTATATTATATCTTAGTCCTGAAGATATGCAAGAGGCAAAGAAATCTATGAAGGAAAAAGATATTAAAGCTGAGGATGTTAAAAGTTTACCTCCTATTAAAGAAATACATGGGCTTAATACACCACCACTGCCTAAGGTGGTAGAGGTAAATTCTCTAATGAAATTCAATGATAATGACAATCCTCACAATATGCATCATAGCCAATGCCTTTATGAGTTTGAAAACTACATTAGAAAACAAGATCACTTCAATGCAAAGTTTATGAAACAATTGAAATACAATTCTGATATGATTGCTTGCTTGAGTGACCTGTTATTTAGAATCTCAAATGATGTTAGAGGTGTTGGAAAACATGCTTCTATGGTTCAAACTCAGTTAGAACAAGTTGCTAAATCTCAAAGAGAGTTGCTTGATGAAATGAATAGTAATATACATGAATTTGTTGTTAGAGTTGCAACTAAAGGAGGTAAAATGACCCAGGAACCACTTTATCTAGAGGGACACCCAAAAAAATTGAACAAGATTCACAAAGAGTTAACATTGATGCACCTAGTCCTTCTAAAAAGAAAAAGAAGAAGAAAAATGATAGGACTTTGCATGCTTATAGTGAACCTAAAATAAAAAAACCTCCTGATAACGATAATGAAACTTCTATCTCTGATGCTGAAACTCAGTCTGGTAATGAACACTCACCTAGTGATAATGAAAAAGATAATGATGAGGTTCATGAAGATACTCAACCGAACAATGAAAAAGAACCAGATAATGATGTTGAGGTAGAACCACATGTTGATCTTGATAACCCACAACCTAAGAATAAAAGATATGATAAAAGAGACTTTGTGGCTAGAAAACACGGTAAAGAAAGAGAACCGTGGGTTCAAATACCTATGCCTTTTCAACCAAGTCAACTAAAAAGAATTATGATGAAGAATTTGAACGCTTTGCTGAAATGGTGAGGCCAGTCTTTTTGCGTACTCGCTTAACTGACATCTTGAAAATGCCTCCTTATGTAAAGTACATGAAAGACATCATCACTAATAAGAGAAAAATACCAGAAGCTGAAATATCCACTATGCTTTCTAATTATACTTTCAAAGATGGAGTACCTAAAAAAACTTGGAGATCCAGGAATACCAACTATACCTTGCTCTATCAAAAAGAATTATGTGAAAACAACTTTGTGTGATTTAGGAGCTGGTGTTAGTGTTATGCCTTTCTCTTTATATAAAAGACTTGATTTGAATAAACTCACACATACTAAAATATCTTTGCAAATGGCTGATAAATCAACTGCCATACCTATCGGTATCTGTGAGGATGTGCCCGTTGTTGTTGCTAATGTTACTATTTTGACTGACTTTGTTATACTTGAGATGCCCGAGGACGACAACATGTTGATTATCCTTGGTAGACCCTTCTTGAATACTGCAGGGGCTGTTATTGATTGCAATAAAAGCAAGGTCACTTTTCATATCAATGGTAATGAGCATACGCTGCACTTTCCGAAGAAACAATTTCAAGTGAATGGTATTAATGTTATTGAAAAATCTTCGACAATCACTATTGGAAGTTGTCAAATACCTCTTCCTACTTTCAAAAAGAAATATGAAATGCTTATTGTTGGGGACATTCATATCCCCATTGAGGTAACTTAGTGATTTACGAAAGTTCTTCGGTTTCATGCTAATCCAAAGTGGTTGTTAATAAGACCTGATCAACCTTATTAATGAATCATTTTTGAGAGGTATGAAGTTGATGAATTTAGTAAGCACTACCTTCTGTCCCTACTTTTTGTTTTCTATTTTTTATTAGTTAAATAAAATAAAATGACATGTTTTGTTTATTTTCTGAATTCCCCGTGCAATAAGAAAATGACCCAAAAATAAAAGTTCTCAGAATGCTCTAAAAATTTAATATGATTTTTTATGAATATTTCTGAATTTCTGGTGCAAATAATATTAGAGGGAGGTGCACCAAGTGGGCACAACCCACCTGGGCGTGCCAGGACCCCCAGGCGTGCCCTGGTGTGTTGTGGTCCCCATGTGGTCCCCCTCACTTATCTCTTCACACCACATCGTCACTTACCTCCAGAAAAAAAAATCTCCATTGCTCTCTCTCTCCCGTGTTCTTGCTCTCAAACCCGCGGATTTCGATCTCTTTGCTCGAAGCTCCGTTTCCAAAACTGTTTTGGGGGATTGTTGCTTGGTATGTGACTCCACCGTTTGTCCAATTAGTTTTTGTTTTAGTGGTTTATATTTTTAATAATTAGCTACTCTTGGTGCTGCTGTAGATGAGCTTGCATGTTAAATTCTTAGAGTTCTAAGTAGTTTGAATGCTTGCTATGGCCTCCATGTATCCCTATGAGTAGTTGCTATCAATTTTGTGAAGTTTTGCTGAGAAAAATTTGTGGACTAAAAATTTTAGAATTTTTGTTCATAGGAAAAAGATGAATATCTTTAGGAAGTTTGCTTCTAAGAAGAACTCCAATGGTGTTATTGGGGATCATCTGACAGTGATCTCCATCCCCGGAGGTTAGTGGAGGTACGGCTGTGCGAATGGCTGCATACCCAGTTCATGGAAGAGGCTGGAATCCTGTAGGAGTTCACACAATATGTTGCTAATGCCGGCCTCACCGACTTCATCGCAGATGAGTGTGAACAACATCAAATCCTCACAAACATCTTTGTTCAAAGTTTTACTTTCCTTCGTAGGAATAATCCTCCTGAAGTGAGTTTTGATTTGTATGCTGAAAACCATCAGATACCACTTACTGAATTTCGTAACATATGCATGATCCCTTCTGATGGGAGCTTAGCCGAGCCTAGGCCGGCTGAGTTTGAGGCCTTTTATCGCACCTTGACAGTGGGAGATGAGAGAGGGGTGTCAGCTATCACTACCGCTGGCTTGCATTTTCCTGCTATTCATTACTTTGCTCTTTTCATTGCAAAATGCTTGCTTGCTAGAGAGAAGGTGGGTGCACTCAGTTCACCAGACCTTGCTGTTTTACGTCATGCACTGGAGGGCGACAACACTTATAACATGGGAGCTATTGTGGCTCGTCGCCTCCACATTAATAAATCCAAGGGTAAAATACATGGTGGGATTTTTGCTACTCGTTTGGCGGCTCACTTTAATGTTGAGATACGCCATCACGATTACCCTCCGACCAAAGTTTATCTAGACCGCACATCCATGGATCACCACCCTTTCATTGATAATGATTCTCCTGACATTCCCATTCCTTATAACCTGGTTTTTAGCATTGAAACTCATGATATTATCCCGTTGTCTGCTCCTGCTTTGTTTGATTCTATTGCCAGGGGCGGGTATAGGATTATGCCTACGGACATCATCGCCTACCGGAATGCTCAGGCTGCTGCGGAGGTAGCGGAGGAACCTCAGCAGTGGGATGAGTGGATGCCCGCTCCTCAGTACCCCTACTACCATCCAAGCTACTGATCGACTACCAAGTTAGGCCAAAAGCCTAAGCTTGGGGGAGTACGTGTTCTCACCGACATTACGCTCATGTTCACTTATTTTCCTTTATCGGTGTTCACACTTTTTCATTGTATCATCCATGCTTAGATTTATTTTCTTGCTTTCTTCTTGTGTGTTTGAAAAATCTTAGAAAAACCAAAAAAAAAAATTAGTCATAGCTAGTTTACTTTCTATGCATTTAGTAGTAATACTAAAAAGAAAACCCAAAAAGATTTCCTTGTTCTTCTTTTGCTTGTTGGGAGCTTTCCCATGTAAATAGTTTTTCTTGTTTTGCTTTTATTTGCTTGTTCAAGAAAACCAAAAACTCCAAAAATATTTCAGTGTGTTTCTCTGAATTTCTTTTCTTTTTTATTCGAGTCATATCATGGAGAAGACCATGATGAAAATGTTGAGTGGATCTCATATGAATAATTGTTGATCTAAGAAAGAGCCCATTTTACCTTGTCTTCTCCTGCTGAATAAAATGTTTGCGGATTCCAGCTTAGTCCACAACACTCTTGCACTATTATTATTTTCATATCGTTCGGTCATGCAAGTGAAAGGCAATAATGACGATATTCGATGAACTGGTCGTGGCAGAGATAAATGGGTATGAACTCGACTTGTTCTGTTTGTGTAAATATGTTTAACCTAGTATCCATAATTCGGCCCATTATGATTAAACATGTTTGCAATGACAATTAGAGATTATAGTTTCTCATGCCATGCATAAGTAGCTAGGAGTGGATAATGATTTATCTTAGATATCAACATTGCATTAAAATGATTGTGATGTAGTATGATGATATGGTATACTCCTCTGAATGTTTGAGTGGCTTGACTTGGCACATGTTCATGCATGTAGTTGAATCAAAACCAACATAGCCTCTATGATATTTATGTTCACGGTGTTCATATCCTACTCATTCTAGTGTCCAATGTTACTTATGCATAATGCATGTTTATGAACGTTGTTGCTCTCTAGCTGGCCGCTTCTCAATCTAATTGCTAGCCTTCGCCTGTACTAAGTGGGAATTCTGCTTGTACATCAAAAACCTTGAACCCAAAGTTATCCCAAACTTTTCATCAAAAATAATTCTCCCCCTGTACAATTCCATTGTATTATAAAAATAATGTGCCAAGGTTTGCCTTTAGGATGTTTACAATGCTTGTTGGTTTGTACGGTGCAGGATAGAAACTTTGGCTGTAGTGTGTGATTTTACATTTTTAACTGGAACGTCAAACGGTTTTGATTCCTTTTGCACTGTCTTGCTTTACAACTTGTTTATTTTTCATAATTTTGGTAGCATTTTTGTGGTACAATAAGTATGGTGAATGTTCAGATTGCTACAGACTGTTCTGTTTTTGACAGATTCTGTTTTTGATGCATAGTTTGCTTGTTTTGATGAATCTATCAATTTTTCAGTGGATTAAGCCATGAAAAAGCTATATTACAGTAGACACAATGCAAAAATAAAATATGAATTGGTTTGCAACAGTACTTAGAGTGGTGATTTGCTTTATTATACTAATGGATCTTACCGAGTTTTCTGTTGAAGTTTTGTGTGGATGAAGTGTCTAAACGAGGAGGTCTCGATATGAGGAAAAGGAAGAGAGGAAAGAGCTCAAGCTTGGGGATGCCCGGGGCACCCCAAGTAAATATTCAAGGAGACTCAAGCGTCTAAGCTTGGGGATGCCCCGGAAGGCATCCCCTCTTTCTTCAACAAGTATCGATATGTTTTCGAATTCGTTTCGTTCATGCATTATGTGCAAGTCTTGGAGCGTCTTTTGCATTTAGTCTTCATTTTTCTTTTATGCACCATGCTGGTATGAGATAATCCTTGGTTGATTTATAGAATGCTCATTGCACTTCACTTATATCTTTTGAGTGTGTCTTTATAGAATGCTTCATGTGCTTCACTTATATCATTTGAAGTTGGATTGCCTGTTTCTCTTCACATAGAAAACCGCCATTTGTAGAATGCTCTTTTTCTTCACTTATATTTGTTAGAGCATGGGCATACCTTTTGTAGAAAGAATTAAACTCTCTTGCTTCACTTATATCTATTTAGAGAGATGACAGGAATTGGTCATTCACATGGTTAGTCATAAAATCCTACATAAACCCTTGGATCACTGAATATGATATGTTTGATTCCTTGCAATAGTTTTGCGATATAAAGGTGGTGATATTAGAGTTATGCTAGTGGCTGACTGTGGATTAGTAGAAACACTTGTGTTGAGGTTTGTTATTCCCGTAGCATGCACGTATGGTGAACCGCTTTGTGATGAAGTCGGAGCACAATTTTCTTTATTGATTGTCTTCCTTATGAGTGGCGGTCGGGGACGAGCGATGGTATTTTACTACCAATCTATCCCCCTAGGAGCATGCGTGTAGTAATTTGTTTTCAATGGCTTGTAGATTTTTGCAATAAGTATATGAGTTCTTTATGACTAATGTTGAGTTCATGGATTATACGCACTCTCACCCTTCCATCATTGCTGGCCTCTTCGGTGCCGTGCATTGCCCTTTCTCACCTCGAGAGTTGGTGCAAACTTCGCCGGTGCATCAAAATCCCGTGATATGATACGCTCTGTCACACATAAGCCTCCTTATATCTTCCTCAAAACAGCAACCATACCTACCTATCATGGCATTTCCATAGCCATTCCGAGATATATTGACATGCAACTTCCATCATCATCATATACATGACTTGAGCATTCATTGTCATATTGACTTGCATGATCGTAAGATAGCTAGCATGATGTTTTCATGGCTTGTCCATTTTTTGATGTCATCGCTATGCTAGATCATTGCACATCCCGGTACACCGCCAGAGGCATTCATATAGAGTCATATCTTTGTTCTATATATTGACTTGTAAGTAAATAAAAGTGTGATGATCATCATTATTAGAGCATTGCCCAGTGAGGAAAGGATGATGGAGACTATGATTCCCCCACAAGCCGGGATGAGACTCCGGACTTTATGAAAAATAAAAGAGGCCAAAGAAGCCCAAATAAAAAAAGGAGGCCAAAGAAGCCCACCAAAAAAGGGGGGAAAAGAAAAAAAAGAAAAAAAGAGAAAATAAAAAAATGAGAGAAAAAGAGAGAAGGGGCAATGCTACTATCCTTTTATGACACTTGTGCTTCAGAGTAGCACCATGTTCTTCATATAGAGAGTCTCTTGAGTTATCACTTTCATATACTAGTAGGAATTTTCATTATAGAACTTGGCTTGTATATTCTGATGATGGGCATCGTCAAATGCCCGAGGTCTTCATGAGCAAGCAAGTTGGATGCATACCCACTTAATTTTCAGTTTGAGCTTTCATACACTTATAGCTCTAGTGCATCCGTTGCATGGCAATCCCTACTCACTCACATTGATATCTATTGATGGGCATCTCCATAGCCCGTTGATACGCCTAGTCGATGTGAGACTTTCTCCCTTTTTGTCTTCTCCATATAACCCCCACCATCATATTCTATTCCACCTATAGTGCTATATCCATGGTTCACGCTCATGTAATGTGTGAAAGTTGAAAAAGTTTGAGATTATTAAAGTATGAAACAATTGCTTGGCTTGTCATCGGGGTTGTGCATGATTAAATACTTTGTATGATGAAGATAGAGCAACAGCCAGACTATATGATTTTGTAGGGATAACTTTCTTTGGCCATGTTGTTTTGAAAAGGCATGATTGCTTTATTGGAACGCTCGAAGTATTATTGTTTTTATGTCAAATGATAGACTATTGCTTTGAATCACTCGTGTCTTAATATTCATGCCATGATTAGTCATATGATCAAGATTATGCTAGGTAGCATTCCACATCAAAAATTATCTTTTTTAGCATTTACCTACTCGAGGACGACCAGGAATTAAGCTTGGGGATGCTGATACGTCTCCGTCGTATCTATAATTTTTGATTGTTCCATGCCAATATTACTCAACTTTTATATACTTTTGGTAACTTTTTATACTATTTTTTGGGACTAACATATTGATTCAGTGCCCAGTGCCAGTTCCTGTCTGTTGCATGTTTTTTTTGTTTCGCAGAAACCCAATATCAAACGGAGTCCAAACGGGATAAAAACGGACGGAGATTTTTTTGGAATATTTATGATTTTTGGGAAGTAAAATCAACACGAAACGGTGTCCGGTGTGGCCACGAGCCAAGGGGTGCGCCCTCCCCCCTGGGCGCGCCCTAGAATCTCGTGGGCCATTCGTAAGACGGTGGACGCTCTTCTTTTGGCGCAACAAAGCTAATTTTATGAGAAAGATCTGGGCGAAAGATTCACCCCAATCGGAGTTATGGATCTCCGGATATTTAAGAAACGGTGAAGTGGTAGAACCTGAGAACGCAGAAATAGAGAGATAGATCCAATCTCGGAGGGGCTCTCGCCCCTCCCATGCCATGGGAGCCAAGGACCAGAGGGGAAACCTTTCTCCCATCTAGGGAGAAGGTCAAGGAAGAAGAAGAACAAGGGGGGCTCTCTCCCCCTTGCTTCCGGTGGCGCCGGAGCGCTGCCGGGGGCCATCATCATCACCGCGATCTTCACCAACAACTTCACCGCCTTTATCACCAACTCTTCCTCCCTCTATGGAGCGGTGTAACCTCTCTCTTACCCTCTGTACTCTCTACTTAAACATGGTGCTCAACGCTATACATTGTTTCCTAATGATGTATGGCTATCTTATGATGTTTGAGTAGATCCGTTTTGTCCTATGGGTTAATTGATGATCGTGATTGGTTTGAGTTGCATGTTTTATTATTGGTGCTGTCCTATGGTGCCCTCCGTGTCGCGCAAGCGTGAGGGATTCCCGCTGTAGGGTGTTGCAATGCGTTCATGATTCGCTTATAGTGGGTTGCGTGAGTGACTGAAACACAATCCCGAGTAAGGGGATTGTTGCGTATGGGATAAAAGGGGGCTTGATACTTTAATGCTATAGTTGGGTTTTACCTTAATGAATCTTTAGTGGTTGCGGATGCTTGCTAGAGTTCCAATCATAAGTGCATATGATCCAAGTAGAGAAAGTATGTTAGCTTATGCCTCTCCCTCAAATAAAATTGCAATAGTGATTACCGGTCTAGTTATCTATTGCCTTGGACAAATAACTTTCTCGTAACAAAAAGCTCTCTACTAATATTTACTTTATTGCATCTTTATCTAAACATCCCCTAGCTTTTATTTACATGTTCTTTATTATCTTGCAAACCTATCCTATCACACCTACAAAGTACTTCTAGTTTCATACTTGTTCTAGGTAGAGCGAACGTCAAGCGTGCGTAGAGTCGTATCAGTGGCTGATAGGACTTGAGAGAGTATTTGTTCTACCTTTAGCTCCTTGTTGGGTTCGACACTCTTACTTATCGAAAGAGGCTACAACTATCCCGTATACTTGCGGGTTATCAAGACCTTTTTCTGGCGCCGTTGCCGGGGAGTCATAGCGTGGGGTGAATATTCTCGTGTGTGCTTGTTTGCTTTATCACTAAGTAATTTTTATTTGCTGTTCTTAGTTGTTCTCTATCTTTAGTTATGGATATGGAACACAAAATACCAAAAAAATTAGGTGTACTTGCTACTCATGGAGATGGGGTAACTCCTAAAACCCTCGATTCTCATTATACAAGAGATATTATATACTACTTTGATAATCCTGAGAAAACCACATTCACTTTATAATGGGAGACACGTTGGATCAACGTGAATACTTTAGGGATTATCGCTCGACACAAAAAGGAAACTATTATGGGATCAATTTATTATGTTGCGTTGGTATGTCTGGGCTCTATGCCTGAGATATGATATTACTTGTTGCTCTAGGATGAAGGCTCCGCACCTTCCCTTTTCATGCAAATTTAATGATAATGAAACCTTAGCTTCTTATGCTAATGGTATATATGATTACTATGATGTGGAACAAATAGAAGAATTTGTTGCTTTTAAGGCTGATTATGAAATTGAATCTTTGTTTGAAAAGTATGAAGCTTTAGATGATGATGTTTATAGGCCTGAAAATCTTGCTATACTTAGATCTTGCTATGAAAATTATGAATACAATTACTATATTAATGCATTTATTGAGAAAGTCTCCACTGTCCAAGAAGAAACTAATATTTTGCAGGAAGCTATGAAAGAAGAAATTGATGAGACTGTGAGCTCATTGGATGAAAAAGATGATGAGGAGAGCGAAGAACAAAAGGAGGAAAAACGGATTAGCTACCCGTGCCCACCTTCTAATGAGAGTAACTCTTCAACTCATACATTGTTTAATTCCCCTTCGTGCTTACCGAAGGATGATTGCTATGATCCCGTTGATTCTCTTGAAATATCCCTTTTTGATGATGCTTGCTATGCTTGTGGCCAAGATGCCAATATGACTTATGCTTTTGGAGATGAACTTGCTATAGTTCCTTATGTTAAACATGAAATTGTTGCTATTGCACCCACGCATGATAGTCCTATTATCTTTTTGAATTCTCCCGACTACACTATATTGGAGAAGTTTGTGCTTATTAAGGATTATATTGATGGGTTGCCTTTTACCATTACACATGATGATTTTGATGAATGTAATATGCATGTGCTTGCTTCTCCTACTTGCAATTATTATGAGAGAGGAACTATTTCTCCACCTCTCTATGTTTCACATACTATGAAATTGCAAGAAACTGCTTATACTATGCATTGGCCTTTACTATGTGTGCATGAATTGTTCTCTTATGACATGCCGATGCATAGGAAGAGAGTTAGACTTTGTTTTTGCATGATATATGTTACTTTGTACTCACTACTAAATTACAAATCATTGTTAATTAAAATTGGCTTTGATATACCTTGGGATCCGGGTGGATCCATTACTTGAGCACTAAATGCCTAGCTTAATGGCTTTAAAGAAAGCGCTGCCAGGGAGACAGCCCAGAAGTTTTAGAGAGTCATTTATTTATGTTGAGTTCTTTCATATAGTTTAAAAACAAAAAAAATAAAGAGGGGAACCTAAAAACTTTTCAAAAAGGAAAGTCAAAGTGAGAAAGACGAGCATTGTTGAAGTGGGAGCTAGCCTTGAACTTTGTTCATGCTCACGGAAACTTTGTGAATCTTGATTACAGAAACTTTTCATAAAAAATAATTATCCCCTTGTACAATTCCATTGTATTATAAAAATAATGTGCCAAGGTTTGCCTTTAGGATATTTACAATGGTTGTTGGTTTGTACGGTGCAGGACAGAAACTTTGGCTGTAGTGCGTGATTTTACGTTTTTAACTGGAACGACAAACAGTTCTGATTCCTTTTGCACTATCTTGATTTACAACTTTTTTATTTTTTCTAATTGTGGTAGCATTTTTGGGGTACAATAAGTATGGTGAATGTTCAGATTTCTACAGACTGTTCTGTTTTTGACAGATTCTGTTTTTGATGCATAGTTTGCTTGTTTTGATGAATCTATCAATTTATATCAGTGGATTAAGCCATGAAAAAGCTATATTACAGTAGACACAATGCAAAAATAAAATATGAATTGATTTGCAACAGTACTTAGAGTGGTGATTTGCTTTATTATACTAATGGATCTTACCGAGTTTTCTGTTGAAGTTTTGTGTGGATGAAGTGTCTAAACGAGGAGGTCTCGATATGAGGAAAAGGAAGAGAGGAAAGAGCTCAAGCTTGGGGATGCCCGAGGCACCCCAAGTAAATATTCAAGGAGACTCAAGCGTCTAAGCTTGGGGATGCCCCGGAAGGCATCCCCTCTTTCTTCAACAAGTATCGGTATGTTTTCGAATTCGTTTCGTTCATGCATTATGTGCAAGTCTTGGAGCGTCTTTTGCATTTAGTTTTCATTTTTCTTTTATGCTATATGCTGGTATGAGATAGTCATTGGTTGATTTATAGAATGCTCATTGCACTTCACTTATATCTTTTGAGTGTGTCTTTATAGAATGCTTCATGTGCTTCACTTATATCATTTGAAGTTGGATTGCCTGTTTCTCTTCACATAGAAAACCGCCATTTGTAGAATGCTCTTTTTCTTCACTTATATTTGTTAGAGCATGGGCATACCTTTTGTAGAAAGAATTAAACTCTCTTGCTTCACTTATATCTATTTAGAGAGATGACAGGAATTGGTCATTCACATGGTTAGTCATAAAATCCTACATAAACTTGTGGATCACTGAATATGATATGTTTGATTCCTTGCAATAGTTTTGCAATATAAAGGTGGTGATATTAGAGTTATGCTAGTGGCTGACTGTGGATTAGTAGAAACACTTGTGTTGAGGTTTGTGATTCCCGTAGCATGCACGTATGGTGAACCGCTTTGTGATGAAGTTGGAGCACAATTTTATTTATTGATTGTCTTCCTTATGAGTGGCGGTCGGGGACGAGCGATGGTCTTTTACTACCAATCTATCCCCCTAGGAGCATGCGTGTAGTAATTTGTTTTCAATGGCTTGTAGATTTTTGCAATAAGTATATGAGTTCTTTATGACTAATGTTGAGTCCATGGATTATACGCACTCTCACCCTTCCATCATTGCTGGCCTCTTCGGTGCCGTGCATTGCCCTTTCTCACCTCGAGAGTTGGTGCAAACTTCGCCGGTGCATCAAAACCCCGTGATATGATACGCTCTGTCACACATAAGCCTCCTTATATCTTCCTCAAAACAGCAACCATACCTACCTATCATGGCATTTCCATAGCCATTCCGAGATATATTGACATGCAACTTCCATCATCATCATATACATGACTTGAGCATTCATTGTCATATTGACTTGCATGAT